>NC_134468.1:577384-689015 GCF_964194025.1 Convolutriloba macropyga
ATATATATATATACATATAGAATTATATATATGTATATATATATATATATATATATATATATATATATATATATCTTTTCTCGAATTTTGTAGAATAGGCAACAGTCACTTATGCTTTGTTCAAACTTTTAACTTTCTAAATAGTTTGCCAACGCTTGATACCAGTTGTCTGAATATTGTTTTAATAATTTCCTTGTCCGGGTCGTTGCACCAAATAAAGCCGCTGCTCTCCCCATCAGTTGCGACGGTTAAAACTTTAGACCACCCAGTCAATCAGGAGTTCGAAATCTGTCCGGATATTTTTTGCAGTCTACTTTTGTAACTGTTAACCTTCTTTAAATTTACTGTTGCCTGACAATTGAAAATTGTAATTTTCTTCCAATCTTAGTTTTATTAGTATCATATTTGACAGGGCCTACAGGGCCTACTACACTTCTTAAGAAATGCGGGATCTCTATAAGTATGCCAAATCAATTCAATGTCGAAAAAAGTCAAAGATAAAGATATATGTCTGAAACTTGTTTATGCAAAAATTTATAAACGTTAACAGACGTTGTTTTGACTGCTAATATCATAAACAAAATTAACAGCAACCGGGGTTCTGAACAGCTGAATTGCAGCTCAAATAGTTTGTAGAATTGGGACACAGTAACAAACGCTCTATTGCTCAAGAATAAATTCAATAAAAGACACACTGACAAGAAGTGCTCAAGAAAACATTTAAACGCAAGACAGTTTTTTTTAAAGCTCAGAGATTATTTTTGCCATTTTTTGTTGCGTCACAGGAAGAAAAAAGTTTTCTAATGTTAATTTTTCCTGAATCTCGTTTTGTTAAGTTGCTCTATTGTTGTTGTCCTTCTCTTCGAAAACAAAAAGGTGACAAATCTGAACAACTAATACAAAAGGGTTCGCTTCTCAGTTTCTGCTTCTATTTTTCCCCACCTACGCAGAGTACGCTTCAACAAATTCCGCTTACTATTTGTTTCCAAATTGATGGCCACTTGCAATTTCGTTTTGTAAAAAATTGACTGATAAAAGAAAAGGTTGACACCTTGTTTTCAATTTTCATGCTTTAACAACCACTTAAGCTCTGAACGATCATTCAGTTTGAAAGTTTTCTCAAAAACTAATTGAGCGTTTTTGGACTTCATTTCTCTTGTCATTTATAAACAACTAAGTATATATATATATATATATATATATATATATATATATATATATATATATATGTATATATATATATATATATATTTTTGCTTTAACAGTTTTATCTTTCTCTTGCTCTGGAGTAAAGGACTGTGACCTCATGAACAACTTTGTTGTTTACACAATTTTTTTTAATTTTTTTTGTTTTTACACACTCTACCGTTAGCTGATTGCAGAATTTGTGGAATTCGTTTTCAGCCAAATACTCTTTGAGGCTTTTAAGTATATTAGATTTGTTCTATATGCATGTATGAGAGTAGCCTCTAAATTCATCAATGAATCTGTTTATATATCTGTTAACACTAATTCCAGAGGGAGTTGCAGGACCCAATACGTCTGAGAAAACCCTTTCAAGTTCTTTGCGTAGCTTTATCCTCATTCAGTCTAGATAACGGCTTCTTGGCTGTTTTACCAAGTGCAAAAATGCCTCAATGTTCGTTCACCTCTTCTTATTTGATTTTTCTTCTGTGCCAAAGGTTTGATTCAATTTTGCCCCCACTGATTTTAACAATATGAGGACTTCTGGGTGGATTGCCTGGAAAAAATTTTTTCAGTATGAAATGTTCTCTTGTTTTAAGTTCCACGACATTTCTTTTACTAAAATACGCTATTGACTGTCTCCTTTTGACATTCTTGGCTTTCAAACCAGAATGTTTCTGTAACCTGGCACATGCAATGCTTGCCTCAATTCTAAGACAAATTTTTTGCCCTGTAAATCTTTTGCTTTTTTTTCAACTCAGCTTCTCCTATCCTCTCTTATCCTCTGCTTTTTCATGTCTTGTTTTTGGTAGACATTTTGAATTAGAATTGTTTTGTTCCCTCGCTTGAGCTCTTGTTTAGCGTAATGTTGACCACCTAATTTCACTTGAGGTTGACATGATTTTCAGCTCTGAAATTGTGTTTTTGACGTCATATAACTGTGGAGTTCGTTTTCAGTCAAATACTTTTTGGAGAATTTAAGTACAATAGAGTTGTTTTATATGCATTTAACAGAAGAGTAGCCTCTTATTTTAACAATGAATCTTTTTACATAGCTGTTACCACTAATTCTAGAGGGAGTTGCAGGACCCAATACGTCTGAGAAAACTCTATTAAGTTCTCAATTCTCAGACAAACTTACCTCAATTCTCAGACAAAGTTTGTGGCCTTTGATTTTTTTGCACTTTTTTCAGCTCGGCTTCTCCTATCCTCTCTTTATTTGTTTTCCCTCGTTCTGTTTTTTTAACTAATATATCTAGTCTTCTATATTTTTCGAAACCTTTTTTTGAAGATATTGATCTGAACTGCTTGAATCAAAACTTATGTCAAAGTTACTTGATCCAAAAGAAGTTGTATTGATGACTCATTAAACAAGAAGCTTAACCTGTAAGGTTTTTTTGCTTTTACAGACTTGAGCTAAATGACCTTTCCTCTTGCACTGACTTTTGTTAAATATTTTGCTTTTTTAATGTTTGGTAGACATTTCAAATTAGAATTGTTTTGTTCCCTCGCTTGAGCTCTTGTTTAGCGTAATGTTGACCACCTGATTTCACTTGAGGTTGACATGATTTTCAGCTCTGAAATGGTGTTTTTGACGTCATATCACTGTGGAGTTCGTTTTCAGTCAAACACTCTTTGGAGAATTTAAGTACATTAGATTTGTTCTATATGCATTTAACAGAAGAGTAGCCTCTTATTTTAACAATGAATCTTTTTACATATCTGTTACCACTAATTCTAGAGGGAGTTGCAGGACCCAATACGTCTGAGAAAACTCTTTTAAATTCTCAATTCTGAGACAAACTTACCTCAATTCTCAGACAAAGTTTGTGCCCTTTGATTTTTTTTTGCACTTTTTTTCAACTCGGCTTCTCCTATCCTCTCTTTATTTGTTTTTCCCTCGTTCTGTTTTTTTTACTAATATATCTAGTCTTCTATATTTTTCGAAACCCTTTTTTCAAGATATTGATCCGAACTGCTTGAATCAAAACTTATGTCAAAGCTACTTGATCCAAAAAAATTGTATTGATGACTCATTAAACAAGAAGCTTAACCTGTAAGGTTTTTTTGCTTTTACAGACTTGAGCTAAATGACCTTTCCTCTTGCACTGACTTTTGTTAAATATTTTGCTTTTTTCATGTTTGGTAGACATTACAAATTAGAATTGTTTGGTTCCCTTGCTTGAGCTCTCCTGTTTTGTGTAATGTTGACCACCTAATTTCACTTGAGGTTGACATGATTTTCAGCTCTGAAATTGTGTTTTTGACGTCATATAACTGTGGAGTTCGTTTTCAGTCAAATACTTTTTGGAGAATTTAAGTACAATAGAGTTGTTTTATATGCATTTAACAGAAGAGTAGCCTCTTATTTTAACAATGAATCTTTTTACATAGCTGTTACCACTAATTCTAGAGGGAGTTGCAGGACCCAATACGTCTGAGAAAACTCTATTAAGTTCTCAATTCTCAGACAAACTTACCTCAATTCTCAGACAAAGTTTGTGGCCTTTGATTTTTTTGCACTTTTTTCAGCTCGGCTTCTCCTATCCTCTCTTTATTTGTTTTCCCTCGTTCTGTTTTTTTAACTAATATATCTAGTCTTCTATATTTTTCGAAACCTTTTTTTGAAGATATTGATCTGAACTGCTTGAATCAAATTTTATGTCAAAGTTACTTGATCCAAAAGAAGTTGTATTGATGACTCATTAAACAAGAAGCTTAACCTGTAAGGTTTTTTTGCTTTTACAGACTTGAGCTAAATGACCTTTCCTCTTGCACTGACTTTTGTTAAATATTTTGCTTTTTTAATGTTTGGTAGACATTTCAAATTAGAATTGTTTTGTTCCCTCGCTTGAGCTCTTGTTTAGCGTAATGTTGACCACCTGATTTCACTTGAGGTTGACATGATTTTCAGCTCTGAAATGGTGTTTTTGACGTCATATCACTGTGGAGTTCGTTTTCAGTCAAACACTCTTTGGAGAATTTAAGTACATTAGATTTGTTCTATATGCATTTAACAGAAGAGTAGCCTCTTATTTTAACAATGAATCTTTTTACATATCTGTTACCACTAATTCTAGAGGGAGTTGCAGGACCCAATACGTCTGAGAAAACTCTTTTAAATTCTCAATTCTGAGACAAACTTACCTCAGTTCTCAGACAAAGTTTGTGCCCTTTGATTTTTTTTTGCACTTTTTTTCAACTCGGCTTCTCCTATCCTCTCTTTATTTGTTTTTCCCTCGTTCTGTTTTTTTTACTAATATATCTAGTCTTCTATATTTTTCGAAACCCTTTTTTCAAGATATTGATCCGAACTGCTTGAATCAAAACTTATGTCAAAGCTACTTGATCCAAAAAAATTGTATTGATGACTCATTAAACAAGAAGCTTAACCTGTAAGGTTTTTTTGCTTTTACAGACTTCAGCTAAATGACCTTTCCTCTTCCACTGACTTTTGTTAAATATTTTGCTTTTTTCATGTTTGGTAGACATTACAAATTAGAATTGTTTGGTTCCCTTGCTTGAGCTCTCCTGTTTTGTGTAATGTTGACCACCTGATTTCACTTGAGGCTGACATGATTTTTAGCTCTGAAATCTTGTTTTTGACGTCATATCACTGTGCCGATAGAATTTAGTTTTTTCGTGATGATGTCTGTTTTGTCGAATTGTGCTAGTCTTTTTTGGAACTCGAGGCTTCGGAATCAATGCATTGAACAGCGTCTCAATTACTTTTACAACCCCTATACCATGTCAAGGTATTAGACCATGTGCTCTATGAAAAACTCGTGCAGAGGTTCATCGTTCTTTAGTTGCAATCCAGCTGACTGTTGCATGAGGTTTACTGCTGCTGTGTTCTCCTTGCTTTGTAATCGTTCATTCAGAAATCTCTCTGTTGATCGTTCTCTGTTGACTACCAAGTCCTTTCTCATTGACGCAGTCGTGCCTGACCAACATCAGACTTGAAGAATTTGACGTTTTTGCCAGATATTACCAATTTTGTTTTTCGCAATTCCCACTTTCAGCAAGTGCTGTTTCTCATATTTTAGTTAGATTTGGGTGATCGCTCGCCGGTCTTCTGCTGACGGATTGTCTCCAAGTCTTTTTGGTGCGTCAGGCAAAGATTCTGTTCTCACTAATGTATCATGACGTTATTTAGTTTCGGCAAAAATTGTTATTCTGTTGGACCACGTACCCAAATCATCTTGAAGACCACTGAATCTCATTCATTTCATGTTCGTGGCTGACTCCATTCTTTAACAGTTTGATCAACTTTGTTTAGATAACATAATTGTTAACTGAATACTACTTTGAATTTCAGCTGCTCTGGAAAATAGATTTTGCGCTTCATTTCTTCAAACAATGGTTTATGAAAACAGTTTAATCACTTATCAATCACAAAGTGACTAGATTATTTTTATTTATTCGCTTATTTTTTCACTTCATTTTGCTAATACTAAAATACAATATAATAGCGCTATTGCTATCATAAGACAGGACATGATAAAAGAAACTTATTAGACTTAAAAGTGAAAAATCGTCTTTTCTTTTTATGGGCACTGGCTAAACATACAACGGTCATTGCTGCTAATAGGTCCCGAAGTTGATTTTCAGTTTGCAAACCACGCTAATTTGCAAGAAATGCCGGAAAAATGTTTTCTGGTATTTTACTTGCCAGCAAAGGAAAGGAGAATGTTTTGGAAAAATCGTATGGAAACAAACGTTTTATTGCGACAAAATGAGCATTTCGTGAACACTATCGTAATTTGTTTGAAAAATTGCAAACCAGTTTAACTGAACATGATTCTAGCAACAAAAAATGTAACTCTTTGTGAAATTATTTCGCTTACCATAGTCATCTTGAACCGTATGAATAGCGTACCATATACAATATACATTTTGAGGCCTTTTTCATGAAACCAAATTTTACACTACACTAAACTTAGTTTCTGACAGTTGTCAAACAAAACCGTTTTCTTGTTTGGAAGCAAGCACTTCTAAATTGTCATGAACAATTGAAAAACCCATCTGATCTGTTTTTTTGTCTGTACTTCGTGAGTAAATTGGTGACTTTCATATTTATGAAGCATGCATATTCCGAGAGATAACACTCCCAACAAACTGCTTCAAATTAGTTGCAGAATTCTTCCTGAATTCTCAAAGCTCTTGTGTTGGAATAGCGGGAGCAAATATGGGAATTAACGCAGGTTGATTTTGCGGTTCTTCAACGTTCTTTGAAAAAAGGATCTCTTTTCAAAATTTGGAATCCTTTTTATAGTTGACTTTTGCAGCAACTATTTGCTTTTTTATATTATACTTCGCTTTGTATGTTGTAAACACTAAGGCTACATGCTTTTATGAGAGATATAGAAAGTTTTGATAGAATTTCGTAAGCTTTAAAATTTACCGCTTTTCCATTTTTCGCATTTTGCTCAAATTGACGTCACCAGTTTCTAAGTATTGACTTTTGTACCAGCCTATAGTTGACTAGAGAGTTTTAATCACACCATCTAGAAATCTGTGCTTAATGGAAACTCATCAGCCATAAAAATGGACCACAATGGAAAACTAAACACCATAAAATGTGCCATAATGCCAATTTACCACCCATTAACCAGACCAAAATTTGCTAACCAAAAAAATTATTTTCACGGCGGTTTCGACGAGCAGAATAATTTTAATGGAAAATTAGCTATGAAAATGATCATTATCGAAATTTAAAAATCATAGCATTCATTGAACGGATTTTTCACGGCTTTTCGTAAACGCTTCTGATTCGTTTCATAATTGGAAAGTTTGGTCTCCCCCAGAGGTTTTTCATGGTCAACATTTATCATGTTCTAAAGAAGTAGTTTTAATCCCATATCAGTATCTGTTTATTTTTTTCTATAACTTCCGGTTATGCTCGAGTTTTATGCAATAAAAACTGTTTGTAAATTTCAATGTTTCAAAACAATTTAACCAGCTAATAAATTTGATAACATATTTTTGAAATTCACCCAACATTTTCATGCCTTTTCCATGTATTGAATACGATCCTCTCATACGAATGGATAACGCTGTTTATTTGCTTTCTTGTTCCCAATTGATTTATGTTCGTTTATGTTTTTTCCCCTCATGGACATTACTTTGCTTAATTATTTTGAATTTTACAAAAATTATTTTAAAACAGGGTGGCTCGGTGATGTGCGTTCGCGCATAACGCTCCGACCCCCTCATCTACGTTTTGACTTAATTGTCTATCAAATGAGGAAGAGATAAAAAATTTCTGAACATTTACGTATCGTTCAACAAACAAATAAAGGAAAAAAGTAATGCTGGATTAGAAGGCCGAAGAGACGTGAACATTATGAGACGTGAACATTATTTGAAACAAGACAAACAAAAAAATCAAATAGTAGCAAATGTTAATTACGACCAAAACTTGATGCTTAAATTTTAAAAAAACGCTTAACAATTGAATCAGATAAAACCTGAACTAGACAAAATAACTTGCACTTCATTGTGTAAAATTTGAAACCCATCAAAACGGTAAGAGGACAACAAAGAAAAACAAAAAACTCAAAGTTGAAAAATTCACCACTATGCGCTTTTTGAAAACAATTTTTTCAAAATACTTATCATCTCGGCTCATTAACGAGGTTAGTTTGTACCTCCAAGCAAGCAATTAGGACCTGTTATATTCCATAATATGTCAAACAACAAAAAAGAAAACGGCAAAAAGGAAATGAAAAACGATTCATTTTTAGCAAGAAAGCGCTGAAGCAACCGTTACAAACAAAAACTATTTATGACAAAAACACGTTTCAACTGCTCAATTGTTTAACGCCAATAGGGCACTCCTATTAGTGTCATAGTGTGGTAATAAAACAAAAACAAACCAGAAGTGAATAATGAATGGGCACTTCTCTCATGAAAATGTGTAGTACAAAAACCATAGAAAAGCGTTAGTCGAAAACAAAAGCATTATAAAGATTCGATCTTGGTTCACCAGAAAGTGGATACAAAGACAATACTACAAAATTGACAGAAATGAGAAACAAGATAAAGATAGAAATCCACAATTTTTTAAACAAAAATTTAAAAAAAAAACAAACAGACCATTAGCTTTCGTTTTACAACAAAAACAGATTAACTTGCAACTGCTCACAAAATTATTTTGCTTGTCACTAGCGATACCGAATCAAAAGTTGGCCGATCATCAAAAACGGATTACGGGCAGAACTCAAAATTTCACAAAACAATTTTTTGAAGCACGTTTTTTTCTGATTACCATTGTCTTTCTCGAAAATGGTCTTTATGAAAAAGACAACAAAAAGAAACACAAAATTTGACCATTACTGAAAACGTACGAAATTTTTATGAAAACACCTTTCTAACCTCTAAAGACGTCAAACAAAACCTAACCCACTTCAAAAATATTGTTTGGACCAACAGAAAGTTGATGAGCTCTGTAGGTAATGAGACTAATTACTTGTTGACGGCAATGACAATAAACATTTCAGATAAAGAAATAATGTCTTTAAAAAAGTTTTTCGAGAAAACGGTTTAGCAAACGTATAAAACTGTAAATTATTCAATGAATTCTTCAAAATAAGTTTGATTGATCATTTTTTCAATGCCAATTTGAATTATCATCAATTTGAAATTTTGAAAAAGCAACAAAATGCAACCTCAAAAATAGGCAAATAACTAAAAATCAAAAAATTGGTATGAAAATTTGTAGCAAGAAGACCACGAAACCATTTTTGAAAGATCATGAAACGGAAGAAATTTTTCCACATCACTTGGAATAAATTTGCCCGCTACATATTGAGTCTATGCTACATCTGGACAGAAATAAGATAAAAACAACTAGCAAACGTCAAAACTTCAGAGGATTTTTCTTAAAATAAGTTTATCCAATATCCTAAGAGGCATTACTTAACAACTGGAAGCATCACATAGGTCCGCCCATTGCTCTTATAGATCCCAATTGAATCTGTGATTAATAGAACGAAATCATGAGGCTGCAAAAAGAAGGACAAAATAAGCCATACAAAAATCAATTAAAGTTTACGAAACTACATTGTCATAGCCATAAAAATACGAGCTTTTCTCTGAAGGCATAATATATAAAATTGTTATTTTTTAAAGCAAAATTGACAAAAATTTCAAAAAACGAATTTGTTCAAATAATGTGAATTAAAACAACCGTAATCCGACTAATATTCACAAAACTTGAAAATAAAAATAATCTTTTTACTTTCATATTCTACGCTGGACGGGCTCTCTAATGATACCACTGTCAACTCTCTACGTTAAATAAATCACTCGGCCGAAACTGACTGAACAAAAAATCCATTTGAGTGTGTAGTTACTCTCCTCACAAGTGAGTCTGAACAACAAAGTGACTACATCCAAATGGATCCTGTTTGACTTCTCTAAAGGTAACCTTAAGTTTCATCGAGCTAAAAATTCGTTCATTGCAACGCATATATAAGCGGAAATTTTTATTTTCATTGAACTGGAATAGATTAAGTAAAAATTATCTGAACTAAAGCTCACATGCGTTTTAGGTTTCTGAACACTTGAATATTACCTGCACCCACAATTACCTGAACAGAGCCCAGCTAATTTTAACCGTACTTTTAAAGTGTGTGATGACATTTATGACAGCCGTGAGAACTAACCTCTTTTTGTGGCAAAGTTGAAAGCCGAACATGACCATTCATTGTTGTGTATGCTGCTGAAACAAAAGCGAGGAGCGGTTATGTGTAAATCCCTCAAAACTGTCAAGGATGTTTTAAATTTAATTGTGCAAAACTTACGCTAATAAAATTGCATTTTCCCTTATTTCAGCTCCTTCCTCGTCAGCAGTCGTTGCACAGAACCTTCAACGAAATGTATAGAGATTCTTGGTAACGATAGAGTTGCGCATGTCTAAAAGGTTTGTCTGAGACCTGTTACCAGACTTGCGATTAAACAAACAACAGTGTAACAAGTTCGGAGACCCCTGAAATTAGTTTTTGTTGTATGTTTTCAACATTTAATGAACAATCCCCCCCTCCACTAACATTTCGGGATTGGAATTTTTATACAAGCCCGACTTTTTTCTCTGATCAATTTCGGCCGATCGAAACCCTTTGCGGAGAGATATGTTATTTTTGTCAGTGGAAAGCCCCTAAGAAACTGAATCGATTAGAGAAAAGTTTTGCAATTGTTTGGTTGTTCTACGTTTCCGGAAAACATTAATAAATTTCTGATAAAAGAACTCTTCTTCAGTGGCTTCTTCTGTATTATTACGAAACCGTAAAATATTTGCATTTTTTCACCACTTAAAGTAACGCACATTGATGCAACCCTCCAAATGTATTGACGTAATGGGAGTTTTATGAAATCACTACTCTTCTTGAGGTCAATTTTGGCCTATTGATGGCTTTTCAGGAGAGATATTAAACAGGGAGGCTCAGAAATGTGCGTTTGCAAGTAAAGTTACGACCCCGCTCATCCGCATTTTTGGGATTGAATGTCTACCAAATGAGGAACAGATAGAAACCCCCATCATTCTAGCATTTTTCAAAAAATTGTGTATGATCAAAAGGTCGCCTCCAACGCAAATAACTCAGTGCAGTAAAAAATGCCACTCTAGATTGATGAGATCAGCCATTATTAAGAAAGCAACTAAAGACGAAAAACAAAATCAAACAACAATAACAACAAAAATTAATTACATCCAAAATCTTACAGAAGTTCAAAATAGCGTCAGATAAAACTGAAACTAAACAGAACAATTTGTACTTCGCTAGAATAGATATGGGTCAGTCCATAATCAAGCTCGGTAACAATTAAACGAAAAAGAGCAAAAAAACTGCACAATTAAAAAAAACTGGGCTCAAATTTTTAAAACAAAGAATTTCAAAGTAATGAAAACCATTAGTTAGCAATTGAAAACATCCAACATGTTTACAATCACACACGCTCACAAAAAGGGTATTAAGACTTGTCTTCATTCATTTTTGTTTGTCTGTCTTCAATGTTTCATGAGGTTACAAAGAGAACAACAAATAGAGACAACAAACCAAAATTCAATAAAAACTTGCGAAAAAACGCTGCCGAAGCCGTAAAGGGATATTTTGCGCCTATCAATTGTTCCTGTAACGCGAACTCCGGCTAAAGGTTCTAGCTCTCTTTAATGAGAAAAGGTAAAATAAAGTAGACAAAAAAAGAGAAAAATGGCAAAATTAAGTAAAACTTTTGTTTTTTCGAAAACAGTTATTTTCAAAGTAATGAAAGCCATAAGCGACGAAATGAAATAATAAAATACTTTTGTTTTTTCATCCAAAAAAATCGCTCGAGACCTGTAATAATCACAAAATTTAAACCACGATAACTTGCTCAAGAAACCAAAATTTGAAAAAATCTTTTTAATTCAAAATTTTACGCTGAACGGACTTTTTAATGATACCACACACAACTCTCTACCATGAATATATCGATCGTCAAAATTGTCTGAACAAAAAAACCCGGTTGAGTATATAATTCATCCCCCCTCAAGAGGGGTCGGAACAATTATTTTCTGTGGAAAGCCGCCTAAAAATTGAAACCATTGTTCAGAATGATTTTCAACTATTTGATTGTTCAGAGCTTTTGAAAACCGTTAGAAGTTTTCCTATAAAAGTACAATCTTTGAGTGGCTAGTTCTGTATAAAATCGAAATTAGAAAAAAAACAAAAATTGTGGACGAAAACGCATGCCAATGGAATTAGCTTTTAATATTGCCAATTGTTTTGATGGTTATTGGGGTGCTCGATTTGGTGCGTGTACACAATTTGGGCCAGAAATGAGCGCGTGAAAGCGTGGAACTATCAAAAGCAGAGACATTTGATTGTGACTGCGTGCAATTCCAACTAGCCCTGCGAACAGATCGTAGAATCAGATCTACTGCAGATATCAGATGATTTTACTGAACGAAGCAAAGTTCACTTTATTGAAGTCAGACTTTAGGTTGTTAAGTGTAGCTTTGAGACTTCAACAGCTGATATTTTGATTGTTTTCGCGTTCCTGTAAATATTTTGGTTTTTTAAGTGTATGATGAAGATTGAGTTTGTTTTTATAAGCAAGCCTTTTGTTGAATCCCTCTAAATTTATTTTTTTAATGGGATCATTATAAAATTCCGATAGATAAATTTGTCCTATCGGTTTATTCTGTATATCTAATGTTAGTGGAAAACCGTTCAAAAAATGTACTGAATAGTGAGGAATTATTTTAAAATGTTTCAATGTTTTTAACTTTTGGTAAGCGTTATTGTTCCGACCCACTTGTGGGGGAAG
This sequence comes from Convolutriloba macropyga, assembly GCF_964194025.1. Taxonomy (NCBI): domain Eukaryota; kingdom Metazoa; phylum Xenacoelomorpha; order Acoela; family Convolutidae; genus Convolutriloba; species Convolutriloba macropyga. The sequence continues at coordinate 589,880 of NC_134468.1, forward strand.
GAACTATAGACTCAAATGGGTTTTTTTTGTTCAGTCAATTTTGGCCGATCGATATATTCATCGTAGAGAAATGTGAGTGGTATCATTAAAAAGCTGTTCCAGTGTAGAATTCAAAATTTAAAAGATTTTCTTGAATTTCGTATTTTTCGGGAAGTTATCGAGGATTGAAATTTTGAGTGAACACGGGATATATGGCATGATTTTGTTGCTTTTAGTGCAATTTTTCTTCAAATTAAGATATATTCTATAAAAATAGTATTTCAAATTTACATTTCATGCCACAAAATGAACCATTTGTGTGTTCCTAATAGATTGAAAGCGATAAAAAGACTAGTACTGGTCTCATAGGGAAGTTCACTATCAAAAGAAATCGAATTCTGTTTAAGAGCTCTTTTTTTAGAAAACTTTTCAGTTTTTTTTTGTTTTTTTAAGTCACCTTGAGACGAGTCACTTTTCATATCCAGGTTTCGTTAACGACAAACCTCATGTACAGTCAAATGAAGCCCAATGAACAAAAAAAATTGTTTTCAAAGAATTGCTCATTTTTTTTGGCTTCGACACTCAGTTTTCTTAAATTTAAATGAAAATTTGATTTTCTTTTTGATGGTTTACTAATATTTTGGAGTGCTATGGCTTGAACGCATTGACTAAAGGTGCCATATGTTCCGTAATGAGCCTTAAGAAAACATATCTAGTGCTTTGAGTGAACAGCTATGGCTGTTAAGACTTAAAAAATAATTTTCCGAAACTTTTTTTTTGAACATTAACCAATCATAGACTTATTTTCCTGAACTATATGTCAGTCTCAGTAATGACAGGACCCTGCTCCTTCCTACTTTAATCAATTTTTAACTGGGTAGTGGTTTTATCTACTAACTAATGGATATATGACTTCAATGACACAAGATCTCAATTTTTTTCTAATTTTTGTAGTATTTTCGTGTTATTGGTTACTTTTGAACTCATATCTAATTATCTAATTATTGATAGCTCCCCTTGGTTGAAAAAATAAGTTCAGTCAATTACTGATAAAGTTTTCAGAGAAAAACTTAGGGTTTAAACGGCTTCGACACTTTCTTCTCGCCCTTTTAAACTGAATTTTTGGTTTTTGCCTGTTTTGTTGTTGTTTTCATAAGTCATAAGACCTTTTCTGATGTCTTATTGATTACCTATGAATGAAAATGGTTATTTGCCTCAAAATGGGTTATATTTGAGCGTATTTATTGACTTCCGTTGAAAGCTAGTGATTTTAATGGCTGTTAAGACTTTGAAAATAATTTTTCAAAAAAATTATCTGAACATTAACCAATCTTAAAGTTTTTTTCGTGAACTGTTAGTCAATCTCTGTAGTAACAGGACCCCCTTGTTTTCTACTGCAACCAATATTATTCTGGTTAGCGGTTAGCATATCGATGTGTGTTTATTGATTTCCGTTGAAAGCTATTGAATTTAATAGCTGTTAAGTCCTTAAAAATAATTTTGCGACAATTTTTTTAAACATTAATCAATCTTAAATTTTCTCGTGAACTGTTAGTCAGTCTTATTATTGAGAGTAACCTTTTTTTCTACTGCATACAAAATTATCCTGGTTTCCGGTTTTATCTTCTACCTAATAGCTTTAAGACTTATATGCCACGGGTTTTCATAATTTTTTATTTTTTGGATACTTTTTATATTTGGATCCTTTTGAAATCATATCATATTATCCTAACACTGATAGTTCCCATTTGTTTAGGGAAGAAGTTCAATGGATCATAGATAAAATTTTCAGAGTACAGTTTATGATTTAAAGTGCCTCGACACTTTCTTCAGGCACCTTACTACTGAATTTTTTTGTTTTTGCCTGTATTTGTTGTTTTCTTAGTCAATGACGTGTTGTAATGGTTTTTTGATGAAAAATGAATGGCAAGAAACTTTGTCGTCCCATCAATTTAGCGTATTTACTGGCTTTCGTTGAAAGCTTTTCAATTTTATGTCGTTGATACTACGAGTTTTCTCGAAAATTTTGTGGTTCTAATGGGTTTGTTCATATTTGGTGATTTTTTGAAGTTGTATTGCTATAAAAGAAGAATCCCATTGCTGTTCAAAAATTATTTGAAATTAGAAAAGTTTTTATCGAAAAGTTTGCTTTTTAGTGCCTTCGACACTTTTCTCGCTCAATTTTTTATCTTGAATTTGTTGTTTTTTCCTGTTTTTTGATTCTTCAGGTAGCCGAAAAGTGCTGACCAACCGCATAAGCTTGTAGTTGAATATCGAATGAATGATGTTACCTGAAGCACAGTTTATAGCCAATAGTCTTAATGTTTATGATATTCCAATTTTTTTTCAAAGTTTTCGGTTTTTTTGTTCTTTCCGTCAACTTGTAACTTGTTTTCATCATTGAGAGGTCCCGTCCAGTTTCTTGTATTTCAACAAATATCATATCTACTCAAATGGTTGGTCACTGAAATTTTGTTTGATGGACAAAATGCGTTTTTATAAACATTTTTTGAGTGGTCAGTTTTGTGTTTCTTTTTCTCTTCTTTCAACACATTCGCGTAATAACCGATCCCAATGGTTTTCAAATGTGGCCCAGGTGAACTTAGTTAATGTATCAGTATAAATCTTTTAGCAGGAAGTAGTAGAAATAACAATTGAAATAAAAGTACATAATATTGAGATATTAGCTAATGATTTTAATGGTATCATAATTTGTGTTTTCGCAAATCGTTTCTATGGCATAGTCTAACCAAAGACAGGTCCTTTTGGTTTCTTAATAATTTTTTAGTAATTTGTCAAGGTTTATTCAGTTAAAAACTAATGCTTTTTATGACTTTTGAAAATTCTTGGTTGAAAAAATATTGATTAATTTTTGAATTTCGCCTCATCATTCGTTCTCTTTGTCGATTTGTTACCTAGTTTCAATAAGAAAAATTTCCATCTGCTGTATAGTTAGGAAAAAGTAAATTTCTGTAGTTAAGGTTTTGTCTGACTGTATTTTGACGTTGTTCCTAGGTGCTTTTAAATTTTGATATTCAGTTTTTGCCGTGAAATTTTTTTTTGCTAATTTTGTTGTTTGTTTTTTTTTCTCGCAGTCTCTTTAACGGCAGATCGCGTTGGCGCTGTAGTGAGGCATGGCATTATGTAATTCAATTAGTGGTTAGATTGTGTAACGATTGTTTTAAACTCAAATATCTATTTTTGTTATCTCGTCATTTGGTTAACAATTACGTAAAGAATGTTGATAAGCTCGGGTCGGAACATCATGTGCAAACGCACATTAACGAGCCTCCTTGTTAATTATCTGATCAATGCACATATTTTCAGTGGCTCCTTTTCTATAATGACAAACAATGACAAAATCTTTGTTGATAAAACCCGAAGAAATTAATTTTGATGCCGTTTGTTCACCATTTAAGCAAAGCTAATCGTTCTAACCCTCCAATTTTAGTTCGTGAACTTATAGAAACCAGTTTTCGTTTTGTCAATTTTGTCCTATCAGTATCGATATCGAGCTTAATCTGATTATGTGTTTTTGAACAGATTGAACATACGGAAACAAATTTCACTACTTTACAGAATTTGTTGTTTTGAAACGTGTTGTGGTGTCGTAGTGCTTACGTACATCACAATCGGATGCTTGATTGAAGTGAGACTGATTTGAACCAGAAGATAAGGTCCAACTGCATCATAGGAACTGCTGGTAGTCACAGCCTTAAACAGAAAGAAGGGCGAAAAGGCAGAAAGAAAGGCGAAAAGATAGGCGAAATTTTATATTACAGATAAAATACTTCATTGAAGCCTATTGCTCAGTTCAACCACTCATTCTACTATTTCAAACCACAAACACTTTTTTGGAGTTCGACCTAAGTGAATACAACAGTGATATTGTTTTGATAATGCATTGAACACCTATGTCCATTCATCGGAGATGTTTATGGCGATAATAAGGAAATTAAAAAAATCCACAACATTTTTTTGAAGCATGAATTGCAGTATGCCAATTATGGGGATAATAAGAAGATTTGGTTTATGGTATTCTTCTTGATTTGTGCACAAAAGTATCCAATCGTGAATTCATGTCTTTTGAGGTGAGTTTATACTGAAAGCAAACAGTACGCTATAAATAAGTGAAAATTCATTTTTTGACGCAATAATACGCCCACTTGCAATCAATTGCTAACAGCATTGATCCTTTGTAATGGCTGAATACATATTACTGATATTACATAAATGGCAAATTGCCAATTACCCCAATTCCAATATACATTTGATATATAAATACAATTAAAACTCCATAAGAAACAAAATTTGTCTCTTCTTGTTGTGAAGGAAAATGTTTTTCTGGTTACAAAAAATTTTGAAAATGAAGAAAGAAAATTACTTCCATTTGTAATTTTAATCAGCCATGGTTCATTTTGAATTAACATCTATCATTTGAGACAAAATGTGAAACAAGGCGAATCGTGATAATGTGCACAGCACATTATGTTCCGACCCCCCCTCCCAACCACTTCGAACGCCCTCCACGCATACATGATTGTGTGTGTGTGTGTGTGTGTGTGTGTGTGTGTTTGGGTATGTGTGTGTTTTTGTGTATGTATGTTTTTTTTTGGGGGGGGGATGATATTTAGTACTTTGGGGACACCGACTTTTTTCCCAACAATATAACTTCTGTTGACTTCTATAGATTGAGATGAGCAAAAAATTCTTTGTCGCTGCAATTTTTGACTTGGCGCGAAATCATCAGCAGCAAAACAACTCTGCCAAAAATCACAACTTTTTTGATGATTTGAACGCACGTTTGATTTCTGCAAACACAATACAATTTACTCCCATTTTAATTATCACCATCAGAATGAGGTCAAAGCTATTATTGCAACCATCAGTTTTGGAACCAATCTATCCCCCCCAGCAAAGTGGGTATGTAACTTTGGGTCTTTCCCAATATAGCCCCCACCAGCTTAGTTGTCAGATAACCTATAGCCCCCATCATGGTAATTATACCATAATGGGGGCTAAAATTTCATGGGGGGTCTATAATGGGAACGACCCGTAACTTTTACGCCACCCCACGCCTACATGCTAATGTTTTGCACAGTAATACTCTGCATCACAACACATGAATTGTAAAACGTAGTAATAAGAAACAAGGTACGGAGGGCGGGGGAAATAGATCCCATAATTCTCCCCCCATATCTAAAAGATAGACCGACACATTTTTTTATAAATTTTTAGTTGAAACAGGCTCAATAATGGGGTCTTACCCATTATAACCCCCCCCAGTTTAGTGGTTATATAACTTATAACCCCCAGTCATGGTAAATATACCATAATGGGGAGCTATAATTGCAGGGGGTTATAATGTGAAAGACCATTTATTGAATAGGTTTCAACTACATATGAACTAAAGTTGTGCAGATCTATATTTCGGTCTTTCCCATTATATCCCCCATGAAATTTTAGCCCCCATTATTGTATAATTACTATGACTGGGGGGGGCTATAGGTTATCTGACCACTAAGTTGAGGTGGGGGGGGGTCCTATAATTGGAAGACCCCTGTTTTTTAGACAAGGGGAAAAAATTATGGGATCTGTTCTGCTCCGCCGCCCCCTATCTTTTTTTCATTACTACCATTTACAATTCAAGAGTCCTGATGCAGCGTATCACTGTGCAAAACAACAGCACGTAGGCGTGGGGCGGCGTAAAAATAGATACCCACTTTGGTGGGGGATAGACTAGATCCAAATCTGCTAGTTCTTGAAATTTAAATTTAGAAAGGTTTTGTCAATCTGATTTGGTGTATTCGAACTTTATTGTTCAAAAACCCCAAATCAGGGTGACATAACTTTTTTAAATTTAACTTTCTAAAGCCTTTTAATAATTTTTTAATAACCTTAACTGGCAAAAACCAAAAATTTTGTTTTTGCCTTTTCCAGACAGAAATTAGAAATTTTTGAATCTATTCTGTTTCGAAGGTTTTACGAAATTGGTATCATTCTACCCTAGGCGCAGTGAATATTTTTACACGGTAATTTGCTATCCAAAAACCGAAAATCTAAAACCAACATCAGAAATACACTTTGACACCACGAAAATGTCAATATGATAACTAAAAAAATATATTACCTGATCAGGGATTTTTCAAAAAAAACTTATATAATCTATTTCAAAGGGCTTTTCAATGATATGACACATGCTTTTATCGGAAAAGTGAAAAAAAAACTGTAAAAGTGAACAAAAACGCCAGAATGATCACAAAATTTTGGAGCTCGATAACTCCCTGTAAAAAATGAATTTCGAAAAAATCTTTTTAATTCTATAATCTACGCTGGACGGGCTTTTTAATGATACCACTCATAAGTTTCTACGATGAATATATCGATCGGCGAAAATTCACTGAACAAAAAAAAACCCATTTGAGTATATAGTTCCTCCCCCCCATATGATGGGGTCGGAACAAAAATGTGGTGATTTCGTGGCGACTGTTTAGTTCTTGGGAAACTTGAATAGAGTGCATCAACTTTACTGTATCAATTTCATTTCATAGGTAGGCAATACAAATAGTGTAGGGGATCAAAAATGTATAATTTTGCTCACATTTTGATTGTAAGTCAAAGGTTCGTATTTTGGTTCGTAAAACAAAGGTTGCGAAAAACATTTTCACGTTCAATATGTATGGGAGAATTGATCTGACTCGTATATGATTAAAAGTCACACAAGCTTATTCCACGAAATGAACTGCGACAGAAATTTTCAAATAAGAAAGCTCTGATTTATCCTTGAAAATGTAGGGAACAACTGATAGCGAGAACAACAGCTCTTGAGAGAACTAACCACAGTTTATCCGAGCCTAATGCGACAGGCTATACTTCAGGAACTCAGCAAATCATTCGTACCTGATGAAGTAGCGAGAACGACAGCTGTTGAAATTTCATCCATGTAACAAAACGAAGGTAAAATTGATGCGACCTCGTTAAAAATATCAACTATTTTTATATAGTTTTTTTTAAATTTGAAATAGTAGGTCAGAAAAACAAAAATATTGCACAAATTATTGTTTGCAAGCGGCAAATCAGAAAAACCAAATTTTTTAATGCAAATCAGACAAACCAAAAAAAATATATTGCTACACTTATGTTAATTTGGAGTGATCGCGAAAAGTCTTAAATTGTCGTTAAATCCAAACTTTCCCACAGAGTTAGAAGAACGAATGAATTGAGCTGCAGAATTGTTGGACATATTCACAAAGTGAACCAAAATTTGAGACCGACTCACTGACAAAAATAAAAATCGAAAGGAAAATTTACATAACAAACAGCTCGCTTTTGAAGCATTTTAACACCCGAACCTTGGTCTCATAGCATATCAGTACTGAAACATTGTATTAGAATTGTATATCGTCGACAGAGTACTGTATCAGTGTATCCTAAGAGTATATTGCTACTCGTGATGCGCAGTATAAGTCTCATAGATACTTTTTTTTCTGAAAATAGACTGAGCATTCTTGGTTTTAATTCTCATGATGTTCATTGTAAATTCAAGAAAAAATTGAAAATTTTGAAAAAAAAATTGAAATTTTGGGCGATTCCTTTTTTGAGCAAGACGATGAGTTTACTATATTAAAACAATGAAAAGACGTTTCATCAATGAAAAATTATCCGCCAAATCCCAGAAAAACACGCCGAGTGCAAGGAAACTGCCAAATATTCAACTGCAGAAATTTTTTTGTGGTTTTTCATTTTATAAATACTTAAACCTTCTATTTAGCATTTTTTTTGTAATTTAATTTTTAACATTGCATAAGTTGAAATTTTATACGGTTCAAATGGAAATCGACTGAACTTTACATGCTCTATAATTCTATTGCCGTTTTTTTTGTATAAAGCAGTCAGCTGAGTTCCACGTGCTTCCAGCATACTTTCTTCGTACAATCTGCTTCTTTTTTTCTGGGACTTTATTTAAAGTTCTGAGAAGACAAAATAAATAATCGTTTATTCTGCACGGAATAAAAAAAGTTGTTGGCCTTGATTTTCATAAACAATGATTCGTGCTAACACATTTTGTATGAACACAGTTTGATACGAGTTCATTGGAAACAAATGATATCATTATATATACATATATATATATATATATATATATATATATATATATATATATATATATATATATATATACGCCCGTGTAATCAGTGGTGATGTTGAGATTGATAAATTGATAATAAAGAAGCATACCCAGAAGATGACCTCTTCCATCTTGTCGTCAATTAGTACTGATGCATCACTTTTAGAGTTGAACCTGGCCTCCATTCTTTCTCCCAACTCCTGAAACAATAGCATAAAATGTTCCCAAACGTTTTCTTTAACATAATAAAATTTGCCATTCTGGGCTTTTTTTTTATCTCGAACGGATGTTGCATGGGAAATAAAACCTTGATAATTACGGAAGAATGATTACGGAAGAAAACCCTAAGAGTACAGGACGATGTTTTTTTAAATATCATTTGGGTCTCGTAAGTCCCGAAACCTCTTGATAGCCTCTCCTGCGACCACTGTCGTAGCTACTCATAAACTCAAAAATTTTTCTGTCAAGTCTAATAACTTGAAAAGTTAGTTTAATGAAATTTCATAAAAATCTGATTCAATGGCGAACATCAGAGGCGTTGCAACCAGCAGAAACTTTTGCAAATTCAGCGGTACAAAAGGGCAAAACATTAAATACCACAAAAACGGAGTCTAGGCAAATTGGATAAAACTTAATTGGTGTTAAAAAGCAATCAGAAATGAAATAAGTTACCATGTGATCTCAGGGTACCGATAGCATGTTCAACTATTAAACAGATGATAAGTGATTTTTGATGAGCAGAAAAAAAAGAACACTGAATTCAATCCATTATTGCTGTGCAAAAACAAATAAGTAGATTGCGCAAAACAAAATGGCAGCGCAAAGTATCAATAATAACAATAATGTCATTACTGAAAAAATATTTATTCGAATTGGAACCCAAGAAAAGTTAGTTTTTAAACCTTACATGTTTCCAAGAAAAACAATCCGACAACTGCATGCAAGGGTCTCCTTTAAATTCCTCGAAAATATGATTAATGATTTGTTTTTTGAATTTTTTTTTTATTTTCGTTTTTTCTTAAGAGACAAGGTAAAGAATTCCAATCCTGTAAAGCTTTTCTAACGAATGAATTTTCTAGTTTTGAGCTCTTGAATTTATAGCCCCAGTATTCGAGTCCAGTTCTTTGATGGATCTATTGAACATGTGGATCTATTCTGTCGTCCCCCCGCCCCTCCCCCTCCCCCCCCCCCCCCCCCCCGGCTTAGTGAGCATAAATCTTTTATGACCCCCAGGCGCACGTGCTATTTTCTTACATAGTAACGTGCTATATAACAACATATAATTTGTAACAGGGGGTCATAAAAACACTGGGGGGAACAGAAGAGATCCCAGAAGAGATCCGAACATGTAAATATTTAACCATCTGGTTATATTTCTTGAATTTATTCGTTATCCGAAAAAAATTTCGTAAAATAATTTATCTCTTATGTTACCGGATATGATGATGGCTCATTGGCTATGATCAGAAAAGATAAAAAATATGCTTGAGAAAATAAAATGCAGTCTAAAACGCGGTTGGGGGATAGAAAAGCAAATTTATCTTCTATGCCCAGAGATTAACTCCGAAGCCAAAGTACTTCACTGCTCATATTGAACAGAAGTGAAATTTGTCAACCAAATTATTGGCTGAAAATTTAGGATTAATAAAATGGACGGAGTTTAAACATTGGGAGAAAAATGAGCCTGAGGGCTTCGAAGATCCAGTGCATAATAATTCAACACATTTCTGATTGAGGTCTGAGACCAACGTAAAAATATAAAAAAAAACCTCTTTTCGGACTACTCCAGAATTGAAATCACATCGGATCACACTTTGTCTCTTGATTTTTGTGAGCCCTTTGCCCTAGTTTTACAGAGATCAGTGTACAGGATAGTGTGCGCCCGAAGCGAAATCTGGCCAGAAATAATTCTATTTACAATGTACCTGGTGCCCTGTGTAACTGTAAAGATTGATTGAGTCCACAAGCTGCTCATCTTGGAGCAGGAATGAGACAATCAATTCTGAGCATCCACTCGCTAGGTGAACAGAGCTCCCGTTCAATCCTGTAAACACAGTTAAACTTATTCTACGATTTACACTTTAATAGATAATATTCTTAGTTTCCAATCCGCTTCATGAAAAGACCATTCTTGATTTCTTCCGCCTATGAGAAGACTATTGCTCTATTCAAATGAGCATTCATACTATCGTGACCTAAAATTTGTATAATCAACTTAATCTGTATAATTAACTTAAAGTAATTTTCTCAACCTAAAAATCCCATGCTGTGTTTTTGTCGCGTCAAAAATTTTCCGACGATTGTTTAAGAAATTCGGAGTAAACTTGGATCACGCAACAAACATATTTTAGTTTTCTTAATCAACCGACCTTTTAACGCAAATAACTAAGAGGTGAAGTCCTTGGCTGACTTGATCTTTGACAACACACACTCGAATGTATATTTGTGAAATTGGTGATATTTCTGCCCCAAAATATTGCAGGATATGCCAGACTCATAGAAAACAGGGTTAGCTGCACTTGCTAATCCCTATTCACATACATAGAGATCGCAAGTGAAGTCAACAAGCGCGATTCTTTGATTGGATGTAGTTTTCTACATAAAATCCAGTTGGTGCGGACCGTAAAAATCTTTGCGATCGTGTGGGTCTATAAAGAAGCAAATTCGAAAGTACTGAAACCTCATCATCAACTTTGAGAAACAAAAATCAAAGTTGATGATGAGAAACAAAAATCAAACTTTGAGAAACAAAAATCAAAGTTGATGAATCCTTATCTTGAACAAAAATGGAGAACAAAGTAATGTGCAGCGCGCAATTCGGAGTAATCAGCAATGCACGCAAACGCAAAATGCAGGGATCAACTGTAAGATAACTCCCTTGGATTTATAAAAGAGAAACACTGAACTACTTGAGTATTTTCAAAATTGTGTAAAGATCCAGCTAGTATATTTTACAGGCATTATTTCATCTGAGTAATTGCTACAATATTACAAAATTATTATTTCAAAAGAGAAAATGCACGTTTACAATAATTAAGGATAGAGCGAAATTACACATATAATTATTGTAAATGGGGACAAATCCAGAGTTTTTTATTAGTTATTGCTTTAAGGAAATCACGAAAAATTGAAGTCACGCCACAAAACTTTATCAAAACTATGATTTCTATAGTTTGAAACAAACTGTTTAAAGAAAAAATCTCTTAGAATTCTTTTAAATGTTGCTTAATTACATGGGCAGAATTTCATTGGTTCTTCGGATTACGCTTTTATCGTAGTCTTTGCTCTTACTAACTGTTTGATGAAAAAACTTTCCAGTTTTCTGATGTTTATAGCAGTCAAAAGTTGGTAGAGAGTTTCCTTTTGGACAATTGAATGCTGGTTTTCCATAAGTAATTAAGAGAAAGAGGTAGTAGGTTAATCTGTAGTCGAACAAGAGGCAAACAGTTAGTAGTTTCTCCTGGAGCTTAACATCTGTTCAACGATGATAACAAGCTTTTACTGTCCAGCTTAAACAATCAAAACGGACATAAATAAAAGTGTTCTTTTTAAACCGCCGTAATATGTCAAAAAGTTCGTTTTAAATTCGAGGGTTAAAAATAAAAATGGCATAGCATCTGCACTTTTTCTTTTGGTGATAATTAACAACGTTTAGGGGTAGTTTGGCCATGCTTTTTCAGTAAAAAAAAACAAGAATTGAAGAATTCTCACAAATAGAAATGATTTTTGATATTTAACATGTCAATTAGGACTACTTGAAAGCAGTTATGACTTGTTCATTTCATTTTATTCACTCCTAATTGAAAGTGTTTTTTTATCATACAGCAAATCATTGAAGTTTCCGAACATCTCTGCGTTGTGACTTATATATCGAATCTCTAAGAGGTTCTCGATTAATGCCAGATTTTCTCAAAATGTTCATCAAAGTCATATTACGTGTAAACAACCATTACACTAACTAATAGTTTGTGAGTTGGCGTTGTAGAAGGTCTTAACTTTCCATCTGCTGTCAATGTGTGTTGCTCTCCCATTCTCATACATGAAGCGTGCTCTAGTGAGAGTTGCAACTGAGTACACAGTATCTGATCTGAGTCCATCTATCAACTTGTCAGAGTGAATGTTGTCCAAACCACACGGATCCTCGTAAGCACACCCCCCGGCTTCAGGATTTATCCTATGGTTATATAACAAGATAGAGTAGAGTCCGCACATATCATCTATAGATGATGTTTTAAATAATATTAATGATGTAATGATTAAACCAAAAATTACAGAGGAACTAATTTACAGGTGTAGGTTATTCAGTGGCGAAAATGAACAAAATGATTAAAATTTGAGAAAAATAAGCAAAAATTTTTAAAAAGCTGCCATATTCTTTGAAACTAATGTCCTCGAAATCAAATTTTGCCATAACCTAACCCTTCCCCAGCCTCATACTTTAAAAAACTTTCACTGTCCCCTAAATGTTAAACTGTTAATATGAAAACTTTAAAATAAATTTCGAAATTCGTTAATAATTTTCCATAACTTGAGATCACCATTATATACACTTAAAAATTTTTATTGTTAGCATAAAATCTCTGAGCTGTGACAAATTTCAACAAAAATCACATTTAACTAATTCTTCCAGAAAACCTCCATGGAATATTTCAGATTCTGCGCGACAATCTCAGGAGCTAACAGTTTTAACATAAATTTAGTCCTTCCTATCAACTTCAGCACGCTATTAAATTTATTGACTACTAAAGCCAGCTTTGAAACTCTAATGCAACTCAATGATTTCTGGTCATTGCTCAATTGTGCTGATTTAAAATCTCAAATTTGTCAAAAAATGTGTGAAAACAGCAAACAAAAACAGTGAACCATATAATAGAAATTGCTAGAATTGACCCAATTAGTGCAGTAAACTGATACATTACTCTCGAAATTTTTTTTTAGTTAGAGTCAGAATGTTTTACAGAAGAAACAAACATGAACAGTTTTAGAAAAATTAAAGTATTTAACGCAGTTAATACTAAATTGTTCAGCTCGACACGAAAGTTATTTCATGAACTGTGAACGTTCCCTCATTCTCACAGCCGTAAACTAGTGCATCAAAACTTTTTCAGTAAAATAAACTCATTCGTGATTAATATCATTTTTGGAAAATCTTCAAAAAATTAGCTACGAATCACCAGTTTGCAATCTGTTTCTTCTTGAACTTAAAGCCTCCCACAAAATTTTAAGTTCTTTTGCATCTTTTGACATCACGTTGTTCATTGTGAATTATCTAATTCCTCATTTTGGCGTTCGTCGCGCTAGCTTATTTCTTCGAAAAATTTCTCAGTCAGTTTTTTTAATATTCTCAACCATGAGACGTTATGTTTACGTAGTAGAACAGTGATTTCAGAGCAGAAATTACCCAATTTTGAGAACGGAAACAATTTTCCAGCAAAATAATTACTTGCGATTCGAAAATAGGTGATTTGATGTTAAACCATTTGTGCAACGAAGTTTTATTTCCATTAGGAAACTGCAAACTGAGCGTAGCGTACGGAAATTGGAAACTGTAGGTTACTGACCCAAATGAAAACTTGGGACGTGAACGATCATTATTGAAAGAACATTTATTCGGGTTATCTTTTTGCTTTCATTTATCAGCTTTCTATATTGAGTAGATAAGTTCAGTTGAGAACTTTCTTTTATAACTGCCTTAGAAACTACTGTCTTAGCCTTCAGTAGCCTTTCCATAGGTCTTTCCTGTAATCTTCTTGTAGGTTTCTTCGATTTAATTTTTCTAAAAAATGTTGCTTTTTATTTTTTTATATTGACATGCTAACCCAGCTACCCTTTAAGGTTGAACAGAAATGAACAAAAGATTTTAATTATAAAAATATCCAAAAGTTACTTTGATGGAATGGAACTAACATTTTACCTCCAAATTTGTGAACTTTATGTTCCTGATTGTCGTTTCACCTTTTGCTATCAATTTTTTCACAATATTACAAAACGAATAACAATTTCTAAAGCTCGATTTTGTCTTCAATCAATGGTTCCTGATCATTTCGTAACATTAGCTTAATTTAACACTAACTAATTTTAAACTATCCTATTGCCAGGATTTCAAATAATGGTTTTCATAGCTTTTTTAGCCATAATTTTTGAATCAGCAAGAATTGACAAAACCAGAAACATTTTTATAATATGCCTGGGTGGAACGTGCTCCGAAAATTTCTCCCATTTTACTGTAAGCTTGAGTGGGTAATTTGTCTTAAGATTTGTAAATTTGTAAAGAGTTGTAGAGCGGCAAATTTGACAGGGGGTAAAATGGTGTAGATGTGGGGCTACAATGGGAAGATTTTTGATGTAATAACATGATGAAATGAAGTAAGAGCGAGCTGCAATGGGAGGAATTTTGAGGAATAACTTTCAGACCAGTGCTACTCGACAGCCTCAATATGATAAATATGGTCTCTATCTTAAACGCCTTAAAAGATACTGAGCTTTACTGACTGCAGAAAACAGGCTTGTGTATAGTTGCTCCCATTTTCTTAAACATTCTGAGAACACTTAGACTGTTAAGCACCAAAATGTTAGATGATGATGATCATTAGACAAAATTGTCAACCTGTCCTACATAAATACGCAGCATAAATTGTTCCATGGAAGTTGGTCAGAATTTGAGGATCGCTGTTTTCTAGGCTGAAATGACCTACCCCAAATAGAAAGTTAGAGAAAACTGGAAGTTTTCCGTATTTTTCCAACGTAAGAGCAGTTTTTCTGTCTTCTGAGAGAAAATGGATAGATTGGGAGGAAAAGGGTGGACTCCGTATACTTGCGCTGAACGCCACTCAACTGTTCGGTTGCTTAGCAAAAAGAGGAGCACTTCGATCCAGTAGAAATGACCAGGTCTTAGATTCTCAAAATCAAATCCGTGCTCAAATTCTCCGGCAAATGAGCTACTAGTTTTCCTTCCATCTTCAATGAAGTGTTCTGTTGCATCTCTACCGTCAGAGTGCAACACAATCAGTATTTTATTGATCTGAGATGGAGCAGTGACGTTGAGATCAACGACTCCTTGTCCTGGGTTCTTTTCATCAGACATAAACTCAATCGAGGCAACCGCTACTTCTGAAACGAATGCATGCCATCAGCCTCAAACTCAGGCGTTGCCAATTTACGCTAATTAAAAAAGCTCGAAGGTTTAACATTGATTTTATTATTAGTTTTCTTTCACATTGGTTTACGGCTCAAAATCTGCACAACAGTTTAAAAAAAATTTCGACAGCTAAATTCAATTTTTTTGACATTACAAACTTTTTTTGTATATTGATAATAGATACAATCTGCGTGGTCTCCATTATTAAATAATCTTGGTTTATCTTGATCTAAAATTCAAATGTTTGCTGATTATTTTTTATTGCCAATCGTAATGTTTTCTCCAATCTTTGATATTTCTTCCTCTCTCCCTCAGCATTTTACCTCTCGTTTTTTAAACTGCTTGCGTTATTGAACTTGAAGTGAGCACAAGTCCCCTCCTGTTAGATGACATTGCTTAAAAACAGACATTAAAAAACCTAGAAAATGGACTTCGGATCACGGCGTGGGGAAAATTGATGTCAGAAAGCATTCTATCTGTTTTTAAAACCATAAAAACTTTCAATGAAAAGTTGCTTGCCTAAGTCTCCACGAAAAAATATTGCAAAATTTCCAAAGAACATGAAACGGCACTTTGATCCGATTTCTACAAGTTCTCTATATCAGCAAAAAATAAAAAAAGTTTTGTCCGGGGTGCGCATCTTGTACTTGAGATGAGACTAAGAAAAATAAAAAAAGAGAAAAACTGCGCCCACTACCTGACTATTCATAACCTTTGTGCCAATAATAAATATCTTATATTCTTTGTACATATATAACTGAATTAATTTCTGTGAAATCATGGGACTTTTAATTATCCGATAATTTAAATTATCCAGTTTTAAATTATCCAATTTTAAAATATTTAGCTTATTAACAAGAATATGGTTCACACAGATGAACAACAAACAACTCATTAGATGGCACATACAAATTTTTGAAGAATTTAAAGACTTTTGAGACGGCTCATATTGAAGTTACAAACGATAGACTTCTTTCCAATTTCCATCCGTTTGATTTTACTTCAATATTCAGTTATTTTCACTCCCCGCTCATTGGGTGAGACAAAGTATAGGTAAAAGTTCTCAATACATCCACTCATCGAGTGACAATAGTTCACACAGCCTCCCTTCTGGTTGGGTGAATAAGTACTGTAAAACAGTACACTAGAGGGCCCTTGCTGAGTGCATAATTGCCGATCCCCGAACAGTGGTGATTGATAAGGATTGCATAAGTTTAGTGAACGACCAGACAACCCCTGAGCCTGGAATGAGCAATTGCAACTTAACAAGCCAAGGGATTGAGTGTTTTGTTTCCAAAGTAGCTGATATTCCACCAAAGAGTTAGTTTGCAAAGGAAACAAATTGTGATCCTCATTTGTGAGCATTTATTGCCTTGGATGAATTATTGCCGTTCATCTGCCGTATCAAGAGCGTACTCTGCCTATGTAGCCGCATTGGTGAGAACGTTAGACTGAAGCGACTAAGTAACAGGTAAATCAAAAGCAGTGGGTCTGCTTGTTCTCCAGGCCGGGACAAAATTGTACCAGGGGCTCGAGTGAACCTAGGTAAAACGTTATTTCAACTACTCGAAAAAATTTTCAATGAGTAAGCAGATGTTATTTTGTCTCGAATACGGGTGCGCCTTGCCATTTCGTCTTTTTGCTCATGAAACTCAATTACGTGATCACTATAGACATAAGGAACTCCTGCACTACAGAACGGGCATTTGCTAATTCATTACGTGCCATATGAAGCCCCAGTGTTGAAATGGGGGAGCAGACACTCTTGCTCCATCATGTGCAACAGACAATGACGGATTCCTTTTTAGAAAGGTAAGCTCTACCATGAAATTTTTTGTTGTCAAAAACTTCCTGGATCATCTTTCGCGAAAACCTTGGAAAATGAGTGGTAAAAAAATGGTGTAAAGTTTCTAAAAAACTTTTCAATCTTGAGTTTGATTTTGAAAGATGCTCTTCAGAGGGTAAAACAGAGCCAACACATAACGCTTCATACTTCGCATTGAGGAAATTCGAAACCTAATAGATTCATGGGTAGGGTTGCTTGAATCCAATATTTTTATGAATCAACAATTCCAAGGGCGTTCTCAAGTTCTGCGCAATGCTGGGCATTGGTTTTTTAAATAATTTGTTATTCACTCTTCTGTAAAATTTCATGCAGACAAACACTGGGAAAACTAGTGTAGCTCAAGTGATTGCATTACCCGAACTATGACTTCGTTTTTTTATCAAGTCTTTCTATTTCCACTGCAGACCACAGTTCACACCTATCGGCCCTAAGGTACAGGCCATGATTTGGTCCGAGCTCGCATAGAATGTTCCAAGATCTGATGAAATTGTCTTCAGAGCCCACCAAGACACTATCTTATAGGTACCAGTTGTTTTGTTCTAAGTTTTGCGATGATTCATGACTTTTCTCTCTAATAGGCCAGAGTGTAAGAGAAAAGAGCAGCGGGTTGCCTTGTTGGACTCTGCTTTCACTCTTCATATCAAATTCACATAAGATTTGTTGATTAGTATCAGGCGTTAAAATAGCAATTTAGTTTACCATTTCGCTGCGATTTATGGAATTGAATGCAGTGCAAAAATAATTTGCAAAACATTTGAGGAAATTGGCGAGGTGAGTATAATGTAATGCTAAAGCTTAGTCGAATGTATTATGGCTTGCTCGCCGTCCTTTACTTGGACACCCAATTGAAGTTGTTTAAAAAGGTCTACTGTTTCTGAAGCTATTAGCATCCTGAGGATTTCCCCGACTGCTATTGAGTCAATACCACCTCTCTTTTTCGACAGAGTTGATAACCAGGTCCTGCTTAGAGCTTGCGCGAAACTCAATAAAAACATATAATACAAGATATATATGGACATTCGGAACTTTTTCATTAATTGCATTAAATGTCTTTTTTATAATTCATTTTGCATATTTCAAGAGATTGTTTGTCTTGGCCTTAGAAAACCCAATATAACAATATCTTATCCCTAGCAACTTATTAAATCAAATGACTTCAGAGAAATGCTAGCTATAGTGTAAGGTGATCTGCTTTACCTCCTTATCCACAATCCTTTTGTTAGGGGAGCAAACTAATCATAATTACTATAAAGTAGACTCCACTTTTTTGCGATGGTTCCGTTCTCATTTCTAGCACAAGGTCACACTGAGTTTTTTTGCCATTCTCAACTTAATGATGCACGTACTGCATAAAACTTCTCAGCTCAGAGGAAACTAAAAATGTCAAAAAATATAAATTACTTAGGTTCATTGAAATATGGTCGGAACAAAAAATGTGGGGCTAACAGAGTTATCACGTTTCTATAAAGTCTAGGAACCGTAAAAATTTCAACGCTGAAGGAGGAAAACGAGAAGCTAAGTATGACTGACAATGCCAATTATATGGAAATATCTGTTCACTGCTTTTGAGCTCTGTATCGAATTTGATCGGAGCTCTTTTGGTCATGTTTAAAAGCTATTGGAGATCTCATCACAACCCGGATTAGAGTCCCATAATAATCAGAATCATGAAAATTTCATTATGATTTTTTCCTGACCAGAGTTCTGATCATGGCACTTATAAGACATTTCATGTTAAAATTCAAAATAGAATTCTGACCATAGTATGAAAATAATGAACTTCAATTCTGTATTTCCATGTACATTATGAAATTTTTGTCTGTTTTTGAAGTAGACCTTGAATTCGAGAAGTACATCATTTGTTGGCTCACTTGAGCAAATCTTAATATAATTGCTAATAATGATATGAAGACTTGGGAATTAATTTACCTTACGACAATGAATGAATCAAGGTAAATATGCAAATTAAGCGATCAGATGTGTTCCTACCCTTGCACCCAATCTGCTCGTAGTACTCGAAGTCAGGCTCACAATTGCAAGTGAATGAACCTTCACTGTTCACACAAGTGGCATTACCACTGCAAGCTGGCGGATCAATCATTGCACACTCGTCAATATCTAGAAACGAAAACAATGCTAAGAAAAAAATTATATATATATATATATATATATATATATATATATATATATGGAGTTTCAGAATGGAGAAACATATGAACAGCGCATATATGTGATAAAATGCGCTGTAGCTCTTCTATGTGTGTGGACCCGGCCAGTGGGGAAGAGCGCGGAGTGTTTCAACGTCGAGCACGAGCAAATACCGAACCAGGTGGGTCACAGGGTCCTGCAGTGTATCTAGCTTAAGCGACACTGTCGGATGTAAGACTCTCGTCAACAAAACTTGGGGTGTAGCCGACCCCAAAATTAAACTTCAGGCGATAAAACTCCTTCAAGCGGGCAAACGTTTCTGAACGATACTTGTGGAAACTCGGTTGCTGAGCGATATAGAAACAAACCTGGGCCCTAGGAATTATACATGCAGTGAGTGTGGGAATGGCATGTATACAACCAAGGCAACCAAGTAAATATCTACGATCGATCGCAACCAAGGTAACCAAGCATCACGCACGAAACCAACCCCCCACTTGACGGTGTCCAGACCTCCCAGCGAGGTGTAACGGAAGAGAACAAGAAGAAGAAGAAGGAAATGCGCTGTCTAAAAGCAACCAATTGCTTTAGAACTGTGTAGAAGAACTACGATAAACTTATGATTTTTTGATCGAAGCAGCCCAAAAACTAAATCGAAGGAAAAAAGCATCAATAGTTGCTGGATACTTTAATCAGATAAAAGCGCGAACTGTCCGGAAAAAAAGAAGTCTCCAAAAATGCATATTGAAAAAGCAATTTTTAGACTTCTTATCAATTCTTTACAACGCTAAAGTTACTGAAATTTTTTATAAAACTATTATTCTTGTCATGTCTCAAAATTAGGGCATCGTAACTTTTTTTGAAATAAGTTTGAATTATCAACCAAACAATTTAAATACAAAACAAATTCCGGAAAATTCTTTAAAATTTTAAGTAGCATCAATTTTTATTCAGCGTTAAAAGTCAAATTGCAGCTATATTCTCGACCTTGACACAAATGCCGATCTATTGCCAAAAATCTTCTTTTTAGCCGCTTATTAATCATGGAATCTAATTATCAAATCCAACACAGTCGTCGGTAATGATAAATGTTGACTAAAAAGCATCCCACTATTTTAAATAATCAATCATCGTTTGATTCATGTGTTGTAATCTTATCAAAGAGAGACTTTAAATTGACTTAAGTAGCTACCTCATTCTAAGATTTTGACACAAAACTGTATAATTGTGCAGTCGACTATATAATACATTTAGATAATGGTGACCATTTCATGGTCTGAAGACTGCCATTGGCCTCGTATCACATATCTCAAGTTCAAATTGGACAGATTGTTAATTGAAAATCTTGATCGGAGAAAAACAACATAGGAAATTATGGACATATTCAGAAGAAAAAGTTTCCAATGAGAGAACAAAAAACGTACAGAATCACCCAAAATGAGTGTAAAGAACCTTAATTTATAATATGTGATTAAATTCAAAATAAGATGGACAATTGTTCAACTTAGACGACTTTGTAAATGCAAAAAAAAATCCAGTTTTTTTTAACTAAAACAGTTTTTGGTTCCATCAATTGAGGGCGATTTCCCTGGGAATTGACATAGCTTGCAAATCACAGTAGCTATGCTTCGTTTTGGAATGAGTTGTCTGGAGGAACTAAATGTGAGGACCAAAACTTTCCTGGAGGACTAAATGTGATTGAAGTCAAAATCCGACTAAAATGTTTTTTTAAAAAAATTTGTTAAGAAGACATTAATTATTATCAAACTTTTGTCATGCTTCGTTTTTTTTACTTGATTTTTCCTTCAGCGATGAGCTAATAAACGGTATTGATATTGTTTTTTCATTATTTCTTATTGTTTTTAGGAGCGTAGTTCCCATCATTTTTTTCAAGCTCCATTTTTCCTTTCAAAATATTGCTTGCCGTTCTTCATTTAATCCTTATTTGATAAACTGCCAGCAAACTTCTGTCACACTGTCATCCTGCTTGCGCACTTCTTAAAAGTGCTCTTAAAACTTTGTTATGTTTGTTCTGTCAAAAAATATTTAATCATAATATTTGAGTGGAAATGAGAAAAACAATTCCAGCAATTACAATATCCTAATTCAATTTTTTTCGTTTTTTACAGCTATCAAACACAGTGTGACCCAGTGATCGCTAAGTTTTTCTAGTCAATTTAAAAGATTGAAAATTTTAAGCATGGAAAAGCCAACGAAATGGGAACTATTTTACAAAAAAGCTAATTTTTTTCGCGATTTTTTTAAAATTTTAGCTTGAGTATTACTAAGATATATTTGGCTTTCTAGTTATGACCCTTTCATCAGCTTATTAGGGACATCTCCTATTTGTAAGGACCATTAACGCATTACTCCCTAATGTGAGCTAAATGTCGTTCACTGTTTTGATGGAAGAGGCCATGAAAATACCTTGACATTTGGATAGGTAGGTGCCATCGAATGTGTAGCCTGGATTGCACATGCACTTGTAATTTAGCTCACTATTCACACATCTCTTGGAGTTGTCTCCGCAAATATTGTCGAATAAGTTGCATTCGTTCACGTCTGAAATGTTTCATACACAATTGGAAGATCCATTCTGATTTTCGTCCAACTCAAATCAGACACTCTTATAAGACTATTTGACTCATAAGACTTATTTCTCATATTTGAGTGGAACAAAATATATCTCACTACAATCAATGAAAAAAAAATGTTGAAAACACGACAAATGTCTGAAACAAAGGCTTAAGTTATACCTTCCATCTGAAACGGAAAAGCTTAAAATTCTACAGCAACATGCATAGGTTTCAATTTTAAATCTATCAAGCATTTCATGATATTTACGGTTGTTTCATTTGTAATTGTTGAAACTCTTTATCACGATGCTGACTTCAAATAACTAAGCATATACTATTCAACGAAAGAGTTGAGCAAATCTACGCCGTAAAACGTACATTTTTGGTATTGTCTTGTTCCTGGGATCTTTAGCGTAATCAATTTGCCATCAAAATTTTTCATTTAGCCTAAAACTTTGCTGGAGTTTCTTTTATAATTAGTTAAGACACAATTCAGAACTTCCAAATTAGGAATCCTCCTTAAAACCATAATCCAGTAAGGTGCGAATCTGCCAATTGTCTTCTTATTCTGCCATTATTATTGCAAAAAAGTTATCACAAAAATTGCAAATTTTCTTAAAAAATTTACAAGTCCAAAATGGTATCACCATTGCAATGATGCTGATTTGGATAATTGTCAGGCTCAGCTCCAAGAAGACAGTTTTCACACACATGCCCCTCAATCAAATCAGTGCAGCCTTCCCTCATCTTTTTGCACTGTTTATTGCCTCTCCGTTTGCACGTACCCTCTGCACCTGATCAAAAATCACAGAAAAATTTTAAGAGTTGGAACCGGAAATCTGTACACCTCCACCCCAGTTTTTGGAAGGGAAATTCTGAGCGACCCCAGGTTTTAGCACAGGGTTAGGGCAACACCTACGTTGACCATGGACCCAACGAACGGTATTGCATCATACCTACAAGAGTGGCTCTTAGCACTGATATGGTGCAAAAAGTTCGCAAGATTTTTATCATTTTGTTGAAGCCGTACAAACTTTTATTATTATTATTATTATTATTATTATTATTATTATTATTATTATTATTATTATTATTATTACTGTTGTTGTTATTATTATTATTATTATTATTAGTATTTTTTTTATTATTATAATAATATTATTATTATTATTATTATTATTATTATTTTTATTATTATTATTATTATTATATTATATTATTATTATTATTATTATTATTATTATTATTTTTATTATTATTATTATTATTATTATTATTATTATTATTATTATTATTATTATTATTATTATTATTATTATTATTATTATTATTATTATTATTATTATTATTATTATTGGTTTAAGCAGCATTTAAAATCTCAACAGTGCAGGAAAATTAAAACAGATAAGTTTTGAGTTTTCGCTTGAATAAAATTTCAGATGGTATAAGTTTCAAAAGAGCGCAAAAGAGAGTATATTCTACTCAGAAGCGACGGCATGCGAGAACGAACATCTTCCAGAACTAAAGCGAAATTTGGGAACATGTAAATTTTAAAAATATTGGGACTTTGTAACCATCGTGTTTCGTTTTATTCAATCCGATAAATATAGTGAGAGTTTGCCAGGTTGATGCACAAAGCGAAGCGCATACAATAGGATTTTGAAGATAATGCGTTGCCTAATTGGCAACCGGTGTAGCGTAAGTTATGACGAGGTTGGTGTTGAAGGTGACAATCGAAATATCAAAGGCACGGCAGAGTTCATTATTCGCTGAAGTTTCGCTAATAGAAAGTTTGGCAGGTCATAATAAAGCAAATTACATTAGTCAACACGTGACAGTAGTCAAACCCTAATTAACTCAATTAGGACTGATGTTTTAGCTTGATTTCGAATTGACCATAATTTTCGGAGATAATAAAAGGAATTCGAACAAACAAAGTTAATCTGTCGTTGCAGAGTAATTTGACAATCAAATTAACAACCTAGAACTTTTACCTGTTTTGTGTAGTTACCATTTTCTGGCAGACGTAAAAGACCCATATTTAACAATTTTACAATTGCGAATAATCATATACTCACTCTTATCTGCATTCAATTTTAATTTTGCATTGCTAAACCAACGTTAAGTCGAGGTCAAAATATTACCAAACATGCTTTTACTGAGGGTCGAACCGAATACAAAAAGAAGAGGGGTATCATCTACGTGGAAAAAGTAGTTTAATTCTAATTCTTTCAGCTTATCTTCTAAAAGCAACATGTAACAAGACAAAAGTAAAGTACCAAGAACCGACCCTTGTGGCAGACCTGTCTTAACTTCAACAGAAAGACATCCATTTATGACAACGTGTTGCGAGCAATTCGAAAGATTATTTGAAATAACCAATAACACAACAGATTGCAAACCATTCTTTTTCGCTAATATCTCAAATAAAAACTGATGATCAACTATATCAAAAGCTGTGGACAAGTCTAACCCAATATACATCACGGAACGCGACTCGTCCAAATAACAAAGAAGATCATTAAAAACTTTCACTACATCCGTTTCTGTTGAATGAGAGCAACGAAAAGCAATCTGGCACTTGTTCCTGAGATTATTAGATTCCCGATACAAATTAATTTGCTCATAGACAAATCTTTCAACAACTTTTGACATGAATCTTAGATTTGTCACAGGGCGATAACTAGACAACAATTCAGGATCAAGGTTAGACTTCTTTATGAGCGGCCTCACAACCCTTTGTTTGAATTGATTTGGAAAGTACCCTGTCTGCAGAATTAAATAATTATTGCAATAAAGTAGTCCGGAGAACCTGTCAAAACAATTTCGCATAACCTAGTTGGTATTACATCATTCGGTGCCGTATTGTTCGAAATTTTTGGTAGAAGTAATTTCAAATCGCTCAGTGTAAAACCTGAAAAGTGTCCAGGGTAGCTGTATTTGAATTATTAAATTTGACCCATTCGTTGTATTGAACCTAACACCGTTACTAATTTTTTAACAAGAAAAGCATTAAACTTCTTTGCTAGGCAATCAGGCTCCCCTAGTGACTGCGGCTGGACAAAATTATTTTTTCCTAAGAGTTGCTAAAGTATAGAATACCTAACACGCTTCTTTTCACTAGCGACACATTTGTCAAGGTATTCATTTTTTTGGTAAACAGCTCAAAATACTCCAGAAGTGAATTAAAAAACCGGCTTTTGTCTTGGGAATTTCCATTCTTTCTATAAGCTTCCTCAAAATTTCTTCTAGACCCTTTCATGGTTCTTAGCTCGTCGTTACAGAAAGGGCACGCATAATTTCGAACATATTTAGTTTTCAGAGGATGGTTGTTATCGACATAACTAACTTTGTTCAATAAAACACTATTCCAAATATTTTCAGGATTATCTCTGTCGATCGGAGCAACAATATTCCTTGCAAACGCTTCCACGTCAAAATTTCTCCAATTTCTGCACGAGGCCTTCTTTATAGCTCAATTCTCGTGGTTTTGCAGAAGGTCAAAGTGCACAACTCCATGATCAGAGCTTGTAATGAAATTTAAAAGAGTTTCTGATACTTTAACCTCCTCGGATGTTATAACCTGGTCTAAAATTCCACCACTTTGATGAGTAGACGCAATAACTTGCTGTTGCAAACCAAATTCATCCAATAAATAAATCCAATTTCTTGGCGCATCATTTCATAGCAGCATAGAAATATTGATATCACCTACAAAAAGTATATTTTTGAACAACAGCTCTTTCTTCTCAAAAAATGATATTAACTCACTTATAAAGACACGAACATTGGTATTTAGTCGTTTGTATATACAAACCAAAAGGTACACCGAATTGCCAAGTGTAAAATCAAGGGAAGCAATCTCTGCGTTTGTTAAACATTTGTTTGAAAAATTATCGACACGTACAGTTCCAACATAGAACACCGCTAATCCTCTGCACATTTCTTTTTTTTCTGTTTGCACTCAAGTAATAATAACCACTAGGGCAACACTGCTGGAGAAAAAACGCATCATTTGAGTTGTCTCTGATCCAATTTTCTGTTAAAATTATGGGGTTAAAATCATTAGCTTCAATAAGATTTCTTATTTGCGAGGTCTTGTTGCGAACCGACCTTGCATTATGTAAACAAACTTTTACACGGTCACTTACGGATTTAACATTAGATAATCATGTATCAAAGGAGGCCAGCCCCTCTCTTGCTTTCTGATTCAAGAAAAATGGAAAAAAACATTTTCGGGCCAGAAATTGGGAGATTCAACTTGATCGTTGTCAAATTTCAAAACGCAGGGGAAAGATTTCAGACGAGACTCTTCTCTGGATATTTCACGAATATTTCACGAATACACAGTATATCAACTCCATTCGTCTTGAAATATTCTGTTATATCATCCGTTGAGACAGAGTTGCTTAAACGACCCATGTAGAGATGCCGTCTTTTCGGTGGTCTTTTAATTGCGCTGACTGTCATCTGATGATTAATATTTGTGCCCGTCTTGAAAACTTTTGGTTTTCTGTCTTGGGACTCTTTGTCAGCAAACAAATTTTCATTGCCTACAGCACAAGATTGAACATGGTTAAACAATAAGGATATTCTCAGCTTCAATCAAACTTAAAGTTAGAGTCCATTAATACGGCCGAGCGACCAATAGTTTTGACAAGTTTATTGATGATTCGTATATATTTAACAACCAGGCCGGCATAAAACTTGACAACCAGGTCCTGAAGGTTCGGTTCAGCTGATTTTCTTGAGCAGCTGCATTACTATTGTTAATGTAATTTATAATAAAATATAGGCAAATCAACGTTTTTTGTTACCAAAGCCACAAGTAAAAATAATTTTTAGCTCCTTTCAGCGCAAATCAAAAATATCTATATCTTTTAACTAAGCTCAAAGTGGTCACTGAGTACACAAATTGATATTCGGCAGTCAATTAAACAGAAAATTTTTAAAAATCAAAGAAATATGAAAATTTACACAAACAAGTGTTTTCGACTAGTAGGCAAAATCTCATAGTATTTCACCGAATGTGTACTAACAATTTTCTTTATTAACAATTTTTCTCCGAGACTTCTGGAATTTCTTTTTCATTCTATCTCAAAATTAGTTTCTGTATGCATGTGATCTTAATAAAAGTTTTTTTTTTCAAAAATCACCGGTTATTGCAGAAATTATTATCAATTTTGAATTGTGAATTTAGTGGCAAAATTTGGGATAAAAGTCCCTAACAATAAGTTTGAAAAGTGTCGACGTCTTATTTTTGTTGACGTCTCATAATTTTTTCGTATTGTAATTTTCATCAGATTTTCAGGGCACAAAGTAAACGCTAAAGTACGTCAAGATAGGGGTAATGTCTTTGAATTTATTAAAAACTAAATATGTGGAAAATGAGGGATTGCCTCTTTCTGCTTTGGTCTTATAAAAGTGAATGTCCACAATGCCCGAGCGTGGGTGTAGAAATTACACTTTTCTTAAACACTATAGGATGTAGCTGAAATATTGTTTTCAGCACTAGAAAAAGGACACAAAACAAGAGAAAACGCAAAATAAGCAAATTTATCATAAATCAGATAAAAGGTCGTCGGGAATTTCAAGTCGGTTTCTAGTCTCAACTGATCATCACAAGTACGTGCGTCAACAATAAATATTATTTAGAGTTTCTCTCTGTTCAAAAAGTTCAATTTTAAATGTTTGTGTTTTTCGATAAAGTTTGAATGGAACTTCTGGCAACTAAATGTTAATTGTTAATGATAATAAAGCAAACGTTAGATATCGGTTTTAAACTACCTTTCTCGACCACAGTGGGACTTATTAAAGTGCTTTTGAACAAGAAGAAACAATTTTACACTTGCAAAGAAATCAATCAAAAACGGAAGCCATATTAGGAAAAACATATCAAACTGCTGTATTGCAAATCTTTGCTAAAATTAGACTTCAATCCAATGTACATTCTAATTCGATGTTCAGGAATTTATTGAAGAAGAGATTTGAAAAGCTTATTTATCAAAACAAAAATCACACTCTAAAATGGCATGACTCAAGTTAAACTCTTTGGGTTATTGGTCTTTTGTAGTGTTATTTAGAAACAACGCCGTGATTAGTTTTCCAGTTTTTTTATAGATATCAATATCTTATCCACCGCATTGAAACAATGGAAAAATAACCTTTATGCGACGACCGCTTTCTTTAAAATCGTCCGTATTAGAAACCTGTTATATCTTTTATAACTGAATAAGTTAGGATTCGCGGTTCGAATGCTTGGTCTTAAGAATTGAGTAGCAAGTGCTGGTCAAATACAAAATTACTTGTGTATCGTGAGTTATGTTTATTGGAAACGCGACGCGGATCCACTGCTAAGATTAACTTAGGGTTATGAAGAGCAAATGCAGAGTAACTTGAATTCAGATTGACTAACTGAGATTATGATTACTAGTAATAAATCGATATGAACAAAATATGAAATAATTTAGTAGACTATCGGGAATATTAGTATAGGTGAATAAATAGAAGTCATAACTTTTAGTTTATAAAACACATGATATAATTATATATATAGAGGGTAAATAATTTAGTACACATAAAGGTTTCGATATATATTTAGGTATCCATATGTATCACATTTCCCTCGTGACAAAAAAAAATTTTAATGTATTTACAATTTTTAGTATCTGCACAAAACATGAAATTGAATGAGACGAACATAATTTAACTCAAAATGTAGAAGTACTACTATTGTTAAATAATTGTGTAAATGTAAAGCGAATACGCGTTATAATTTCAGCGTGTGAAATGAATACATTGTACTGAATAATTTAAATGCACAAACAGAAATAAATGGATTCGCAGGGCGAATACTGAAAGAAATTAAAGGCTAACAAATGAGGATGAACTGTAATGAATTCAAAGTAAAATTAACATTATATTTGGATCAGCAGAGCGGGAACAAGACTAAATAAATGAATGCAGTTTAAGACAGTTTTACTAAGTTTTTGAATTTAAATTTCATTTTCAGCATCCCACACCGACATTTCTCGTTCTTGCTCATATTCGAAATATCGAACTCTGGGATCCGGTGGTGAAACTTGTCCCAATTGTAAGTCGGGTCTGGGAGGTGACGGGATTCGAGATTGTTCCGCCGTTTGTATGAGGGTTACCACCGAATCGGACTGCTTTGTTTGTTTCTTCTCTTTTTTATTCTTGCGCTTCTTTGGTTGAGTAGAACTTGTTGAAGCTAGAGAACTTGTAGGAGAGATGTCAGCATCTGTGAAGCCGTAGAATTGGGGTCGATTGCGCTTGCGGCCTTTTGTTTGGTCGTCCTGTGTCTGTGCGGGGGGTACTTGTGATGTAGGTGTAGTAGGGGCCGGTACAATTGAAATGAGAGGCTGGTTTTGAGTTGAGACGTCTTCTTGGATATCAGCTGTGGGAACATTAAGGCGTCTTTTGAATTGTGGTTTATTCGGCTTGCGGACTGTTAATGCACGCGAGACATTTGAATTTACAGAGGATACTACTGATGTAGTATCACGTTGGCGATGTCTGATCTTGATTTCGCCCCTCTTTTGTTTCTTAAGATCGTTACTATGCTTCGCGATCTTAAACTCTGTGGTTTTTTTGTAAGGGGCAGGGCGGCGCTGGGCATATACCCACAAGTTGGTGGATCGTTCTGCTTTAGTCCCAAATTTTGCGAGATCACTATCTCGGACTTTCACTGGAGTTCTGCCAGGCTCGTTAATTATTGTCGTTGTTGGTGACGATTTGGTGACGAAGGATCCAGATTTTAGCACTTCGTACAGGCCCGCCAGTTGTCGTTTTGCTCTTTTCTTTTGCGGTAATTTGCGAGCCAGATTGACGTTATGGGACTGTTCTGTCCTGGGGATAGGGTCTGTGATCTGCGGATGCGTTATAAAGCGGGACTCTTTGATGTCGGACTCCCGATAGCGTTGTCCTGCGTCTAAGGAGGCCTGGCACATCTTCTGCTCTATCTCATTTGATGCGCGTTTCCAGTGTTGGATTAAAATGAGTATTTTCCGTAGCGTTTGCAATAACAGTTTTGATATGTTCAAAATGTGATTGATGATTCTCATTCCAAATAAATTTTTCGTTTTTTTTTAATAAGGGTCGAAGAGGGTGACATATTTTGGCAAGATTAGGTATAAATTTGCTTAGATGATGCACACTACCTAAAAATGACCGTAATTGTTTCAATGTTTTTGGGGCTTTAATTTCCGCAATTGCCGCTGTTTTAGATTCGATAGGTTTAACACCACTTTGTGAAAATGTAAAACCAAGCCAATTTATTTGATGTTTTGCGAAGTGGCATTTGCTTAAGTTAATTCTAAGATTGTCTGCTTCAAATTTTTGGAGACATTTGTATACGTATTTGAGGTGCGATTCCTGGGTGCCTTTGCTAACTACGATTATGTCATCCAGAAAACAGTATGTGTCAGTCAGCCCAACCAATGTGTAATCCATTGCCTTTTGAAACTCGGCCGGCATATCTGTAAGGCCATAAAATCCCGTTTTAAAACGATACGTACCCGTTGCTTCGCCGCAAATGATATTAAAATTACAGTGGCATGCCGTATCGGGATGTAGCTTTAATTGACTATAGGCGTATTTTAGATCGATTGTTGAAAAATATACATTATCTCCCAGATTTGAGTTATTAATATGTTGTGAAATTGAATCGATGAGGCTATCTATGTTTGGCATTTGATACTTGTTTTTGTGGATCGCTTTGTTTAATATTTTCGAATCAAGAGCTAATTATACAGATTTGTCCTTTTTGACCGTAATTACAATGGGAGAAATGAAGTTTTTATCCGAACATTCTTGTAATTTTTTCAATGTGTCCTTGTTCAGAAAGTTTCTTTAGTTCGGCGGATACTTTGTCTAACAAATTTATAGGGACACGTCGGCCTTTTTGATGTGATGGGGTATAATGTTTGTGGAATTTTGAACGAACTGTATGGACTTTAGACTTACCAATTCTGGAGATTAAGTCGGGGTAATCAATAGCAATCTGTTTTTTGATTGGGCAATATTCTTGATCTACCTGATTGATTGTTACTTGATTACTTGATTGATGTATTGAAATTCCAAGAGCTGGAAACAAATCTCTACCCAATAGAGAGCGACGTTCGTCCGCCACTACTTGAATTTCAATTGGATTCGCGTACCAATTGCTGCTTTGAATGGAAGTTTGGAGGATGCCCACCGTGTGAATAGGTTCATTTGAAAATATTTTCAATTGTTTAGGATTTGCTTCGCGTATCCACTTTGATTTTGGATCATGGGAAATGATTGAGTTCGCCAAGGATTCATGTATTGCCGAGAGTTACAGGAAGGTTGGTTGCGTCCACCGAAGTTGCGGAATCTGTTGAAGATATGACTGCTACACAGTTATCTTCATCTGAAGAATAGTTTGACTCCAAATCGGGATCAAAATTGGCCGAAATTTGATTGACATCTTCATTTTGATCGTCTTTTTCTACGTTATTGACTCGCGGTCTAGGTTTTGGGTACGAATTGGGATCTTTAGGTTTGCGACAAACCTTTGCGAAGTGGTTCTCAATACCACAGTTATTGCATCTTTTTCCCCGAGCGGGACATTTATTGCGATGGTCGGAGGTCCAGTTAGATCCACAGAAATGACAGGTTGTAGGCTTTTTCCGTGCGGTTGTATTCATATTGGAAAAAGGGGTAGCATTTGCGATACGTGTCCGTTGTACTTGGTTAACCGTTGACTGTGATTCAGTTTTGCTTGCAATCATTTTTAGTTGGTTGAGTGTACCCATCTCAATATTAATTGCTATTGCCAATGCTTTTTCTGGGTCTACTGTTTCTTTAAGAAGTTCCTTCTGAATGTCTTCATTTTGCATATTCGCGATAAAGACATCCCGGATGATAGTGTCCCCTTTACCTCCTAGGTCACAGTTTTCCGAAAGTTCTTTGAGATTTCCATAGAACTTCTCAATAGGTTCTCCCCTTTGTTGTTTTCTTGTGAGGAAGAGGTATCTATCGAAGGTTATATTATGGATCCGAATGAAGGTTGTATTTAGAACGTCCCAAAGATCCTTCGTTGAGATTGTTTCGAGGTTAATGGTTGAATTTTTTGAGTTGAATACACGGCGCCCCTCCATGCCTAAGCTCAAATACATCAGAGAGGATGCTTTTCGATCACATAACTTCCATGGTTTGTCACCACAAAGTACGCCGATTGTCATGACACGTTGACATTGGTTTTTCCTCGCTGTTTTTGCCTGTTCATTGCGGGTACGTCGGTCTCGTTCTGATTGCGCCGTCGGGTTGTCCACTGCATCCTCATATGCTGGTTCAGGAGGCAGGAGTACATGTTCTGGAGGGTCTACCAAGAGAAGGTCCACTTCAATTCCTTCTCTAGCGAGGATTGCGAGTTTCAATTGTATTCTCCAAAACTCCCAGCGAATTGGGGGTTCTAGTGTCGCCTTTTCCCAAAAGGGTTGAACTCCAAGTGGGGACTTGCCGCTGTCCTTTGTCGCTGACTGCGCCATGTTATATCTTTTATTACTGAATAAGTTAGGATTCGCGGTTCGAATGCTTGGTCTTAAGAATTGAGTAGCAAGTGCTGATCAAATACACAATTACTTGTGTATCGTGAATTATGTTTATTGGAAACGCGACGCGGATCCACTGCTAAGATTAACTTAGGGTTATGAAGAGCAAATGCAGAGTAACTTGAATTCAGATTGACTAACTGAGATTATGATTACTAGTAATAAATCGATATGAACAAAATATGAAATAATTTAGTAGACTATCGGGAATATTAGTATAGGTGAATAAATAGAAGTCATAACTTTTAGTTTATAAAACACATGATATAATTATATATAGAGGGTAAATAATTTAGTACACATAAAGGTTTCGATATATATTTAGGTATCCATATGTATCACAAAACCACATTTGGGTACGTAACGCAGAAAACTTGGTATGGAAGTTTTGCAAGTGTTTGTCAGTTATCGGAAATTTGACTCAAGTGTGTAACCTGAGTCTTTATTTTAGCGTGGATCTTATATGTAACATTGACGTTAAAATAAACGCCTATTTATGAAAGATCAACGCTAAAGAACAGGAAAGTTTTTTTAACACATTTACTGTTGATCTCACATACAATCACCCTTCACCGTTAATCTTACAAATTTTGATATTACAAACTGGCTGAGCAGTAACACTTTAGCCCTGTCGGTATCTAACTCTAAGTCGAATTCAGTACTGAGTCAGAGTCTAATTCAGGTCACATTTTGCACTGAATTTGTCTGAGCTAATTCAGTGATTGAATCTGAATTATCTTTTGATTCAGAAGAATACAGAATATTTGCTCTGATTCAGAGAAATTCAGAAATCATTTCACAGTTGGTTCTGAAATCCTTCTGAATCAGTAATAAATCTGTGAAATTGTTCTGAATCAGTACTGATTGTCACTGAACTTTAGGTAAGGGTGAGTCTTCCCAATTTAGTTTTGTTACCTGAGAGTAATTGATGTTGTGATAATAACTGCAGCAGCTCATCACTGCAGTGTTGTTGTTTACTGGTTATTGCCACAATGCAACTTGAATATGGAATTTCCACCTCTTCGTGGAAAACTTGTGCTAGCGAAAAGTCCAGATCAAGACCACAGAAATTGATGTTTTTACAAAAGATACTGAGTGACACGTTGTATTTTCTGATATAGTGAAAGCACTGATTGCGATCTGAAGTGATCAAAAAAGTGTCGACCAAGTTGACAATAGGCCAACTAGGAATTAAGAAGTCACAAACTTCTATTTCATCTTGCACAGTTAAGCTCACGCAAAAGAGACAGAGCATTATCAAACCAGAAAAGTGTTGCCAGGCAACCAAAGTTTCTGCCATTTTTTATTCTTAACAATCCACAATTTAACGAATGAATGAAGGAAATTTAGGAGAACATAAATTGTGATATTAATGATTTGACAGATGATTGTAAAAGTTGTGTCGGTTGAACAAACAAAGCACATCTGATTTTCAGCTTGTCAGTTAATTTATTATGTACGTTTTAATAAACAACAGCTCTGGCAGGCAAACTACCATTTCTTGCGTCACAGGAAACAAATATCGAAAAAACTGTTGTTCTTCGGGGAGTCTTTGAAACTATGACAGCCTAAAACTACAAAAATATTTCTCTAGCCCTAATCAGTAAAAGATATTTTTTCATTTTGGAAAAGTTTTCACTGATGCCATTTTGAAATAATTACTAGCGTTCAATGAAACAATTCCGAAAAAATAAATTAGGGAACAAGAAAATTTTTCCAGTCAAAGTGAAAATTGCAAACAGTTACCAAAACCGACGTTTTTACAATGTTTTCTTTTACAAGAAACAAAAACATTTTATATAAGATAATAAAGTCAATCTACAAAAATCATGAGAAACAACGAAAACAAACAAACGTTTGAAATTTGACTGAAAAAATATTTCATTTCATTGAAAGACAGATTGTTTTTGGTACAATAACAATTGAATAGTCTTATATCACTTTAGCGAAATTTATCTGCATAGAGCAGTCGTAGTAACATATATACAGTGATTAGCGACATAATCTCCTCATTATATATGAGAAACATGAGATACCTAAAATTGTCGAGGCACTCGAATATTGATACTGAAAAATTGCAGAGAGTTGTTTGTTTGATCAAAATTGAAGTTTCGTAATTCTTATTTTAAACTCAAGACTCACTCAACCACTCCACTAAGAATTGATGCCGTCGAAAACTTTCTGAAAGCAGATAAAAGAGCAGCTGCGCCTTGTTAGTGTCAGAATTCGCCTATAACATATCACGTTGAACACTGATTTAGTCCAAGTTACAGTCGATTATATAAATTTTTATTTGTGTGATGATTAACGTGACAAGTTTCACATTTCAACTAGTTTTCAACTTCCGATAAAACAAACCCTTAATAGAACGAGTAGTGTACAGCCTCAATAGAATTTATTCTATGTTCCAGTTTATCTTTTTAAACTCTGCTTTTCCTATTTTAAGCTCTTTAATGTATGACTTCCAAACAATAATTACAAAAACTGGGCTCTTCACTCGTTTTTTGTAAAAACCGGCCCAAAATTTTACTAAGAAACAGAAAACAGAATATAAGGCCAAAACAGAATATAAGGCCAAAATATAAGGCAGTCATAAGAAGTTTTTCCGATTCCACTTCTTACTATTATCTAATTAAAACTGATAATTTATTAAAACGGCGACCCGATAAATTATTCCTATTCATTTTGGTGTAAAAACCGCGGGGGGGGACTTACACAAGTTGTTAAAAACAAGATTTAAAGATGGACTAAGAAAATTGGAAATTCATCAGTTCCTCGGGCTCTGGAAATAAGCCAAAAAAAATTCCATTAATAACTGGACTTTCATTCAAACTGCTTGAACAGTTTTAAGGCTTCCTTGAAGCTAAACGCTATTATTAAAATTTATCATGATATTAAGTTATCATAAAATCAAAATTATGCTTATTTCATAATCTAGTTTGGCTAACTCTTGCCCAGGTAATAAATTTAAGCAAAGAAGTAGATCCTTTTCTTTTTTATTTCAATAGAAATCTTAGACAAAACGCGATCGCCTTCCAATAGCAATCCACATTGAAAAACATTTTTTTTCTTTTTGTCAGCTTTGGCTAATTTTGAGAACAAATAAATAGAAGTGGTTTCACAATAACACCCCGACTCAGGAACGAGAACGACGATAACAATAGAAACAACAATTACGGAATACTGTAAAAAAAATCGGCTATTCCGGCAAAAGCGACGGTAATCCACAGTTCCTACAGAAAATCGACGCTTCTTGGGATCGACAAAAACAGACGAAAATAGACGCTTCTTGAGTCGGTTTCTTTGCTATTTCTCATCACGGGTTTTGATTGTAAACACAGGAAGAAAAATCTATAGAGGAAACTTTTATAAAGAAGAAAACTGCTGGGATCATTAGAAAGCAACTCATATGCATTGGACAAAAATACTTGAACTGTTTGAAGTGTCACTTGATGTGTTACAAGCGAGGTCTTTAATTTTTTTTTGCTTTTAGGTATATTTAAAGCCGCTATCTGCCCTAACAAAGATTAACTACTTTTCCAAACAGTTTTTGCATTCTACCTCTGTTTGTGTCAAATCTGTGAAGGAAACAACTCCTCCACACTTATTCTCTCTTTCCCTCTCTAATGCGCAAACAAACTACACACTCACACAAACACACACACAAAAACACACACTCGTACCCCTACATAAACCACACACCACACGCACACACATACACATAAGCAAACATATACACACAGTACAAACCACGAAACAAAAAAAGTTATATATATATATATATATATATATTTATATATGTATATATATATATATATATATATATATATATATATATATATATATATATATGACAACTGACTTTTGATGATGGTTCGATTTTCATCATATTCACGATGGTAATATTTAGTGAAGATTTACCAAAGGCCGTTCCTAGAGGTTCTTATTCACTATTGTTGAGAAATATTGGTTTTAAATAAACTTTTGAGATATTCATCCTTCGGAGCATTTTTTAAAAACAAAAATCAATAAATTTTATGTGAACTGAAAAAAATAGGTTTGTTTTTGTCATCTTTCAAAAAAATCTTAGTTTTCATATGAAGACGAGATAAGTTTGAAGAGGTTCTTCAAAAAACAGACCATTTGAATTATATTTTCCAATTTTCAAAACAATTTGTTTAACTGTACTAAATTTTTCAAATTAGCTATTATCTTCAAAGTCTCTAACTCTTCTCATAAGTTTCTAACTCATAACTACTTCTCTATTAATTTATTTTAGAGATTATTTCAAACGATCTGCTCTGACAATATAGGGAATACAAATAGAACGACAATAAAAGATTTTCAACTTTTCAAAAAAGAACTAGATGGATTTATTGTTCTTTCCACAAAATAATCAATTTTTTGAAATTTTTGTTCAAATAGTTTAATACGTTACTTTTAAGCTCAAAATTGAAATTTTTTTCATAATCAACACTCGAGTGAAGCTAACTAAATTTACTACAGTTTTTTCCGTTTGATTTTACCTCAAGTGTCTCAATTTTATATCAATTTTTCCCATTGAAATTTTTATTTATCCCCTTTTTATATTTCAGATAATTTATATATAAATTAAAACTAGACCATGAGGACTAAAAAATTGTTGTTTTTCCTATACGATAAATAAACGAAAAATTAAAATTTGGCTGAAGAAAAAAACAAGCCTCGTATATAACCCCAGCACCTTTGCATAACTCACGAACAGCTTCGAATTTCCAGCAAGGAGTTAACCGTACAAAGATGTGAATTCAGAAAAAATTTTCTGCAGTCTCCAGACATCCTATTATTAATATTTTAGCGTCTTTGACTATTATAAGTCGTGAGAGACTGAAAATTGTTGTTTAATCTAGGAAAGTGTTATCTGTTGTTGTGAAGTTTTAGCAACTATGAGCTATTGAAAGACCATCAGTTTCCCATTGAGAGATATCATCTAAACAATTCTTTGCAGTAACAACAAGTTTGGCAGTGGAACAAAGTTTTCAATTTACATGGGAACTCTGAAATGTAGAAACTGTACTTTCTAATGTATTAGCGTTATGGAAAATCAAACTATAGAAATGTAAAAATATTAGAAGCGCCAACCGGAAACTTGATAGGCTTTTTCATGGTAAGATTTGTCGTACTTCTATGGCGATCAAAGTACATTAATCACAAATTAACTGAGCAACATCATTACATGAAAATATTAAACTCATTTCTCTACAAAAAATGGCTATTTATAATATTAATTGTACTAGCGTCTGCAATAGGCTCATGTTTCTTAATGAGGATTTAACAGCCTCGCTCCTCTTGGTTTGATTTTTTCACAAGTAGGATAGATTGAACTGCTGAATAATAGCTACCTGAATCGACACAACGAGCAGCTTCCTGAAAACGAACAAATTATTAAATAGATTGATATGCAAGGAAGA
This sequence comes from Convolutriloba macropyga, assembly GCF_964194025.1. Taxonomy (NCBI): domain Eukaryota; kingdom Metazoa; phylum Xenacoelomorpha; order Acoela; family Convolutidae; genus Convolutriloba; species Convolutriloba macropyga. The sequence goes on from NC_134468.1 coordinate 627,740, forward strand.
CCGGAATTCTGTAGATTCAGAAGACATAGCGTCTTACAGGTAGTTGGCATCCCAATCAAGCGGTTCATTTGCAATTGCTACAACCGGTGAAGCTAGCCACGAACTTAAGAAATCTGAACTTTGTTTTTGAACAATTGTTAATTTTTATCTGGAAGAAGTCTACGCAAAATTTTTAAACCGAAGATTTTAAATTTGCAGCCAATACTATTACTCAGAGTACCGAGAAATATTCAACAGGTACAATTCGGATATTTCCCCCAATAACTGGTTATCTGCGTCAGACAGTTCCCTGTAATCTGATTTTTCAATTTTGAAAACACAAACACTACTTTAGAACACAAATAAATCCGTATTAGAACCACTGATGAGGAAAGTAGACGAGTCAAACTAACAACCTCCCATCTTCAACCGCAACTTCATTGAGGCATCAAAAGTTTTGAGCTGCTTAAGTTTCCTTGAGCCTCAAATGCAGAAGATGGACTATTTAGGAGAAAAACTGATATTTTGTCCTTGGATATGATATGATGTCAGCGTAGCTGTCTACTTTTGCGTAGAGAGCATCGACAACAGTTGTTTCAGCGCTTTCGATGCGCTAGCTCCAGCAGCGCATTCATAAAAAGGGGATAAAATTTTGCCTTCTAAACATCAATATTTCTTTGTTCACGTTTGTTCTTTTTAATAGATTCATGATACTTTTAGGCTTCGCTACGACATTCAGGTTAACTTTTCGCTAGCTGGTTCAGAAATTTTACATAAAATTTTTTTTTGAACCGGAATTGCCAAAATCCGCTGACATTGATATCTAATCTTGCGTCATCATTGTCTGTTGTCATTGATTTAAGAGCAAAGTTTTCCCCTTGCAACGCCTGAATTTGAGGTTCGATCTTGACATTACAGTTAATACTTAACAAAGTCGCAAAGAATCCGCGATGTTCATTTTGTCGCATAAGGGTAAATTTTCCTTTCGGACAATGGAAGGCATATGCCACAATGGGATTTACATTGCTTGCACATAATGGCATCTTTACTGTGTCCCAATTACAGCAAAGGGCAAGGCCACTCGCTTTTTGTTACGTCAAGGTCATATAGCTTCAATGAAGTAGCGTTCATTCAACTTGATTGTCAATTTCCACGCAGTGTCCATTTTTTGGCTTTGTCAAGTCAGCAAATCTTGCTCTTATTCAATCCGCTATTTATTATCGTTTTTTGTTTTGATATCAAATTTTTTCTCCATTTCTATTTCATGTATTATTTGTGGTTGCTTTAGTTCGGCTTCGGTCAGGGATAAAAAAGAAGGACTTGATAGTTAAATGATGTGTTCGTGTTTGTTAAAACGGTTTTAAGCATTAAAGATGTTCGGATCACCCTCCCTTATCAGCAACAAAAAGATCCGATATTTAGATTATTCATAATACAGCGAGTTGCAGTAATCTAGTCACTAGAGAAATATTAACCGAAAAAACTCAATCAACGAATACTCTGTCGACTATATATTGATAGGAATGATTTTTTTGCAGCAAAGTTACATCTACGACACACAGAAACAATTTGTTTTGTATATGAAAATTATAATATTAAATAGTTTAATCTGAGTTGAAACCCAGCAAAATAACTTCATTAGAAAAATTGGCGTCTGCTGGACGTTCAATACCGAAATTCAAAACTTTCTGACTACAAATAAACATATACTTAGTTTTTATAGACTTTAATTGGAGCTTATCCACACTGATCTACTTTTGCAGAGTCTTAAGTATCAAATCAATATCCCCAGGCGTATCGCGGCGTGGTAAACTAATTAAATAACGGTATCATTGGAACAAAATTGATAATTAACATCAAGACGTTCAAACAGAATCTTCAGAGGAAAAAGATAGCTTGAAAAAAGATCCCTAAGGAAAACCCAATTTCATAATTCTCAGCATCAAATATTCAACGGCATTCAAAACTTTCTGAGATCTACTACTCGGATAACTGTTTAAAAAGTTAAGCAAATTGTCTGTAAAACCCAAAGTTCTTTCAAGAATCGATAGAGATAATTGATGCTTAACGGTGTTAAAGGCAGCTGATAGATCAAATCTAATAAAAAAAACGATTTTTGTCTTGTCCACATTGAACAGAAAATCATTCGTCACATTAACAAGGGCTGTAACAATACAAAAACTTCCTGTAGGCACTTTGGTTTTTACTTAATAGACCTTTCTTTTCAAAGTGTTCAAGCAGTTGCAAAAAAGCTGCGCATTCTAATATGTTTGACATGTAACTTTTGATAAAGATCGATAATTTCATATATATTTGTTATCAGAAATTGCTTTTTTCAAGCGGGGCTTAACATTGACCATAGGTAGAGCTGGGGAAAACATCTTGTCTTCAGCAAAACATTGAAAAGTTTGAGGAGGTCGTAAACAAACCTGGAAACAACTTAACAAAAATTGTTGGAATGATGTCCAGAGGAGAGATACTGTTCGGCGACGCCAAAATCAAATCTCTATAATAAAAAAACATCAACTTTGGTCAGAACTTAATGACCTGTTGAAGATGCGATAAGAGTTTCCACTTTTGATATAAAGTGCGCGTTGAAGTTCTTTGCAAGTTGTTTTTAGTTATCGTTTTTTGAACGCTTAAATTTTTGAATTCTACATTCTGAACAAGAAACAATTTTAAGGTGGCAGACTTTTTACGGCTTAATTTTTCCATCTCAATGCACAGTCTACGCTTCTCTATGAATTTTTAAAATACATATTTGTAACACTTTCTACCTCATATTTTAGTACAGATGATTTCGAAGTTCTATATTTACGCTCCGTTCTTATCTTCTTTCGCTTCAATGTCAAAATCTTGTCGTCAAAAAATTGGCATATAACTTTAGTAAAAAAACTTTTGGAGTGATAAAGGTGAAAACCTAATTTTTCATGAAAAATTGGATAGATCTGCCATGCTTCTTCAATGCTTGAGACAAACTCAAACTTTAAGCATGGCTTCAATAACTTAACACCTCCTTCGGAGTTAAGCTTCCAATTTTTGCAAATCAACTGGTGTTGAGATCTGCGTTTTTCACATTGCTGAGGGAGAAGCAAATAAATGAATGGTCAGAAGAGTTAATGAAACCATTCAATATAACAAGAATTGAAACATTGTTTGAAGCTATAACATGGTAGAGAATCACATCACTTACATGCATTTTCTCGACGACGTGCAGAGGATCGCCGATATCTAGAAAATACAATTTCATATCTTCAATACGTCGCTGTTTAAATTCAGTGAAATGTGAAAATCACCCAGCAGCACAATCTTGTCGGTTTATAGCGTTTCCTTGTCAAAAAAAGTATAGAGATCAACAAAATTTTAAATTTAATCCAGGTAGACAATAACAGTTAGCATCCAGGTAGCCTTGTCAGTTACAGAGGCATAACAGCATTCAAAGTTTTCTAAATTCCACCTACTATTTTTAACGGTAAGTTCACTATAGAAAAAAATCCTGAGGACAACACAGCTTTAGAATAAAATTGCCAACTGAGTTGTTCCTAATTCACGACTCTATAAACAATTTAAAGCTAATTTCATTTACTTGCAATAGAGATTTTAGATCTTTTGTTTTGTTTCTGACAGAGCGCAAATTATGCAGACAAAATTGTTGTGCTCTGTTTCTTTATTTTGTCCTTTGCTTGAAATGAGGACGGCATTAAAATTTTATTTGGATGTACGTTTTGCCAATCACGGTCGGCTTCATTCATAAAAATTGTGGCACCGTAAGGTTTGCAGGCGTATAATCAGGTAACTCAATTTTCTGTTCGTTGAAATGAACTACACATTAAAAAGACTTCAATGAGTTTTGACTTCATAGTTTGGCAAATATGAAGCAACTCAAGGTTTGTTCCTGCACAATACTCGGCCCTTTTTGATGTTGTTATGTCCTGACACAATCGACCTTCATATAAATGACAACGTTTTGGGCTTTTGTTGGCACCCTTGATAACTGCTGATTTCGTGAGCGTTCCTGTTTCCATCTCCTTGATTACTTTTCTTTTTCTCAGTACAGTTTCAAATTGAAATTCACTTTCCTTTTTGTGTACGATTGCACTGTGATAACTAAATGGGCTCTCCTCTTATTTCTGATTGGTCCACTTTTTGCAGTTTTTAGAAAAAGGAAGTCCGGCTTCTTTATCAACGCAATCTTATTGCGTAGCATTGTCACCTCGCGGATCACAGACTCAATATAATCAAAAGTTTTCTCAACGGCCGTAAATTTGTCCAGTGCAGATAGCTCTGCTCTGAATATAGAAGAACAAACATTATATGACGAGTGAATAATTCCTTTGATATTTGCGGTGCCTGAAACTCCCAGACAACCAGAGTGGAAATGGTTTTTTTATAGTTGACACAAAAGTGCTCGCGTTGCACGGCTTGTTACAAATAAATCAGTGAGGTTCGGGCAGTGACGGCAGTGGGGGAGGCCCACAATTGTAGCTCGGTATAAAAGGGAGGCCTGAGGGGAGTGGCCGTTAGGGGCCTCTTATGATTAGTCAAACAAACGTGCAGAACACTCGAACTAAGTGTTTGACTGAGAAAAAACACTTAATATGACTATGAAAATAATAACACAGCAAAGGAGATACTGAGAACTCTGTCGCCAAATCTGGACGCTAAATATGGAATTGTTGATAATTGTCGTATAAAATATTCCTCCAGAATCTAAATTCCCGGTAATTGGGGCTACTCAAACTTAGTCCCGCCTCTGACACCACAGTACATAACTTTGGAAGAGCTGAAGCAGATTGTTTTCCAAAAAGCCGGCTCTCATGTCAGTCTAATACTTGAGTGTCAGCTCTCAGCCGCGGTATTCGTCGCGCGTGTTTATTTTCAGTTTTTGTTGTCTGGGTCGCAATGCCTCTACGCTAATCAATTCTTCGGTATCGTTTCACTGGCCAATGATTTGCCAATTAAAAGCCCTTGACGAACCACGCCATTTGCTAACGGGCTGCCGGAACGCTGAAACCTTTTTTTGGTGCTTTCTCTTCCTCCTTGTATTATGGCGGGAAGTCTGACCAACGTAGGTAGATTCATAACCTCTACAAAAAATTTCATATTCCACGTAAGATTTCAGGTTTTTATCGGAACTCAACTTGAGCGAAAGCAAACAAGTCACATTTTCCTTGTCGTAAAGGTAATTTTTAACCGAAAAATTTTTTGCAGTTTTTTCAAACGCACGCGTAAATTCACTCTGTATTGAAATAAAGTTTTTTACACAAATGCTTCTGTTTTGGTAGACATAGAAATGGCTCTAAGGTGCCTCTAATCAAGTTACCACGCCCCAGATATACAAGGATCAACATTTAAAAACCCGTTTAAATTTGGCTGTGACGATGGTCCAATTTAAATGTAACTAAAAATGATACTGCCAAGTAGACTGCCTAGTAATGGTCGCATCTTTGGTAGTCATATTGGCAAACATGTAGATGAAATCTTTCAAAGACAAACTAAAAGAAGGAAGATGGATTCCTGAGCTAGGCTTAATGTAAGATCCCAATTAGAGAAATGCACCGATTGTTGAAGATAGTTAGTTCGGAATAATAAAAGAATTGAATGCGAACAATGCAGAAAATTGTTTCATGTGATGTGTCAGGAAATGAGCAGTAAAGAATTAAAAAAGGGTGGTGGATGTGGTCTGGTTTTGTAGTCAGTGAAACAATTTACCCTTACAGGAACTCAAGTTAGGGAGAAGATTCCTTGCCCCATATGTTGACGATATTGTATGTTCTACAAAATGAAAAAATGGAGAATTGCTCAAAGGATTAACGCATTGCATAAAAACTCTGTTTTTATTAGAAAAAGTAGATGCAATAGGCGAACTGGCTTTGTGACATGAGTATATATAAATATATATATATATATATATATATATATATATATATATATGTTTATATACGTGAACAAAGACAAAAATCATGCAATGGTACCCTAAGCCTACTGATACCTCTAAAATTTTGAACTCTCGCGGTTGTGCTGATTGCAACGTAAGAAAAACACAGTACACAGCGCTGTGCATAGGTTTTTACTTTGCACGATTAATTTGAAACGTTTTGACGAGGCACTTAAGACAAACTATGTTGTATGGTTGAAAAATCAGTACCCTAAAAATTGATATGCAAAAATTGTAAACGGGATTTTAGAAATGCGAAAAGGAAACAGAAAGCCTCAAATACCGCTCTAAAGATACACCAAGAGGAAGTCCCCACTTTTTTAATGCAATACATAAGCAATTTAAACGTGCAATTGAAACAATACCTACAAATATATCTCGGGTAAATATTATTTTGACGACTAAGAAAATGAAAACTTCCTTACCTTCCCTGAAGTCAAGTTCTATTAAAATCTTAAATCTCAGGTGATTTATAAAATTTCTTGTAGAGGATGTGAATCCACCTATGTTTGTCAGACTTGCCGTCATGTTACCACGAGAACGACAGAGTACCAGAAACTTCAATCACCGGTCGGGCACCACGTTAGCAACTGATGTGGGTCGTCAATGGCTTTTAATCCGCGAATCATTGACCAGTGCAGCGACACTAAAGAATTGATCACCATGGAGGCATTGCTCATTAGGCAACAAAAACTGAACATAAAAACCTTCGACTAATAACGTGGGCGGGAGCTGACACTCAAGCATTAGTCTGACATGTGAGCCAGCTTGTTGGAAAACATTTTAATGAACAAAGTGTGTAAGGAAACAAAAAGGCACGCTACTCTAGGGAAACATTAAATAAAAACGTAGCGACGTTTCGAAAGTGGAAAACTGCGATTTTCGAAAGTTCTAAAAATTGGAGTTAAACAAGTTGACAAATTCCAAGAATCTCAAAAACTGTAATCTTTGTGATGATTGCTGATATTTTTCATCTTGGTTGAAAACACTCATAGAGTAAATTTTATATCCTGATGATAATAAATATTGCGAAAACGGTCGTTTTTTAATATTTAGATTTAGACTAATTGGCTTTTAATTTCTTGTATTAAGCTGATACAGAATTAAATAGCCTCCCGGGTGCACGGGAGACCATTTAATAAGTTTATCACAACGATTGAACGAAAAATGGAGCAATTAAGGGACTGTAATTTAGTATCCCAGAAGTCAGTTTGTACCCTTTATGCGGTTGAAAATTTTGCGTTGACTTCTTCCAAACTAATATTAACAAGTGCTCAAAAATTTAAATTTTTCAAGTTTTTGTCAACTTTGAAGTAGTCCTGTCTAGCCTCACCCGTGGTAGTGGGTGAAAATGAAACGTTTGTGGGAGTTTCAAAGCAGTCCGTGAGTACACAAAGGTGCTGGGATTATATGCAAGGCTGGTTTTTCTTCAGCCAAATTTTCATTATTTGTTCACGCATCGCATAGAAAAAACACCATTTTGTAGTCCTCACGATCTAGTTCTGATTTTTATTTAAAAAATTTATCAGAAATTTAAAGGGAAAACTTCAAATTTCAAAGGAAAAAATCAAGATAAGATCGAGAAACTTGAGATAAAATCAAACAGAAAATTTAGGAGGCTTTCTCTGGTCAATTATTTGCATATCAATCTATTTAATAACTTGTGCGTTTTCAGGAAGCTGCTCGTTGTATCGCTTCAGGTAGCGACTACTCACCAGTTCAATCTAGTCTACTTGTAAAAAAATCAAACTGCGCGAGGTCTACTTGTAACTCCTCATCAAGAAAAATGGACCTATTGCAGACGCTAGTATTATTAATATCATAAATAGCTATTTTTCTGGAGAACTGAGTTTAATATATTCATGTCATGATGTTGCTCAGTTAATTTTTGATTAATGTACCTTCCTCGCCATAGAAGTACGATAGGTCTTATTATTAAGCTTTCGGTTGGGGCTTCTAATGTTTATAAATTTCTATAGTTTGATTTTCCTTGACGTTTATACACATTAGTAAATTCTGTCTACCTTGTCGGTACTGCAGAGAATCCTGTTATCACTTAGATGATATCCTTCAATGGCAATTTGATGATATCTTCAATAGATGATTTCCTTCATTGTTTTGTACTATCTCATAATTGCTAGAACTTCACTACAACAGATACCACTTTCTTAGATTTAACCACAATTTTCAGTATCTCACAACGTATAATGGAACACGGTAAACTAATGATAATAGAATGTCTGGGGAACAGTAATAGTTGATAATAGTTGAATCAGGGGGGGGGGGGGTCTTTCTCATTATAGGCCCCCCCCCCCCCCCAGCTTAGTGGTCAGATAACCTATAGCCCCCCCCCCCCCCAACATGGTGATTATACCATAATGGGGGGGGGCTATAATTTCATGGGGGGACTATAATGGGAAAGACCCGAATCAGGCTTGTATTTGGCAAGATTTATAATATGTTAGGCCTTTTCATAGCTTCTTTTTCTTATCCATTTTTTCTGACGGTCCACGAGGTCATTCAGAAAAAATCAAATCGTGCGTAGTGGTTATCAATTTGAAAGATTTGATTGCCAAACCTGTGTACCGCCAAATTGCCTCAATTTAATTTTTCAAATATATCGTAGTATGTGCGAATGAATCCGTGGTATTAATTAGTGGACCTGCTGTAATCGGCAGTTCCTTTATTTGAAATTCATTTTCCTTGTTTAACATAGGGATTAGCCGTGAGCGGTGCTCTTTCATTCAACTAACACTGGTATGAAGGGCGGAGTGGTATCGTCTGTCGTTTATAAATTTTAATTGGATAAGTAATTGAACGATGGCAGAGCTTTATCCTCCGTCTATTTTTTCCGCTAAAGTCTCAACGAGTGGGAGGGAAAAGGATTTATTGCGTCTTCATGTGGCGTGACGTCAAATACTCGTCAATATAATTCCAAATGAAGAGCCTTGTGCTTGTTCTATTGTCTGAAATTTAATCAATTCCCCTTTTTCATCCTATATTCTATTTTGCTCAACCTCATTTTCACAATGCCTTACCCACATGCGTACCAACCATTACCCTACAATCTTTCGCCTCACTTTCCTCATCCAACTGTTTTGTCTCGAGTCCGCTGTTTTAGCTATTAGCATCTACCTCTTTCACGTACTTATTGATCTTCAGGCTTAACCCTTGTTCTATTTTCGAGCCTAATGCCTCCCTCTCTTTTTTTCCTCTCAATACGTTCGCTCTCAATTTCCTTGCATCCGTTCTCTTTAGTTGCATTTCAGTTTAATATAGTCTTGCTGCTTAATTTGTGTTCAATCGCATGTACTCACATCGCACACTTGATCTTTCTTTGAACTCTGTCTGTCAGACATACTTGTCTGTGCCCATATCCCCCAGACTATATCAAGCAATATCACATTCCTCTTCCCGTTAATTTTTTCCGTTGTGCTATCGTTTTGAGACAGATGAAATACTGATGTTATCAGTGACAAGTGGCTTTGTTTCTCCGAGATCTTCTACAGATTTGAAGGTTAGCGTTCAACTGATCAGAATGTGATATTTAGTCGTTTAAAGAAATGATTTTTCCGCTGCTGTTTCTTGAACGCAAATCTAATTTTTTTTAAGAAAATGAACAACTACAAAAGCAAAGCTTTTTTATCATGAAGAATGGAGTATTAGCTGAACAAGTGATCTGCAAATGCCGTATATGTCTTTTTAATTCGAAATTTCTTGAGTGTTTTTTTAAGCGAGCTTGGATACTTAGGAACGCAATTAAATGCGGCTCAGGGATTTAAAGATCTTTTGATAGATTACGTTTTTACACTGTTTTACAGAGTTCGAAATACATATTCTACGTTTTAACCTGAAATATATCTCAAAACCAAAAATTTTTATTTTCAATCCTAAGTCTTAATTAAATTCAGGATGCAATTGAGTAGTTTACCTGTAGTCTCATTTTGAAAAAATTATATCCCGAATATTCTAATGTTAATATTTGGCCAATGTGTGGTACCGCTGTTTTGCTATTTGTCAAAATGTTTGTAGCATTTGCATTTTTCTAAAAATCATTTTGGATATCTTTTAGAAAGTTTATTTTTGAAATTTTTCACATTTTTTTTTGAATTTGGCAAATTTCTGTGAGAAAGGAAACTTGTTTTAGAGGAAACTTCCAGGATTCCAATTTTACTTGCTGATTTAAGGTATTGGCGATAGAGTATCAAACTTCGGAAAATTGAGATCAGCTTAAGTGGCCTACAGAATTATTTCGAGTCTTTGAGTTTTCTCATTATTGGGATCATCTTGCTTTCTTTCTAATTTTAGTATGTTGGCTGATTGTTATCTGTTCATTTAATAATCGCGTTTTTCAGTTATATTGGTTAAGATGAATGTAGAACACGAGGTGAACTTATTGAAAGAGGAAATGAAGAGACTCGGAGAGCCGAACGCAGATGGCCAATTCGTGGTTCCTTTTGGTGTGCTCTTCAATGATGACAAGTGTGCTAACTTGTTCGAAGCTTTAGTGGGAACTCTTCGGGCTGCCAAGAGGAAAAAAATTGTAGCCTATGATGGCGAGATGTTATTTCAGGGTATTTAAGCAACAGTTCATCAGACCACAGTTTTGAACTCTAAAATTGTTTTTAATAGCCGCGAAGCGATAGCGGCTAATATTGGGGACATCGTGGTTTTTTACAATTCAAAGAATTTGAATTTTATTGGGGCGCTGTCTTTTTTTTAAGATCTGTTCACACATTTTCATGATTTTTGAAGTCAAATTGGAGTAGTGATTTTGGTCACGCCGAAACAGCAAATGGAGCGAAAAAGCTAGTGGTTTTGCGGCGTGAATTGTTTTCGATCTAATTTTAAAGTAGAGTGAGAAAATGGTGTTTGAACAAAAATTCGGTTTCTCGGTAGTGGTTTTTTGTTCACATGCGGCAATTTCACACTGATTTTTACTGTTTTTTCGATTTTTTGGATCGTATTTTTTTCTAAATGGTTTTTCCAATCCATTCACAGCTCATTGTAGGCCTAGTTTTTTGTTTGAATTAAATTTTCATTTCTCGCTAGTGGTTTTTTTTGTTCACAAGCGGCATTTTGACATTGATTTTCTGTTTATTTCTTTTTTGTTCTGATTTTTTTAAAAATGGTTTTCTCAATTCACTCATAGTCCGTTCTAGGTGTACTTTTTCTGTTTAGTTAATGAAAATTCTTTGAATTGTACGTCAGGACTTGTCCTGCTATGTTTTTTTAATTTGTCGTCTCCATCGATGGTTCTTACGACCTGACTTCTTGGAATTGACTTTTTCAATGACTTCAGTGACCTCTACTGCTTTGCGGTTAAGTTTTTTTTTTCGTGACGTCATTTTTGCTTTTAGGTCAATTGCGTGACTTACCTCACTCAAAAAAATAACTTCTGAACTTATGGAACTTCAAATTTTATGAACATATAGTAGTTAATAGTGTGCATCTAAGTAGTGCCAAACTTATATACCCTCATTGTTGATTATTAGTCTTGAGTTTTGGATTTCGAATATCATTTTTGAAAGTGCTTTTTTCGGGCTTTTTCTTTATAGACCGTATGTGTCATAAAATTGACAGTCCGAATATAACCCAAAAAGTCTAGTGGTCTATCAAAGGACTAGTGGTTGATCTTTAAATCTTAATGCTTTAGTTGTTTCAATTCATGGAAGGACAAAAGCGTCTATCGCGGCTATTTTCCGGCAATCTGCCGGCTATGTTCTCTGCTGTTTTCATGCATTCAAAAAGTTTTCATGGCGCGGTGTTTCTTGGCACGTCTTGACCATTGTGTATGTACTGAGTAATTAAAGCAATGAGTGATCCTAACAGTGCTAAAAATGTACACGTTTAAGGGCATTTCGAGGCAGTTTCATACTCACGTTTAGGTGCGTTGCAAAATAGTTTAAAAATTAGAATTAATTAGTGGTTTTTATTGTTTGATATAATGAGAACTCTGATTAAAGGCATTGCACAACTTTTTTCGCTGAGAAGTCGGCAAAATTTCTTCGAATGACATTTTACAGAAATAAACAAACAAAACTCAATCCTATATTTTAGTTGCATCTTATGATTGGGGCACATGTCTATGTGATCCTTATCAGGAACGTTAACCTCTGGGCTGTTTGAGTTTTTGCCACGCTCGCCTTATAATGAGAGTCCGCGTGTCTTATCGAGCGTGTTGTTGTGTTTTAGTGAATGCACAGTTAAAAAAGTGAATTTTTCTACTGAATAATAATCCGAGGGATTAATATAATTACTACAAACTTCATTTGAGAGCAATTAAACAAATTAAAGCGGAAGAAATACAAAATAAATTTTGAATTTAAAATAGATAAATAAAGTGAGAAAAGGACTGAAAGAGAAACTGATTAACGAGAGAATATCATTAAAACTTGCCTTGCTTCAGGCAAGTTTTAATGATAATCTCTCGTTAGTCGTTTTCTCCTTCAGCTATTTTCTCACTTTATCTATTGTAAATTCAAAATTTTTGTGTTTCTTCCGCTTTAATTTGTTTAATTGCTCTCAAATGAAGTTTGTAGTAATTACATTAATCTCGTGGTATTTTTAATAAACCGGATAAACAGGCAAAGGAAGGGCGGTATTAAATCCCTGAGCAGATCTCTTAGATTTTCAAGTTTTGCTAGTCTCTATATATGCGATTCACCGAAACTGTTGAAGAGACATAAATTCATGATTTGAAGGGCGATTGTTAGAGCTCGACTCTCGCCATTCCACTCACCCTCCCACACACGCTCTACCCAAATTGACTTTGTTGCACTTGACTCAGAATTCGCGAAATATTTAATAGCTCCTATTCGCAATTTATTGCAGTTAAAGTCAATTATTGGAGCTTAAATCATCACTACAACCAACTAAAAGTGCTCGGATCATTTGTCCCATTTTGTCCCATTTTTTCATCTTTTTCGTTTATCTTTTGTATTTCGGCATTTGAGCTTTCTTGTTTTTGCACGTTTTGTTTTGTGTTTTGAGATTTGCCTTGTTGATTGTGTTATCTGTTTTTTTTTTAATTTTCATTGGTTTTTACCACTACATGTTTTCAAGAGCCATGAAAAATGAAGTGCTCAAAAAATTTGACCTGATGGAACGTTTTCATAATTTGTCTGCAAATTAGTGACACTAAGGAGGGTGGTCTCTTGCTCTGTTCTCGTAAGGTTTCTTGAAAGGAGTGACGAAATCAGTCCTATAAATTACTTTATTTTTACTCCTCTTATATGACTTCGGTAAATTTTTATACAAATCTTTAGTTTCCTAATCAGTGGAAAAGTTTTTTCTGCTTTGTTTTTATTCCCGAGAAATGCTTTGTTTTGATGGTACATGCTATGTAAAGAAAAAACAATAATTGCAAACAGCGATTTGAATTATAGTACTGCTATGTACTACTGCAATAAGCTGATTCCACTGTGTTGATCGAATTTACCGGGACTTATTTACTAAAACAGATTTTCAAAGTTCATACAAATTGAACTGGGAAATTTTTGTGGAAAATAGCGAAGAAAATTTGATGACCATTTTGGCTGCAAATTGGATTTCTTTTGGATAAGAATTTGTTATTGTTCCCTCCGGTTAGTTGTAGAGTTTTTTATCTTAACAGTTATGAAAAATTATCTTCTACTGTTTGTCTTTTTTGACAATTGCTCTTTTCTTTTCAGTCTTTTCTACTAAAATATTTGAAGGAGCCGATGGTGTAGTTGTTTTTGCATAGCACTAATCTGTAAAATGATAAAAAAAAATGCTTAAGTTTTCAACTGGGAGTGAATTCTTGCATTTCTGTATATTATGGCACTTTTTCAGCTAAGTGGGTCAAGATGTTAATCTGAATGCATGATTTATGATCTCAGATTTTGAACCCATTGACCAAAATTTTCGCAAATTTTTAGAACAATTTTTACTTTACGTATATAATATTGTTCTTAATTATGTTAAATATTTTCCAAAAACTTCAAATTGAAACCGTTGTTGAAAAATTAATTGTTGAAAGAGTGAAAGATGAACTGTTGGACAGGAGTGCACGACAATGTACCGATAACACTGTTGCAAGCAGAATAGAGTACAGTCATCAATACATTCATCTATATGAAAGCTACTTTCAATTCCTTCTGATTCGGTCGATCCATCATAATTGTGTGCTGAAAGCATGTAAAGTGTAAATAAATACATTTCTTTTCATATTCGTTTGTCAGATGAATATTTTTATACTGTGTATTTACATAAAGTACATGAATAATATGACAAAATTGATGATGATATATTATTTGATATCATTGCTTTAGATTTGAACGATAGAGTCCAATAAATGTTTCTTTTCGGTGTTTTAAACGTAAATATGTGCGCTTTCTTTTTCGATGGAAAGTCCATTGAGTAGAATAATTGACTCCTTCCATTTCTATTTGAGTAGAAACTTGCGTAGATATGTTGTTTTAGATCTGCACTGCCGTTTTTCTACGGTAATTATGTCCAGAAGTCAATTGGAGATTATATTCAGAGAATATTTCATGCATTGCGCTTTTATGAAATATTGTGCTTAGTTCATGTTTAGTGGTTGTAAACTTTGCGATTTTTCTTAATAGTTCAGTATCTTTTTTAAAGACCTTTCCCTCCCATTTTTACTTAACATCTGTTTAATTTAGAGTTATTGGCTCGAATAGCAATTGTCTCTGTTTAGTTATCGCTGCGATTAGTTGCTCTCAGCTTATAAAAGGTATTTATCAAGAATATTGGCTAATTGTGCTGAAGTATATTTTCATCTACTTCGCTCTGACGCCATTTGTCGTCGGTAGCTTCTTTATTCCCGTGAATAGTTGATTCATCCATTCAACGAACAGTCTTATTAGCATGTAATCGCTGAAACACAATCAGGCGAGAAGGGTCGAAAATGTGTTATAAGAGCAAAAGATTACTCTTTACTCGTGATCTAATTATGCTACAACAGAGTCGATGATCGCCTGTAGTTCTAGAACAATTGGCAAAACGTTAGTCGGTTTCTCTCGAATTAAGTTTGATGCAATTATTGTAAACGTGACTTTTTATGTATATTAAATATTTGTTGGTCCGTTTTCTTCTAAAATATTGCTCGACCCTCCAAAGATTTACTTTCGAAAGCTCCTTTTGTGACTTTGAAGGATCAAAGAAGAATTGTCCAAGATCCCATTTTTGTATTTTCAATTTTCATGACATTAACCAGAACTACCCAGAAACATCAATTAGTTTTTTTTTGTTTTAGATCCGTCTTTCTTGACTTTTATTTTATTTTAATTATTTGCGATAACAGATCAGACAAGTTTTCAAGTTTTCATAGATTTGTTTTAGGTGGTGGATAGATCTCAATTGACAATTAGTTTAATCTAGAGTTTTTGAAAGTTACTTTGGAATTGTTTGTTTTTGTTCACTAATAGAAATTGTTTTTGTTCAAATTTTGTCTCTATGGCCTCAAATTATATTCTTTTTTTCTCTCATTTGCTGTTGGTTTGTTCTTGAGGTTTACCCTAGCAGCTATTGTTTTGCAAACACGAAGTATTTTTAACAAAAGCATTTTTCCTTTTGGTTTTCATACTCATGACGCACTATATTTTGGTTTTTTCTTCTCGTGACTTTCTCGCGAATTGTACTAATTGCGATGCATTTTTAATTGGTACATATATGCTTTTATCTGAATTGTTGTTTGGACAATTAATGAGTTTGCTGACTTGGACATTGAAAGTTTTCATTGAATTTTTTGTATTTTTGTCCTTATTTTATGTTGTTTTGTTACTAAGTTTCAATAGTAAAAGGTCTTGTTGAAATTTTCACTAGTTCTAAGTAAAACTAAATACTTTTCTCATTGTATGTGTATATAGTTTATGGCCTTAGTTACATCTACACTATCTGTTTTTATAAAATTGTAGTAATACTTCGAGATTTAAAGATTTTTCTGTGGTGTTATCACAGTCTGAGTAATTCTAAGTCTCGTTGATTGCCGTAGTTGAATAAAGGGTTTTAAATGTTTTGAGTTCAAATCCAACGTTTTTGGCAATTCCTAAACTAAACCTTTTTAAAAAAATGGATTGAATTGTGTGCTGTTTTTATTTTTGTTTTTTTTTGCCCTTCAGTCTCAATAAAGTCCGAATAAGTCAACATTGAGTCATATCTGATTCTGAATTTCTCTTTCAATTGATAGCCTGTCATTGGGATAAAATTGTTGACATTTAATTTTGTAAAAATTCGGAGAATTTTCGAGTTCTGTCTAAATTTGTTTCACTCATTTAGTTTTTTTGGCTAAATTTGGTTTTTCTAATTTGTTTATGGATCGTTCTTATTGATAACGAGTCAAAGATATGTAATTGAGACTTTTGAATGAGTCCGTTTGACAATGAATGGTTTTAAAATTTGTTTCAAAACTAATAACCGATTTTGGAGAAACTTCAATGTTGTTTTATCGACTCGTAAAATTATTTTATTAGCAAGATGTCGAAACTGCTTCATACTCAAATCTCTCTGCTCATGTTTTGTGGCTTTAGTTTATAGAGTTCACTATGAGGTCGTGTTGGGTCACCAAAATTTGTATTCCAGGATTTTCTTCCGTTTTTTCGCAAATGAGCGTTTAAATGATTTCATAACTGAATTGTTCGAACAAGGGATTGGTAGGTTAAAGGAGCAATCTTGATATAACTCACTCTTGACTTGGCTTCTGCCTACCTAGCGTGGGTAACCTTTGTTTGAGTTTGCATTATGTAATTTTTGTTAATTTTTTTCTCTGATCAAGTATTTTCCCAATACTGAGAGGTGCCGTTGAAGTTCGTTTTTTTAATAGTTTATGTGAATACTTTGAAAATGTTTGTTATAGTAAAAATTTTGAAAGTTTTGAGAGTTGACTTTTGATTTTTTCTTTTCTGTAAGTTTGTCAGAGTCCGGGTAATGAAAGATCTCATTGATTGCTGTAGTGAATTTATGAAACGCTTTGCGATTAGTGAGTTTTTTGCGATTAGTTTTAATGAATGGACACTATAGTTAAGCGATTAGTTTAAATGAATGGTTTACAAAAATTATGGGATATTGAGTTCTGACCTTTTCTGCTTTTTTGACATCTTATTTGTTAATATTAATATCTATGATTAATATCTGTTTTTTAATATCTTAATGATCAAACATTCATGCATATCTGAATTTAGTTTTTCTTTGATTGATAGCTAGACGCAAATATACAATTTATACCTTTTAATACTTTGACATTTTGAAGAGTTTGGTCAATCTTTCTTTTTCCACTTTTGATTTCTTTGGCTAATTTTGTTTTTTCGTTAGGTTTCCTAATTATTTTGCTTTTGAGAATTACAGTGGATTTTTTGCAGCGGCGTAATGAATACTTCTTTATGTGGTGGCAACGAATTAGTTCTATTTTGTTTCCCGAAAAGTATTCCATTTTTGAAAAATATTTGGCCTTCAAAATTTTTTCTCGACTCCTATATTTATCTGATTAGCAAGATATCCTAATTGATACTTACTCAGACCCCTCTGCTTGTGTTTATTAGTTTAAGGGTTTGGAATCCACTAAGAGGTCGTATTTGGTTTCCCAGATTTTGGTACTATTTTTTTTTCAAGTTTTATTAAAATTTTTACCAAAGTTTTATTCAGGATTTTTACGTTTGTGTATAATTTGATAACTAGTTTGCTAGGACAATCGTTTGATAAACTCTAAGTGCAAACAAGGCTTTCCTCAACCGCGACTTAGATCGTGATTGTATAGCTTGGGTTACCTCTGTTTGAATTTGAATTTGATCTTAATTTGCATCCTCAGTTTAAATTTATGGTGAGTGCAGAGCCCAAAGTCAAAACTAGACAGAGTTCTTTTTACTGAAGACCTTAGATTTTCAGATTCAGTTGGGAAATGGGATTTTCATGTATAGTGGAATTAGTTATGCATTTGATGTTTTTTTGAGCGTGAGAAATTGCACTAGAGTTGATTCTATGTCAGTCGATTCGTTTCTTTGGGTGTTCATTCTAATGAAATGAAGTTTGATCTCATGGGCATTAACCCTTTTTTTGTATAAACGTGACTTAAAATGCATCCAAATTTAAAGGCATTCTATCGCTGCTTTAATTGGCTGACATTTGGGACAAAAACGTGTGCCAGTTGGGTCGAAACATTATGCGCCATTGCATAGCGAGCCTCCTTGTCTGAGTGAAGCTCTAAACGAAAGATTTAGTATCTTTTTATGCACGTCTCAGGTTATTTTCTGGGTCAAATTGGAGAACTTAAGGATTGAAACCTGAAATTGATGTTTTATGTTTTATATTGGTTTCAACCCTCGACAATTTTACTTGATGTTTGTAAGGTTGGGTAATGGTAATGATAGTGAGGGAGAATTCGAATATTCAAAATTTATCAGCTAGTAGAAACTGCGGAGAGAGAGAGAGAGAGAGAGAGAGAGAGAGTGTAAGTTGATGATAAATCGAATCCACTATGAAGTAGAATTCGAGTATTCAAAATTTAGCTGATAGGAGAAACGAAGGAGAGAGAGAGTAAGTTTATATTAAATCGAATCCACTATTAGGTTGTATTTGGTTTTCCAGATTTTAGTGCCAAAGTTTTGCAATGTTTTATTCAGGATTTTTGCGTATGTCTATAATTTGATAACCAGTTTTCTAGGAACATCGTTTGATAAACTCCAAGTGCAAACATGACTTTCCTCATTCGTGGATTACGTGATTGTAGAGCTTTGTTTATCTCTATTTGAGTTTGAATTTCATCTTATTTTGAATCCTCTGTTTAGATTTATGGTGATCGCAGAGGCCAAAGTGGAAAGTAGACAGAGTTCTCTTGTTACTGAAAAGGCATAGCGTTTTCAGATTCAGTTAGAAAATGGGATAGTTATTGTTTTCATTTCAATTTTTCTGTTTAGTGGAATTAGTTGTGTACTTGATAATTTTTTTTTGCTTGAGAATTTGCATTAGCGTTGATTCTATGTCGGCTGTTCCGTTTCTTTGAGTGTTCATTCTAGTGAAGTGAAGTTTGATCTCATGGGTATTGACCCCCTTTTTGTATAAACATGTCTCTTTTTAAAATGCATCCAAGTTTAAAGGCATTCTATCTCTGCTTTAATTGGCAGACACTTGAGACATAAATGTGCGTCAGCTGGGTCGAAACATTGTGTCATCGCATAGTGAGCCTCCTTTTCTGAGAGAAGCTTTAAATGAAAGATTGTGTATCTTTTTATGCACGTGTCTCAGGTTATTTTCTGGATCAAATTGGAAAACTTAAGGAGTAAACCTGAAAATTTGAAATTTTATAGTCTATTATCGGTTGGTTTCAGCCCTCGATAATCTTGCTTGATGTTTTTAAGGGGGAGGGTAATGGTGAGAGATATGATGGTGAGATTCGAATATTCAAAATTTAGGTGCTAGGAGAAACTCAGGAGAGAGAGAGAGAGAGTAAGTTGATATTTGGTCGTCGATGTTTCCTTTTTCATATCTTCTTGAATTTATTTCCAAAGACAAAAGTTTTTTTCTAAAGCCTGTGAATAACTAAATAATAAGCGTTCAGAAATCTTATTAATGCTGAGATTATACAGTTGGTCATTTTTTATTCGAATGTAATATTGGCAACGAAACTTCTAAATCATTACGGGGCGGCGATTTGATGGCGGGTGCCAGAATGGTAAGATGCGAGACTAGCCAAGAAGTTTCATCATTACAAGATTTTAAAAATAGCTATGATCAACTGATATATTAACATGCTTTGTTGTACGATGCAAGTTTTGGCATTGTATTTTTTCCAGGAAAAGTATATAAATGTAACATTGATAAGAGAATAATCAAATTTTGACATGGTGGGCAGATTTGCTCTGTGCAAGAGACATCAATTAGGACTACTTTGCGTCTGACTGTGGGAAGAATGCTTGTCATATGCGTTTACATAGCGTTGAGATCAATCTAACTCAGAGTGTGTGTCAAACTAAGTTAGCAAATATGCAAATGTTTGTCAACTGTAGATTTTGCATCTTAAATCGGCTAACGTTTCAATTTAGCAAACCGTTCATCAACAATTCGTAACTTTGAGACTGAATTGTACTACTTTTGAATCGTATTTGCTCTAAGCCTTTGTTTTCTTTTGATTTGGCTGATAAACGAGCCCGTATACACTTTTGAATAACAATGGGAGCGCGCAACAGGTGAGTGAGTGAGTTGTAGAACCACCCATGCACTTCTTATTTTTCCTTCCTTTGAGAATCATTTTCATTGAAATGACATTGTGAAAAAATATTTGTATTAACCGCTATTTGTTTGCTTTCTACGCGAAAATTAAATCTCAAAAAGAACCATTTTAACTTGGATAGCTGCGTATGTTTTCGTACAGTTTTGGAAGAAAATTCATCTGTTGTTAGCCCAATTTTTTGCCTCCGCGTATTTATCTTGAAGTTTCCCTCCCAGTTTCTGCATCTGGTCTTTCTAAATTTGGAATCAAGAAGATTCCGTAAAACAACTTGGCTTATACCACTTTTGTGATAATTGTTGATGTGAGAATTTTGCATTCCATAAGTTTTTCAAAACCATGAAGTCAAGTCACATGGAAAACAACTTTTTAAATACCTCGAATGGTGAAGTTCATTTTGTATCAGTGTTACTTTTAAATGATACAAGTGTGATTGGGAATAGCTGTGCTTCACACAGGCAATGTTTCGATCTACCTATTAATTAACCGTTCTATTCACGGGCGAAGGGATATGAGAGTAGAGGAGACAAGGAGGCTCGGTAATGTGCGTTCGCACATAATGTTCTGACCCCTCTCATCCACGTTTTCATTTAATTGTCTACCAAATGAGGAGGAGATAGAAAAGTTTCGAACAATATACATATCGTTCAACAATCAATGGAGTGTAAAAATAGTCCTGAAAAAAGTTTGAGGGTCAGTGAGACCTGCCATTTATGAGAGCACTGGACAAGACAAACATAATCAAATAATAGCAAACATTAATTACGACCAAAACTCGATGTCTACATTTAAGAAAAACACAACAAAATAAAATGCAATCAGATAAAATCTGATTTAAAGTAATTAACCTGTACTTCATTAGATAAGATATGAGACCTATTAATAATGAGACCCGGAAACAGGTCGACAAAGAAACGCAAACAGGTCAAAGTTCAAGAATACGTTTCTATTTTTGAAAACAACCAACTTCAATTTGATTTAAACCAATACGTAGCAGCTCGGCTTAATAAGAATGTTAGACTATACCTCATAGGAAGCAATTGAGATCTGTCATTGTCCATAATATGTCAGACGACTACAAAAAAAATTAAATTCAACGAGAAAGCGAAGTCACAACCGTTAGTACCATAAGCTATTCATGAAAAACATTAATTATCCCCAGTTCCAACGCCATTTGGGCCATCCCATTAGTGTGATAATGTTACAAGGGAACAAAAAACTCGGAAATGGGCAAATACCCAAAAATCACTTTTTTATTTAATGAAAATGCGTACAAACAAAACCAAGAAACCGTTAGTTGAAAAGAAAACCATTATTAAGATTGGATCTTGGTTCACTAGAAAGTAGATGCGACCTGTTGTTACAAAGACTAAGTCGCAAAAATGACAGAAATAGGAAAAAAGCGACAAATCTCAAAAATCCACTTCAGCCATTAACTGAATACGGTACAACGATTCATTTAGGCAGCCTTAGAAACAGTTAAGGCTTTTCATTGTCAAGAATATGCCGCACAACAACAAAAAGGACGACAATTGAGGCAGAAAAAATTCTTATAATTTTTGCGAGAGAACGGTTTGCCAGACGTGAAACTGTAAGCCGTTCAGTGTAATCTGGAAGATTTTTTGCCGCTTCTTTCAATGTCAATTGGAGCTATCCTTAATGTGATAATTTAAAAAGGGAAAAAATTACAACCTCAAATATAGGCATTTATGCAGAAATCAAACCTTTATGAAAGTTCTTAGTAAGAAAGACAGGAAACCATTGGTTAAAATTTATTACTTCACTCGGAATAAGTTTTGCCGTGTATATTTTGAGACTAAGCTACACGAGAGCAGAAAAAGTAAAATTAAAAATTGACAAACTTCACTTACGGCCTTTCTAATGATAGCTGTCTCAAGTCTACGATGAATATATCGATGGGCCATAATTAAGTGAACAAGAAAACCATTTGAGTATATAGTTCCTCCCCGCACAATTGGGTCGGAATAACAAGAAAATTGATTAAAATTTTGACGTCCAAATCTAGAACAGAAAAGTTAAACAATTACGCAATTCTAAATGACCGTTAAAAATCGAAAAAATGCGTTCCTCTATGAACTTTTAAGCCGCAGCATTGAGTACTAACTTTGAATTTCTTGTCATATTGCAAAGATAAAACGAATCGAACGCAGAAGCTAAATTTTTTTGACAATGTTTTAAAATGTTTTTTAGCGGAAAATGATTTTTGAAAGATCACGAGAATTGCACTGTACAGTGTCTCTTTTTGAACTATTTTAACAGCTCTGAAGCTGTATACGCATATGGCAGTTTTTATCACTCGTTCTTGTCGCTCTTCATCTGCTCTCTTTTCGTGATCAGTTTATCATAATTGACTCACCTCACTCTCTAAATGAATTTAAACACTAAAATTAACGTGATTTAAGGTAACGAAATCAAGGTCAACAAAGGACTGCTATACAATGAAGGCAGTGCCTTTTTTATTTAAGCAATGAAACTTATAGGAAGAATCGGAAGCTTAATCAATCCATTTTTTTGTAATCTAGTGCAGTTTGTAGCTATAGTAAGCATTCTGCAGGGCATGTTGTTTAATAATCAGTATTCGACCAAGAAAGGGTTTAACAAAGCCAAATAGGCGAAAAACTGTTTGTTCTTTACAAAAACGGTTTCAAAAACGATTTCAAAGAGATAAATAGTCGATTGATTCCTAATATTATGACGTTCAAAGTCAAAATTACCTTGATCAATAGACAGCTAGTACATTTTGATGCTTATAAAATTCTAGGCTGAATTTAGGGTAACTGGACTTGGTAAAATCAAATTTAGCCTCAATATTCCCCATCCCCCCTCCGAATACACAATTGTTCGTTAATGTATTTGGTTTCGGAAATAAAGGACACGCTAATAGATCAGTTTTCAAATAGCTGTTTGTGTTTAACTTAGTTCTCTGTCAGAGAGAAATTAATTCAAATGAACAATTTTTGAGCAAATGAACAAATACGAGCAAATTTTCGTGCCGTTAACATAGTTGAATGGAATTGCCTCATGTGTTGTATATATCAAATCTATACTCAATATCAAAATCAGAAGCAGGTTCGAACTTGGAAAACTTTTTAATTGGCATATAATTACTTGAGTTCATTTAAACGAAAATTTTCAGGGAAGGAAAGTTTTAAACTAAATTTTTTGCACATTTTGGTTTGAGCAAAATCTGTTTAGAGTAAAACTTGTTTTAAATGTGCTTTATTCTAGACTAACTTTCATTTAAGAGTTTCAGGAGACGCATTTCTGTTAAATTCATCATAGGTGTATTTAAGCACATAGGCGTACACGAAGCGTGAAGATATCAAAATTGTGAGTTTTTAATTTGAATTCTGTTTTTTTTTTGTTGACGTATGATTAATTGTATAAAGTATTTTCATGGATATAGTCATCATTTAAAGTGCTTTTCAATTGTATTAATTTATTGCACTGCCAATGATTTTGAATGGGCAAAAGTGAGATCACAGAAAGCGGAAAGTTCATAAAACGCAAATAATTTTTGGAGGTTGGAGCAATGACACCATTGGGTTTTAATTGAGACATTTGAATCAATTTTGGCTGCTGGAGTAGGCAATTAATAAAAACAGTTCTTTTCCGGATTATTGGTTCTTTCGTCAAAATTTCAAAAAGTGAGCGGATGTTGGTTAGAGGACCTGACCACTATTAAAATCACTTCATTTTTTCTAAATATTGAAGACTTGATTTTGTTGCTTCACCAGTTAGCATGTCTTGAATCAGCGCTGTCGGAACTTTATTTGCAAACTTGTATCATCGATATTTGTTCTAGTTTGTTGATTCAGTGGTAACCAGAGGAGAAATTGACAAGGTATTTTTTCTGGATTGTGTAGTTGGATAAGATTGCGCCCAATCAACCAACTGAGGACTATTGCTTTGTTGGAGTGTTTTGTCGTGGAGAGGAATCTCTACCTCTAAATCTGGTCTTGCGTACCAGATATTTTTTTTCTATAAAAGTAACGAATAATAGGATTGGTCGGAAAGGTGTAGGATGCGCATTTTTTGCTAACGAAAACGAGAGCTTAATAATTGCAATTAATTTAAAACATGAGCAACCAAATATAACTGTCATTTGCCGCTCGCCAACATTTGCAATCCCCAAATTTTTAGAGCATTTTGAAACTTATCTGACTACTATCCATCTTTTCAAAGGGAATCACATGATGTGCGGAGATTTCAATATTGATGTTTTGTGGTCCACAGAACAGTCGATATATCAATTTGCTTAACTCTTTCAATTTGAATCTCCAGAACCATTTTGCAACTCGCGTATCAAACAATCAGCGAAAAATGTATTGACCACTTTCAGTGATAAACTTTTAGATGCAACACTATTAGAACTGAAATTTCAGACCATAATGCTCTATTGATCAGGAATAACAGCACAAAAAATTTGCTTCAATTTTTTATAGACACCTTAAAATAGGAAGAAAGTGGAAAATTTTTTAACTAAAAAAGATCAAAATTCAAGAACTGGTTGGAAAATTCTTCAGATTGGTTATCACCGTTTCAGAGGTCAAATAAATTTGCGACTGCTTTTTTTGGTGAAAATGTCTTATTTTTTGTGTGCTTGGAAATGTATGTTTTGAATCGTAAGTCATGATAGTCAAGATGTCAGTGCACATTTAGTTCCCAGTGAGAAATTGACAGCTGTCTGTTCTTGTTCCTCAATGGAGAACCTAGATTTCCTCCTTTTAATGTGCGCAAAAGGCCATAAGCGAGATATGAGATGTACATTTTTAATACTTATGGTTTCCGCTTTCAGTTGTTGCACAATTATGAGCGAAGAGCAGCCAACTCGCAACAGTTCTAATTCTCAAACCAGCAGTCGCAATGATGCGTATTCACGCTCTGAAAACGAAGCGGCAAGTATTGATTGGGACAATGTACACAGA
Source organism: Convolutriloba macropyga (assembly GCF_964194025.1). Taxonomy (NCBI): domain Eukaryota; kingdom Metazoa; phylum Xenacoelomorpha; order Acoela; family Convolutidae; genus Convolutriloba; species Convolutriloba macropyga. The sequence goes on from NC_134468.1 coordinate 652,812, forward strand.
AATGCCTATGAATCAATTCGTGATGGCGAAAACGCCATTATAAACAACCACAACCGATCCGGTAGAATTGGTACTGAAACTGATACCTCATACACTCGTCAAATTATTAGTTCTAATCATGGTGCTAACATGCAATCTTCTTCATCAAACTCGTCCAATCACAACCGTGCAAGTAGAAGTCCGTCAAATCATTTAACCAATCAGAGGGCAAGTCCAGTTTCGACCAATCAAATGTCTGGAAGAGTAGCAAGCAGCCCGCGTGCGAGTCCTATTCCGGTATTAATGAATACAAGACAAGCAACGGGCAATCAGGGAACGAGCACTTCCTCGAATGTGGCGTCCAATTCTACGAGACCAAATACATCTGTACCACAGCAATCGTCTGCAGTTTCACATGTGCCCTCGGGAACAAGTCGTCTTTCATGTGCATATGCGGACGAATATGATCACCCGTTACGTGAGAATATTAAAATAGTTATTGTGGGAGACAGTGGATGTGGGAAGAGTAAGTTGGCGTTCTCCCAGGCATGCAAAAGGACATTCAGTGAGAAGGAATTGAACAGCTGTTACGTGCCCACCATCTGGGCAATTGACCAGTACAAGCACAGGAAGGATGTGCAGGAGCTAGCTCAATGTTGCATTGATGGAGCACATGTATCTGTGAGGATTTGGGACACTTTTGGCGACCATTCTAAAGACAGGTAAACAAAGAAAGAATTTAAAGTCCTGAACAAAGCAAAAGCACACAGGCTCTATACCACACAAATGTATAAAGTCAAAAAGGAGAGTAAACGGGGTGAGGATACCCAAAAACCTCGTCCTTGTAAATAAATAGTTCGCGTGGGCTATGCATTGCCATTTTGATTATTTGTTTGACCAATGTACTGAAATTTGAGGCAACTTCACTTCAGGCAGGTTTTTGTGAAAATACTGAAACAAATTGTTTTAAATAACTGATTTCTTATAAGTTTCAAGTTGTTTCTGAGTTCGAACTCTTTTGATAGGCCTGCGACACTTGGAAATATTGATGTGACCTTTTAGGAACTTTGCGTATCAGAATGCGGATGTGGTGGTTCTCTGTTTCTCACTGTGTGACCGCACCTCAATGCATAATGTGAAAGCGAGATGGCTAAAAGAGATTCACCACTTTCTCAAGAATATTCCCGTCATCCTGGCAGGTACTATGCTGGACATGCGATGGAAAGATCTGAAACATCATAACAAATATCAAAGCAGGTTTAACAGGATTATCAATGCTGCCGATATCATTACTCCTGATGAAGCAAGAGACGTCTGTGAAACAGTTGGACTTCCTTACTATGAATGTACAGTACTTACTGGTCACGGAGTAAGCGACATTTTCGAAAACGCTATTAGAGCCGCCTTGATCTACAGACGCAACTCAAGGATGTACACAATGAACCATTTGAGGAAGGTGAGGGAACCGTTTTTACAGGCACCTTGCTTGCCACCAGAACCTCCGTACCCCCTGTTGGCTCAGCCTGTGCAATCAACTTACCTGAGCGAAATCTCATCTTTAGCAATTTCCGAGGAATCAGCTGATGTGGTTCTTTGCTGTGGGTCAACGAAGTTCTTCTGTCACAAATTGATTTTGGTGCAATCATCTGGGTTGTTTGCTGTCTTCTTTGAACAGCAGGCTGCCCTACAGAGTCTACTTTCTGATATGAGTGATACGGGAGGAGATAGTGACTTGGATTCTGAGCATAATGGTGAAAACCGAGACAAGTGAGTACAATTGAAACCCAACAAATAAATATTGTCTTGGACAAATATGTTCTAATCTTATTGTTATCAAATACAAAAACTGTGGTATATTTTTTGAAGGCTTTGTGTATGTTAGCGAATTTTGTTCATACTGAAAAATCTTGATGAAAATCGGGCGCAGAAAGGTGATTGACTATTGATGGTAGCGTTTGCGACCCATTCTAAAAAGTGCTCATTGGGTAGTGTACTGCTAGTGGCCGAAAATGTCGTCGCAAAGGCCAAATCTTTATACTGATTTTTTTTCTATCTAGATTGACAAGCATTTAGTGATGCGATTTGTGTCAAAGGGATCTCCCACAACAAAACGAGTTTAATTTTTAAAACCACTTATAAAATTTGTTTAATAGCCGCACAGCGATAGCTGGGGCTATTATTGGCCTTCTCTTTTTTAGAATTCAAAGAATTTGAATTGTATTGGGGCGCTGTCTTTTTTTTTTCGACTCGAAGAGTATTGGAGAAGTCCTTTTTTTAAATCAATTTTATGGGAGTGATTTTTGAAGCGGGAAATGAAACGCGTGAAAAAAATTGGAGTACTTTTGGTGCTGAACAAAAGTGAAGAGCGGAAAAGAGTGAAAAGAGAGTGGTTTTTGTTCATACCGCTGTTTTTGAGAGAGCGAAAAATTGATGTGTGAAAAAATTTTCTCTAAGCGAGCGAAATTTTTTTGTTCACGTGCGGCATTTGAAAGCAGTTTTTTGCAATTTTTGATGGTTATGAGGTTTGATTATGATATTGTATTAGTTTTAGGTTTGTTTTGATAGGATTTGAAGGTTTCAAGTAGTTAATTTAAGCTTAATGCTAATTTGGAGGTTTTTGATCAGTTTTGCTGATTTTCAGACGAAATTTAATGATTTTTTGCCTGTTTTTTTGTTTTAATGCTTTAAGTGGGATTTTAATAGAAGTTTGTTACTTAGGGAATATTCAGATACCAATTGAGTCAAGTTTGCTTGGTTTAAAATATGTATGTTTTTAGTAAAATTGACAGAAAAATTGAGAAATTTTGAAACAATTTTCTTATTTGTTTCTTTTTTTCTATTTTTTTGTTCAATTTGTTTTTGAATGCGGTTTCTATTCTTCCTTATTTTTTATGGCATTTGTGGAGGTTCAGGGTTCACGATAACTGTTCTATTTATTTAGTCATAAGTATGGACAATTTTCTCCTTCGAGTCGTTTCCGGAATTCTTCCGGCTATGTTTTTTTTTAAGATCTGTTCATACATTTTCATGATTTTTGGAGTCAAATTGGAGTAGTGATTTTGGTCACGCCGAAACAGGAAGTGGAATGAAAAAGCGAGTGGTTTTGCGGCGTGAATTTTTTTGCTCTAAATTTAAAATAGAGTGAGAAAACGGTGTTTGAACAAAAATTCGGTTTCTCGGTAGTGGTTTTTTGTTTACATGCGGCAATTTCACTTTGATTTTTACTGTTTTTTCGATTTTTTGAATCGGATTTTTTTTCTAAATGGTTTTCCCAATCCATTCATAGTCCGTTCTAGGTCTAGTTTTCTGTTTAGTCAATAAAGTTTTTTTGTACGTCAGGACTTGTCCTGCTATGGTTTTTTATTTCGCCGTCATGATTTTTGTTACGACCATATGACGTCACAGTCACTTTTTGTTCATTCGTTCATGCAATTTCAACTAAATTGCATGTGTGACGTCATTTTTCGCTCTTAGTGGAGTGAGTTTTTTTGCTCATTTGCCTGAGTAAATTTTTGGTGACACTTGACTTACCTCACTCTCAAAAATGACTTCCTCACTTTGAAATTGACTTTTATTTACTTAAATTCAAAGAGATAAGGTCAAATGGGTGTGTGTCACTCTAAATGAAGGTTATTTGAGATCAGCTAATAGTGGCAGCAATAACTTTTGCAGATTTTTAGTCAAAATATAACAGATCAGCCTTCAATGTAAAGACGAGTTTCTTGGTCTGTCTTTTTTACTGTTTTTTTTTAATACTGTCGGTCTACGAATCTATTGCGGCTATTTTCTGGCAATCTGCCAGCTATGTTTTTTTAATGGCAGAATTATTTTTAAGTATTTGATTTAATGAGCTTTTATCAGAAGTTCTGTAGCTTATATGTTTTGAACTAATGAGAGTTTTTACACAGCTTTCGTAACATTAAAGTAACGAATTAAGAGTTTGGAGTCGTCGTAAAAACTTTTTCTTACTTACCATTGGTTTAAAAGTATCAACGAATAACTAAATCCTACTTCAAAGGAGCTCATTATTGTCAATAGGAGCAATTACTAATACAGTGTCTTCGCACTGAGTGAGATCTGCAATTTGTTCATCTGGATTCAAAATAAGTTTAGATTAATTTAATTGAGCTCTGGTGGAGTATTACCCGCTATGGGCAATTCAGTAAATTATCGATAAGACAAATGATATTCCAAATTGATTTTTGGAATAAAATGATCTTTGAACAAACCAAAGCTCAAATGACAAGTCGTTCAAGAAGTTTAGTTTTTTTTTTATCTCGAGGCATTGAAAGCGTGGCTGAATTAAGTTTTGTCTTAATGTGCGTCTTCAAGAGACAGTTTGAAATCTGACGTTTTGATGTTACTGAGATTTCAGGCAGAATAAAAGACTGACTTTTTTTGACACGTACTTAGTGCAGTTCATGATCTGTTGCATTTTACCAGAAGAGTTTGCAATGGTTGCACTGAGTTTAAGCCTTAATCCCTGCTAAACTGGAGATGACAGTCTTAATTTGTTTTTAGTTGCTCTCGAACATAGTTTGAAGCAATTGCTGTAGTCGTGTGTCGTTCATGCAAAGTTTGCTAACACGCGACTGTTTTTCTAGAACTTCCAGTTTAAGCCTTAATCCCTGCTAAACTGGAGATGACAGTCTTAATTTGTTTAATAGCCGCACAGCGATAGCTGGGGCTATTATTGGCCTTCTCTTGGTTTTTTTTATTTCGTCGTCATGATTTTTGTTACGACCATATGACGTCACAGCCACTTTTTGTTCATTCGTTCATGCAATTTCAACTGAATTGCACGTGTGACGTCATTTTTCGCTCTTAGTGGAGCGAGATTTTTGTTCATGCGCGTGATTAAATTTTTGGTCACACTTGACTTACCTCTCTCTCAAAAATGACATCCTCAATTTGAAATTGACTTTTATTTACTTTAATTCAAAGAGATAAGGTCAAATGGGCGTGTGTCACTCTAAATGAAGGTTATTAGAGAGCAGCTAATAGAGGCAGCAATAACTTATACAGATTTTTAATCAAAATATAACAGATCGACTTTCAATGAAAAGACGAATTTTTTTGGTCTGTCTTTTACTGTTTTTTTAGACTGCCGATCTACGAATCTATTGCGGCTATTTTCTGGCAATCTGCCAGCTATGTTTTAATTGCTCTCGAACATAGTTTGAAGCAATTGCTGTAGTCGTGTGTCGTTCATGCAAAGTTTGCTAACACGCAACTGTTTTTCTAGAACTTCCAGTTTAAGCCTTAATCCCTGCTAAACTGGAGATGACAGTCTTAATTTGTTTTTAATTGCTCTCGAACATAGTTTGAAGCAATTGCTGTAGTCGTGTGTCGTTCATGCAAAGTTTGCTAACACGCGACTGTTTTTCTAGAACTTCCAGAACTTACTTTTGCTTTTATTTTGTTCCTATTCCCCCTTAGTTTGTTTGTTTCGGTGATTTCTTTTTGAATAACTTTTTCAAGCTTGACGTCTTGATTTTTGCGTGATTGAAATTGCTCTTATTCGCAATTCAAGCTGCTAAATTAATTCATTGTAGTTTATTCCTAGAAGTCTCATAAAAGTGCGCCGAAATTTGTTTTGTCACTGTGTGAGAAAAACAAAATGCTGAAATCGCAAAATTGCATATTGCGCTACCTGTTTTTTGGAAGAGCTTTTCAGCTTCATTCTGACAACTTTCTATTGGATATCTGAGTCGACTGAAATCGTTTATAGATATTTAATTGTTCTTAATTGTAGAGAAATTAGATAATAATTTAATCCAGATGTATTAATTTGGCGTGTTTGAGGGTGTCCCGCTTTTCTACCCCAATTTATTCAACCGCTCTAACCTTTAACCACGATATATTATTCCTTAAAATAGGTTCGGCATGATCTTTGATCATGCCTAAAGCATTGTAAGCCAGTATTCGCAGATTTAACATAGCTCATTTTTCTGCTGATCATAGAAAACTTGCAAACTTCTGTCTGCATTTTCCGTAACTACTTTTGCCCTTTTTGTACAACTGTGGTGCAGTACGTATTCTATATCTTTATAGTTACTTATTTGTTGTTGGAACTGAGCATTAATTACATACTATAACTATATGGAATTATTAGCTATTTAGAATGTCTTAGTTTTGTACAAAGGCCGTTTGTTCATATTAGGTCAAACAGTACAATTCCACTCAGTTAACCGCTCTAATACGCGTTTTGTCATTTTTTGGGGTTAGACCTTATGTTTTACAGCGAAATTATAAGTTTCATGCTATCTCATTTGTTATCAACATCCGAAGGCTGGAAGATTAGATTTGTACTCAAGATTAAATTCGTTTGCCATTTGGTTAAATTCATATTGATTTAATTCATTTCGTTCGGGTATATATTGAAACACAAAATGGCGCAGTCAGATAAATTAAAAACACCACTTCATATTGAAGTTTGGGAGAGACTGTGGATGAATAGACCAGTCCAATGGGAAAGATGGTGCCAACAGTTCAAATTAGTCGTGTATGCTAAAGAAGGAATTGAAGTACGATTACTATTATGGACTGGACCAGCAGCAGTCACACTACCAAATTGCCCGCAGTGGAAGCACAAGTAGAAAATGAGACTCAAACAAACAAACAAGAAAGAGAGAGATATCAGAAACCAAATACAGAAAGTTGTGGGAAATGGAGTAACAAAAATCCGAGAGGGGAACTCTTTGTAAATGTTGACCTTGGGATGAGGCAGACCTCAAGTCAAGATCTCTTTTGTGCCTCAGCATCTGCACGGAAAGGAGAAGGTTTTCGAACTGAAATATACACATCTTGATATCGAAAGTTCTACTTTGATTGAACTATGGAGGAACCTCAAAAACACTCTCGTTCGTATCCGTAACATCACATTTGACAGATAACGAAAACAATTAAGAAATGAAGATATTGAACATTTTCATTGCATTTTACGAGAATTTGCTGAAAATTGTGAGTTGGAACAATTGAAGACGACCTTCTCAGAGATATATTTTTGTCAACATGTCAATTGGAGAAGTACAAAAGGAGCTACTCATGGAAACAAAAACGCCAAAGAGAGCCTTAAAATTAGCAATCAGTTGAGAACAAGGACAACGAGAGCACTTGATAATGACAGCAGAGGGTAATGCATTACAGACAGGCAAACATAAAGGACGCTTTCAATCCCATTGGCAAGTAAGCAACCAGCATTATCAGTATACGGCGTGTACACAATACCTATGCCGCAACCAGAAGACATAGTTGCACTCGGATGGAAAACTGAAGCTGACTACTTAGCGGAACTGAAACAGCACCAATCACAACGGAGCAACTTGCAAAATGCATAGGATCTTCCAGATATCAGATTTGCCACGAAAACATTGCCACAGAAACAACATATGCCTCATGTCTTGCAACACTTTTTGGAAAAGGGACAATTGGAGCATTAGGAGTGTGCGATACGGAGAAAGTCTATCTACCAACCCGTGAACAAGCGGAGAACCTAGGATATTGAGTGTGATTGATCACTTCAGCTACTGATGTATACACTCTGACTGAGGAGATAATATCTGGTGGCAAAACAACCATGAAAAAGTACAAAGGATGTAGAATCTGTATTGTGACATTGCAATGTGGACATCAGCTGAGCGGAAAGAACTTCAAAATATGAAGTGACCTCACAAGGTGTCAACCCATACCTGCTGTCAAAGTGAATGTGAAATTACCAGATCCGTTAGGACATCTCATTGGAGTGTTGCCAACAGTTGACGAAATACCAACATACAAAAAAAATCGACGCAAGCATTGACATGTTACGCAGTGTACGCGAACAACTTAAAATACCACCATCATCCGGAGACCAAGAGAGCTTAGAGGAAATTGTTAGACCAATAGTCTCAGAAATGAGACAGTTAAAACCAACGTTAGTTCGGCAATTCGAAAGCTATGCACCCATAAAACAATCATTCGTTGTTAGTGTGATTTCATTCATTGTTTCAACTGGTATCCATATCTTGTTCTTTTATCTCTATCACCTATACAGTGGAGTTAGAAACTTGATTCCCAATTTTCTGAAGATCAAAAACAATGGCAAAAAAACAGAAAATACCCCTGAAGCCATTCATGTTCTACGACAGTGATAAACGTGGAGACATTGACGTAAATGGCCATGTTGACCGATACATACTTCCTATCAACACATTCAAAGACATAATGGGCTCAGCAAGAAAAACTGATGATCAAGTGCGGAAAAAATCTAGTTGCTGGAGAATGCGGAGTCGATCGAGTTCTGTCTTTGACGTAGCAGAGAGGTCATTAGAAGCATCGACCAACACTTTAAATTTAGCTGATATAAATAACGCACAAGCTGAACTAAATAATGAGCTAACACTCTAAAGCTTGACAAGAAATAATCGGAAAAGCGCTTAATTGTTATCATATATCAATCTCTCGTTATCATATATCATATATCTTATTATTTGCTCTCATAGTGCAGGATAATTGTAAATTATTGATGTATTTTATTGGAACCCTGGCATGGTCTCATGTGGCAAAAATTGTTCTATTAGCCAAAGTTTAATCAGATCTTGTTTCATGTAGAACGACACCTGTAAGCATGCCCAGAAACGACACTTCCAACACATCTTCGAACAATGGAACGAGAAATCGAAAGAAGTAGACAGAAACTTCAAAACAGCGAGAAAGCTTCTGTCGAGAGGTTGTGTCGGACGGCTGCGCGTCCTAAGTAAATATCAATGAACCTTGATTGAACTTTAAGGATCTGAACTTCAGAAATGATATTTTGAGAGTCTTACCTTTTGAAGCAAACAACGGAATGCCGGTAAACAAAACTCTTTAACCCAAAACTCGTGTTATATGTCTAAAGTATGTGATATTTCATTGTAACATTATTTAACCATACAAACCTTTGTCTATCAAATTAGTTTACCCGAAAAGCTGTTTAATAATGAAAATGATGTAACACATACTTTAGACATATAAAACTAGTTTTGGGTTAAAGAGTTTTGTTTATCGGCATTACGTTCTTGTTTGCTTCAAAAGGTAAGACTCTCTAAATATCATTTCTAAAGTTCTGATCCTTTAAGTTCAATCAAAGTTCATTGATATTTACTTAGGACGCGCAAGGCGTCCGACACAACCTCTCAATAGAAGCTTTCTCTCGCTGTTTTGAATTTTCTGGCTACTTTCGATTTGTAGTTCCTTTGTTCGAGGATGTGTTGAAGTGTCGTTGCTGGGCATGCTCACAGGTGTTGTTGTACATGAAACAAGATCTGCTTAAATTTTGGCTAATAGAACAATTTTTGCCACGAGACCAAATCAGGGTTCCAATATAATACATCAATAATTTACAATTATCCTGCACTATGAGAGCAAATAATAAGATGACTGATATATGATAGTAACAATTAAGCGCTTTTACCATTATTTCTTGTTAAGCTTTTTGGTGTTAGCTCATTATTTAGTTCAGCTTGTGCGTTATTTATATCAGCTAAATTTAAAGTGTTGGTCGATGCTTCTAATGACCCTTCTGCTATGTCAAAGACAGAACTCGATCGACTCCGCATTCTCGAACAACTAGATTTTTTACGCACTTGATCATCAGTTTTTCTTGCTGAGCCCATTTTGTCTTTGAATGTGTTGATAGGAAGTATGTATCTGTCATCATGGTCATTTACGTCAATGTTTCCATGTGAAACTCTTTTAAAATGCGATGAAGAACAAGAACATGATGACATTCTGAAGACAGACGCAAAATACCTTTGGAACATCTCGAGGAGACATTTAAAGAAATAAAGCATTTGTAAGATTCTGAATTTTGATTAGGCTGCCTATCACGGGAAAACGATAGCGCCCAGATCTCACAATTCAAAAGGTTTTAAGTTTGGTGGTTCGTCTTCTTAACAACGATAGATTTCCCGTACTATGCTCTTGGCTGTTCAAAAGTGTCGATGGTGAAACACTTAAGTTAAGTAACTCTAATAGCTAATTACAACAACTCAATAGGCATCAGGTAACATGCATTATGACAATCAAAATATTTACTACTATAACTAATTCTAACACGAGCAACCACAAGCTTGAAACATTAACTAACTAAGTTGTTTCTCGATTCAACTCTTTTATAATACCAATTGCCGCTTATACTCAAACGCAATCAAACAACTGGAATTATCCCTCAGCTAATAACAGACTGATGAACCACAGTCTAACAACAACAGTAAGTCCGAGCTTCTCGCTCAATCAGGCAAACTGCCAAATAACTATAACTAATCCGAGCCGCTTGCTCAATCAAATAACGCAAGTTCCTGAGCCTCTCGCTCACTTGCAACAGCAATCGGTGCTCACTAATGTAACCGAACTGCAAAGACTACTCAATGCTTCTCGCTCAATCAAATCAGGCAAACTTAGCCAAATAACTCTAATTCTATATCAGCGACTATTCAGAGCATCGCGCTCAATCGCTCCGGCAAAATTAACGCAACGACGCTCAATAACGATTCACAGAGCCTCTCGCTCAATAATACCGGCAGACGATGCCAAACAATCGAATTTTAACTTGTTCACGGTTAGCAAATTCTGCGCTGCGCTTATAGTGTAAGCCGCTTATATACTGAGCCGAGCAAACAGTTTGTTTACTCAAACCAAACAACCGTCATTATTGCACAAGGTTTTCAGCCTTCTATACTGCTATTGGCTACTTCGTTGAAAGTCCGTAATACCAATGCCGTATTATGGTGACGTGTTAAATACCAAAACATACTTATTAAATGTCAGTCAAGATGGCCGCCAAATTTGCGTATATGTGAATTCCGGATTTTTCTGTCCTTACATGCAATTTGTTTACAAAGGGGAATTCGTAGGGTACCGCTCGCGTGTCAGCTGACCCGCCGCAGGCTTACGGCCTGGTTGCGTCGTACGTCCGTGATCAGCGAAATAATTCAAAATGGCCGACAAACTGGTATATGCTTAGTTCGTTGCCTATCCTATGTTTCGGGGTCTTCTGTTTACATAAGGTGGTTTGGGGGGTACGGGTCGCATTCGGCCTAATCAGGCATGGGCTCAAGGCCTTATTGCAACCGGTAATAGGTGGTGTTCATGAATCTCAAAAATTAGCGATTTCGGATTTTCCCCTAAAATTATCACTTCCCCCTATAAGTTTTAATGGCTACACGCCTAGTAAAGCTGTCACTACAAATTCTTGTACACAAAGAGCTTCGAGGTCCTCTAGGGTGTTGGTGATCCCGGTTGGGTTCGGCAATATCGGGTTCGCAAAATCGGGGGGGGGTGGACAAATTTTCAGTCCCAACTTGTAAAAAATTTTCAGATTTGACCAAAATCGGGTATTTTGTAACTAAATTTCTTTCACTTATAATGCATGGCAGTGACTACTAACGGTTTTTTTCGTTGAAACAAGCTACTCGCGGATTACAGCAACCTAGTATTCAGTATAGAACGCAATTTCATATAAATCCCTTTAAAATGCATTGAGTTCAGTAATACGCTATCCTCGGTTTATGAACTTCAGCTGCATAGCAACGGCCTTTCATTTGCACTTGTCAGGCATCATGAGAGCTAGGATATCCGTAAATATTTCTCGCAGGAAATAGAAAGAGATGGCTTAACCGTTTTATAGCGACTTTCATGATATAATCGTTTTCATGATAACAGTATAATGATGACATTTGTTATGACTCCAGTCTTTATGACAACAGCATGCGCCGGGGTTCCGCCAACTCTCAATCAGTGCACCACAAATCCCCAATCTTTAATTGAATACCTGCGACTTCTAAGAGTTCAAGGTAAACCGTTTTAACAAAATTAATCCGTTCTCAGTCTCTCATTACAGCCGTCACTGACCCTAATCTGCTTGTTAGCTTGTTCCCTGTCCACATTTTATTTTCACTTAAAGGTATTCAAAAGTTGTCCGGTGTTCATAGCTATTATTTTGTCACTAGTTGCATTATTTAGTTGTCCGTTTAACTAAAAAAATGTTTCACGACTAAAATTCTAATAGTTGTGGTCTCAGCCTATTGGTTACGATTTTACATACCTCCCTTCTATACTTTTTATCCTCCTGGATAAATTTAACATCAGATCAAAATGCACTATCAGTAAAATTGTAACTTTTGACCCAAGACTTTTCGAACACACAAAAAGTTTTCGATTAGGCCAATGTTCTTCATCTTATTTAAATGTCCAATTTAAGCTTCCGCCTCTTTATCGGCTCGCTCTATCAGTTGCCTCGGAATCAAGCTCCTGAGCGTATCGTCTGCCAAATTGACCCCACTAACATTTCCTTCCCTAAGAGTGTCGTACATAATCCGAAAAAGCTCTCCCTCGGTTGGGCTCCACCACACCTTTGATATTTCTCTATTTTTCTTCAACTTTGCACCCTTCTCAAAAAATCGCAGTATTTTTAGTGTTTCTTCAGAGACTCCTCCAATATTCCCATCTTTAGTTGGAGTACCCCCAATCCTTTGGAAAACATCGAGCGTGTGTATCTCGTTGGCCATCAATGCTGGTTGTCCAATGTACGATTGATCCATATAGAGGAGCACTTGGTGGATAGAATAATCCCAATGGGCAAAGAAGCACGTGTTGAGATGCCGTACTTTCAGTTCGAGCATCGCCGGGTCAACATCAGTTTTAAGATCCCTTCCGAGGCATCGCGCTACGTTCCTGGCAGCGGCTTCGACTTCTGATGAGAAGATTCCATCGTCCTGCAGTGCTTGCCTCACGCTAAACTGGGGATCCATTTATAGTTTTCGTTTTCTCCGTATTTTCTCCAAGTAGCTTAATTAAGTGGTTTCGCGTTGCCAACTGAGTGATAACCGGCTTCAGACTGTTGATTCTTAACAATGATCCCTGGTGTGTTTACGTTTAACTAGCGAGTGCATATTATGCTGTTTGACATTTGCTAAACCAATACACGTTTCTATATCACCTTACCTATTTGTTTGCCTAGTCATATTTTGAGTTCTAGCTTGTGATTGCCTACTGTCAATTGGCCCTGAAGGCAACAATTTACCGCTTTAGTGATATTTACAGCACAAATGGAGGTTCTTTAGCACCATGAATGAATAGAGCAAAAGTTAATAATGAGCAAGAAGTTTGAAAAGTCTTACGGACTTTGTGAAGGAACTGGATCAAACGGGATTGCACAAGCCACACCAAGGATCTGAGTTTCCATTGAACTAACCCACATGATTCCCCTTTCTTGTTCCTGCTTCTTCTCCCTTCTACACTCTGACTGGGTTCCCTTCATTGTTGCCCATCGGCTGAGAGACATGTTTCTCTCGTCCGGAAGTTGACCAGAATTTGGCTGGCCTGCATGTAGGGGTTGACTCCATCTGTGGCTTTGTTCCCACCCGTCCGCTGGAAGAAAATTTTGAGTGTCCGTCGCTCCTGCTTCTTGTGCAGCCAGGTTCGCTCGTCTGCTTTGGTTAGGTCCTGTAGGGTTCTGTTCTGTCGTCAACTCCTCCTGGTAAGGGGTTTCCTTTTGGCAGCCGCTTCCCTCGCTACTTGCCGGATCAAGTTCCGTGGTACTACTGGAGAACAATTCCTGACTGTTAGCTACCACTGGTGCCTCCAGACCAATCGCTTCCCGCCAATGGTCAGCCGCATGCAACTGAGATTTGAACTCAATTTTATAGTCTGTGCCTAAGCCAAAATGTGCACTCAAATGTTCGACGGCTAGCTGCTCGTTCGACGTGTTCACATCAATTAATTCTCTGACCGTAAAATTTGTTCACTGTGGTTGTGCATCCTCCAGATTTTGACTGCCTTGCCTCTCATCTATCAAAACGGGGGAAGAGGGTGGACGCTCCCAATCTGTTGAGTAGCTCTCCTCGCAATCCGGGGTCGGAGGGCCGAGGTCAGCGTGTTCTTGGCTGTGTTGCGGCCCCTCATCAGGCCCCTCGTTCGTCTGGAGTCTTGGGATAGCTGGAAATTGCGTTGGACCAGCTGAGTTGTCTTTCCTTCATCTAATTCTCCTCCTGCTGAAGCGGTGTTGTCGCTTAAGTCAGAGTGCAAGGCTTCCTCAGATAAGCTTTCTTTGTTGTCTGCGTTCAGTTCGTCTGGAACTTCCCGGGCCTTGTCCTCTTCAGCGTCTGACATAAAATTCGCAGAGCTTTGCAGTTCCTCATTCCATGCAGCCGTAGGAAATACAATCTCCATCAGTTTTGTCAAAATGAGCAAGGTCTTTTGTAGAATTGCCGAAACAACACCTCAGCAATTGGCAGTTCCCTATTGTGGAATCAGAGTTTCTCTTTTTGTTCTGTGGCTGGCTCTTGTAGCGTTGCCTTGCGCTCGACCTCCTTTTCTTTTGGTGACAAACTCTAAATCGTTTTCTGCATCCTCTACTTGCTTTTCTTTCTTTCACATTTGTTCCTTTCTCCTTTGACGGACCAGCTGTCTTGTGATTGTCTGGGTTGTCTTCTTGCGTGCCAATTTGGGAGGCAAGACTTTCGCAATTCAGTTCTTCTCCGTCTGTTACTGCCACTACTTTCAATAATGGACACTTTTGAGTGCACAACGTGATTACTTCGTCCACTCGCTCTTCGCTGTGAGGAAAGGGGTAGGTTTTTATTGTCCTCTCACTGGTGGGTAGAGCTAAATAATTCATTTCTGATTCTTTACTCTCACCCAGAGTGTTTTCAGTAGACCCTCTTTGATTTCGTTCGTCCCACTGATCAGTGTTTTTGGTCTCCTCAGTCTCCAGGACTGCACTAGCTGCTGCTGATTCAGTTCCCACTAATTCGTTGCACTCAACCGACTCTTGCAGTCTCTCATTGATCTGCCGCTCCACCACCTGCGTGTTTTCCACTAGACCTGGCATGTGGCTCCAATTTCTGTCTCTAGGCATTTGAAGGTAGATCTGATCTGTCGTTCTGAACCAAAGTGCTTGAATCTTGGCGTACTCTATGTCCGCCTCGTTGAGATCAAGATTGGTGCTCCAAGCAATTACCCGCTCCGCAAAATCGGCTACCAGTTCCTCTGGTGTTTGAAAAGTTAACTTTTCTAACTCGTCTTCTATCAGCGAGTCCAACTCATGCTCGCTTCCTTCTAGCTCCATACTCTTGGACCAGTCGATGTCTAGTGCTCCAGGTTCGGCACTTGCCTCTACTGTGTCCTCCAGTTCGAGATTGTTGAGAGTCACATCAGTCTCCTTTTCCACTTCCCTCTCAGTGCTCGGAATTGATTGTGCTGTGGAATTGCCACTGTCTTTAGAGGAGACGGCTTCCTCTACAAGTTTTTCAGTTTCAAGTATTCTCCCTTGCTGGGTCTCATTTTCTTTGCTACGGGTTAACCACTCGTTCGATGTTTGATACACCGCCACCTCGCTGCCATCACTTAGGGTCTTTGATTCTGGGACGAGGATTTCAGTTTCTATTTCTAATCTCTGGAGCTCCCGGACAACTTTTTTGAAATAGCTATAGTAGTGGTTTGATTCGAGACCCTCCTTCAGTTCCTCGCGAGCTTTTGTGCACATCACGTCGATGGTTATGTCTTCTCGTTCCCCTTCCTCCAAGCAACTCAATTATAAACTCCACAGATGAACACGTTGTGCGAAGTCTTCTACCATCTTATAGGGTCTCTGTCTTTCAAATGCGTGGATGCCTTGTTGAATGGCTTGCAGTCTGGGACTTATCTCGTCCAGGTTAGTCTTCGTCTCAACATCCTGTTCGGCGTAGCTCACCGTCGGTGCTCTATAGTGTTCACGTCCCTCTATGTCCCACGGCTGCGTGTGGAAACCGGGGGCTGGTTTCGCCTCTTCTTGTTCTCGCATCATTTCTAACACGTTTGTTGAGTTAAGTCCTTTATCCGCAATCCAGCGATCTACTTGCTCCAAATCCACAACACGTCCATTAGAACATGATCGAAACGTTTTGTAGAGCTGTCTACCCATCTGCAACAGTTTCATCTCTTCATTCCAGGAGGGCCACTGTAAGATTCTGAATTTTGATTAGGCTGCCTATCACGGGAAAACGATAGCGCCCAGATCTTACAATTCGAAAGGTTTTTAGTTTGGTGGTTCGTCTTCTTCTTAACAACAATAGATTTCCCGTACTATGCTCTTGGCTGTTCAAAAGTGTTTAAATCCCTTTAAAATGCATTGAGTTCAGTAATACGCTATCATCGGTTTATGAACTTCAGCTGCGTAGCAACGGCCTTTCATTTGCACTTGTCAGGCATCATGAGAGCTAGGATATCCGTAAATAATTCTCGCAGGAAATAGGAACAGATGGCTTAACCCTTTTATAGCGACTTTCATGATATAATCGTTTTCATGATAACAGTATAATGATGACATTTGTTATGACTCCAGTCTTTATGACAACAGCATGCGCCGGGGTTCCGTCAACTCTCAATCAGTGCACCACAAATCCCCAATCTTTAATAGAATACCTGCGACTTCTAAGAGTTCAAGGTAAACCGTTTTAACAAAATTAATCCGTTCTCAGTCTCTCATTACTGCCGTCACTGACCCTAATCTGCTTGTTAGCTTGTTCCCTGTCCACATTTTATTTTCACTTAAAGGTATTCAAAAGTTGTCCGGTGTTCATAGCTATTATTTTGTCACTAGTTGCATTATTTAATTGTCCGTTTAACTAAAAAAAAATGTTTCACGACTAAAGTTCTAATATTTGTGGTCTCAGCCTATTGGTTACGATTTTACAGCATTTAATTGGTGGAATCACGGAGAATATCCAGTATGATAGATTGGAGGAAACACGTTTAAAATGCGATGCATCTGAGGAAAGATTAGATAAAGCACTAGAACAAAAATATGACATTTGGAAAACAGTTGCATACGCGTCTAGTAGTAGTGGTAGTACAGTAAAACAAATAATACTATAATCAGGTGCTATACACAAATTTTTTTTAAAAAAAGCTACAATTAATTGTAAAAGAAGAAAGCTATGCAAAAGTTACATCTACATTTTGGATACCAAGTGCATGTTACCCAAATATCATATTTAGATCGCGTTAAGTCCAGAAGCAGGTTGTGAATTGTGGTTTGTCGGGACGAAGAAGTTAATACTGATATTCAAGAGATCGGCAGCGTCGTCTACTATTCTCTCAACACGGAAGAAAAAAGATTTTTCGGTGAGTCGTTTTCTCGATCTAGTTAGAACCAGGCGTTCCAGATTCTGCGCTCGTAAGTTAACGGATTTTTCAATTTTGAAGTAATCATCAAAACTAATGCAGTTCTTTTCCTTCCGTATTGAGAGACTAGTTCGTCAATTCGAAAGCTAGAAAAAATCGAAGATCACGTTCATTGAGATGATAACTTATCGGCAACGAATGAGACTTCTGTAATAATTTTCCATAGTTATCACAAACGAAACACCAATGAAGTCCTTGATATTTCAAATTCTCAAGCCTCCGAAGTTCACAAATATCAGGATACCAAGCAGGGTAACCGTACAGTAACACAGAGATAACACTATAGATGCTTTGTATAGATTGAATTTAACTCCAGAGGAAATGTTTGAAGGAACACTATGCCTCAAATAACTAAGAGCTCTGCGAGTTTTTACAAATTTGATCTTTAAATGAGCTCCCCACTTGAGTGAACTAGATACTTCAACACCCAGGTCGCTGACGTGCTTGAGCCAAGATAGTTGTCGTTTCCGATAAACAAGGCATCGGTGGATGTCCTGCTGAAATGTAGGTAGCCACACTCCTGAATATTGAAAGAAAGTGAAATACAATAGGACCATAACCTAAGAGCACAAAGATTGTCTTATATAGGTTGTACGCAAGAATCCTTTTGGCATACAAGTTTGGCATCGTCGGCAAAACAGAAGAATTTTTAACACTCAGGAACTTCATGCATGTCATCAATTTAAATAAAAAAAAGATAGGTCCCAAAACACTGCCTTGCGGCACACCACTAGAAACAGGTAAGCACTCCGACAAAAAGTTACCGATTTTAACTCTTTATTTCTTATCTTCAAGATAAGAGGAAATAAGGACCGCAAAATTTTCGTCAAAACCAAAGTTTCTCAGCTTCACGAGCAGATAGGGGTGATCGACTGAATCAAATGCTTTACAGAAGTCGAGATAAACGACAACTTATTCTACATTTTCAGCAAAGTTTAGATACAATTCATGCAAAAAGATTAAAAGCTGAATCAAAGTTGAATGTTCGGAGCGAAACCCATGTTGTCTAGGATTCAGGCGATCTTTAATATTGTTATAAAGGTAGAGGTGGGTCTGTAATTTCTGCTATCGGCTCCTGGTCCTTTCTTCAAAATTGGTGTTATGAAAGCACATTTCCAGTTTTCAGGCCATTTACAAGTATTTATAACGTAAGTAAAAATGAGATAACAAATGGGCGCCAAACAATCCGCTCCTTTTTTCAATATAGTTTGAGACAAACCATCGCAAGCCGAGATCGAACTGTCAGGAACTCTTACTTGACCTCCGATAGCTTGATTCTGTTGCCAAAATAGAAATACACAGAGAGTCTGTCGTTTTAGTCTGAAAGACCGAATTGAAGAATTGATTGAACAGGTTTGCTTTATCGAGATCACTGGACGCCTCTCTTCTTATATGAAAAACTTTGCTGGGAAAGTTGTTCCTACCATCCAATTTTTCAGCAGAGCATAGGCTTCGTTTGTCGTGAATGTTTTTATAGTGTTGAGAAAACTTGCTTATCCATTTCAATAAAATCTTTAACTCCTCTTCAAGGGCTGCAACGTTCTGCTTACGGCCCCACTTGGCAGTATTAAATTTGTTCAAGCAATGCATGGCTGCCGAAGAATAGATGAATGGAGTATTAACACGCTTCCTGCGCTTTTTAGAGATACACTTTTCAACAGCACATGGAAAAAACACTTGAGGAACTGTCATGAGTAGTAAAACCCTCGTAAGATAAAATGACTGAATATTGATCTGAACAGGATGATTGACTGACCGAGAAATCCCAAATTTCAGGATGGGAACAGAAAACTATATCTAAAATGTTGCCACCATGTGTGGGCTGATGTACAATTTGTGTAAAGAATAAGCATTCAGTAAGAAATTCAAGAACATTTTGCTCTTCCGAATTTGAGGAAGACACAGAGCTCCAGTCGACATTCGGATAATTGAAGTCACCCAGAACAAACCCCTGAATTGAGGCTTCACATTCTGATTCAAGTTCACTCTCCAAGTCTCGGAAAATAGTTTGAAGTCGATTCTCAACAGTGATGGGATTGAAGTAATAACGTGAACCACGTGGAGAGAGATAAAACAGAACTACGCCAACAGAAAAATGAGGGCTTTTCATTATAACTGTACAACCAAACTCCGACTTTGAGGAAAATCTGATATGGGTTGAGCTAAGAAATTTGTTTTCTACGGCAATCAAAGTGCCTCCATGACAACCACTCATACGATCTGATCGCAGAACAATCGTGTAAGAATGGCCATAGAAAATAACCGTATCAATTATTGACTTATCAAGCCACGTCTCAGTAAGGCAAATAAATAATCGTAGGAGAACAGATAGACAAATGGTTTCAGAGTGACATTCTTTTTTCATGACAGGATGCTTTGAACATTCAGGAGAAGAATCGAAGTGGAAGAATCATCTCTTAAATTTTTGTCATTTCTCGCACACTTGACCCCAACGAATTTCTTCAGCCAATTCATGATTTCATGTGAGGAAAAGTACAGCATTAACAAACTAGAACTTCTTGGAGTAGTATGGTCAGTAGAACACTTCAAAAATTATTTGTACGGCACACAGTTCAAACATATCACACAGCTCTTATCAGTACTCAATATCAAATATAGATCTTTAGATGACTTGACGATGGGTTGTAAAACGTTACTGTCACAAGAGAAAAAGGGACAGCAGACGTGCGTGGAAGAGAAGGTTGAGCTCCGACAACAGAAAATGGTCAATGCGAGGTGACGACAGAATAAAGCCCTAACATTTTTGATTTACCCTTTACACAGCCCTAAGGACAAAAGTCCAGGTGACTCAATAAAAACTTAATTTTAACTAGCCAAAAAAGTTGTGCTAAAATAACATAGAGGAAGTTTTTGAATTACTATCACAGGGAACTAAAATGTCACAAAACACGGAACATTTAACAACGGTAGAACAACCAAGAAAAAAACCAAGGAAATGTAATTCAGACATCTAGATGGGGGATAGGAATCAAAGAGGAATTAAATTCTCGCATCGAGGGACCATGAGGTTGAACCATTATTGGCAAAAAAGACTTGCTAAACATAAGAGAGACCTACAAAAGAAGATAGAGGAGAAAAATGGACTCAGAAAACGAAAAGGATGGCGGAATTAGGAGTCGAATCCCCAACTGACAGAAGGGATCAAGCTACAATTTCCAATGAGATCAGCATCCAAAGGGCATGATCTCAGAGGGCAGACCATGTAGACACACAAGAGGATTTTTAAGCAATGGAAACTGAGATACTTGGCGATGCAGAGACCGTAGTACGGTAGGAACAGGAGACCAAAAATACACAGCAGGCGGACAGCATACAAACTGAGAGTGGAGCTAGTCAACAAGTAGGGAGGGTAAAGTGGAGGAGCACAAAGGTCAGAAAGAAGAGCATTATGGAGTGACTGTGAATAACTTAATAACTTGGAAACAGAGAGCAGTTTATTATCAGTATCGGAGGGCATCACCGGGAAGACACAGGTGTCCGACTAGGTATTTATCGACGATAGAAAAGGGGCTGCAATGGAAAGCTCACAAGGGTCCTGAGAGATAATCCCGGCATCAAAGGATTTGGCAAGAAGATTAACAGAATCTCTAGCGAGGGGTTCAGATAAGGAAGACGAAGCCGAGTTAGAGGAGGATGACAATTATTGAAACTACTTATTGATTTTCAAATAAACTAAAATTTTACGATCTGGCGATACTAAAATTTTCTCGTTGTGAGGGAAATGTGGCGCAGTACGCAACATATGTATATCTTCATAGTTACTTATTTATTGTTAAAGAAATAAGCATTAACTACATACTGTAACTATATGGAATTATTAGCTATTTACACTGTCTTAAATCTTTTTATTCATATTAGGTCAGACCATACCTGTCCACTCAATTCATTTCAGGCAACCCATCTTAATATTAAAGAAAACGGAAATCGGAATTGTACCGAAAAAGTGCTTTGAAAACAGGCAGTTAACTAAGTGATTGTGCGATTTGAAAAATTACATTTGTTAAGGAAATTTTCACTCAACCTTAGTAATGGTTTAAAATAACCTCGAATAACACTTGTAAGTGAATTTATGAAAGCTACTCGGCTGATTTTTTCAGTATTCATGTGATTGCGCCATAAGTGTGGATAACTTTCAGGACAAAATTGACATGCCTTTTTCTTGATTTTCTTTGTTCGGAGGCGCAGGAGGGATCACAGTTTATTGTGCCTGCGTTTGTGAGCCATATGGGTGCAAAATGCAAAACGAGAGTTTTAGGAGACACCGGGAAGACACAGGTGTCCGACTAGGTATTTATCGACGATAGAAAAGGGGCTGCAATGGAAAGCTCACAAGGGTCCTGAGAGATAATCCCGGCATCAAAGGATTTGGCAAGAAGATTAACAGAATCTCTAGCGAGGGGTTCAGATAAGGAAGACGAAGCCGAGTTAGAGGAGGATGACAATTATTGAAACTACTTATTGATTTTCAAATAAACTAAATTTTTACGATCTGGCGATACTAAAATTTTCTCGTTGTGAGGGAAATGTGGCGCAGTACGCAACATATGTATATCTTCATAGTTACTTATTTATTGTTAAAGAAATAAGCATTAACTACATACTGTAACTATATGGAATTATTAGCTATTTACACTGTCTTAAATCTTTTTATTCATATTAGGTCAGACCATACCTGTCCACTCAATTCATTTCAGGCAACCCATCTTAATATTAAAGAAAACGGAAATCGGAATTGTACCGAAAAAGTGCTTTGAAAACAGGCAGTTAACTAAGTGATTGTGCGATTTGAAAAATTACATTTGTTAAGGAAATTTTCACTCAACCTTAGTAATGGTTTAAAATAACCTCGAATAACACTTGTAAGTGAATTTATGAAAGCTACTCGGCTGATTTTTTCAGTATTCATGTGATTGCGCCATAAGTGTGGATAACTTTCAGGACAAAATTGACATGCCTTTTTCTTGATTTTCTTTGTTCGGAGGCGCAGGAGGGATCACAGTTTATTGTGCCTGCGTTTGTGAGCCATATGGGTGCAAAATGCAAAATGAGAGTTTTAGGAGACTAGTTTTGATAGTCCAATTATTTTGCTTGACTCAAGATCACTGCATATTTTAAGGCCAGAATCCAAATTAAAAACATTGCTTTGTGGATCTTTAGGATTTTCCAGGATTTTTACATTACCACCTTTTCTATGCAAAAGATATCAGTCGGCTCAACTGGCTTAAAGACAAATCACTCCTGTATGAAAGTCTGTAGCGTAGTCACTGAGTGTAGGAACAATCAATGTATCTTTCTTCATTTGGTTGATTGTAACGTAGAACTTGAACTTGGTGGTTGTGTTGATTGCACACTCACTCTTCGCAGAACAGGATAGCTTTCATTTTTCAGTTGTGGTTCGGAGGTGGGTGGCGTAAAGCGATCTGAACTGTTCCTGAATGGTCTTCCAATTCTGAAGTTGAACAGCTCTGATCATATTATGGATAACAGGAGCAGTACAAGCAGCAGAAGTAGAAACAGTCGCCGTCTCGCCGCGTCACCTGTAACGGACCAGAATCTTTTTGATGACCCAGAAACGTCGTCCAACTGTGCACAGCAGGTAATACTTCATTTAGTTTAAACTACTACGTAACAACTTCTGAATTTGTGAATGATGAATTGAATCCTTTCTATACATCGTGAAATCTACGGCAAATTAATATTGAGAAAATTTAAATCAGTGGAAAATATTTTAGTTTTCCTAAAATGTACTCTGCATGATTGCCAATGTTGATTTTGCTGCAGTGCAGTCTCCTTCACCGTTCAATCTGACGTCAATCTAAAAGTTCCCTAGCGTGATTTTCGATTCAACTAACCCAACGACAATGAAAATAGCAAATGATGAACATCAGTAAAACGAAAGAAGCAACAGATCACTGTTTTTGTACAGATTCTACTAAAGTTTGAGTGCTAGGAACAGGCATAAATCATGATTATTAATTATATTGTTTTTCATTTTTGGGCTTTCGCGACAAATGCTATAAATTTCAATGCTTTCTGCGTTGGGTTAGTTGACAGTGGTTTAGTTGTACGCATTTTTTCTCTGTGATCAGTTTTAAAGACCTTTACATTCTCGTCTAGATATCAGTTTTCCAGGAATTTTGTCAGATTTCCAGGATTTTTAGTAAAAGAAAAGCCAGAAAATTTCAAAACTTAAGCTTGTACTTTTTTGTTTTCCATCATATATTTTTGGAGTTTAAATCGAAAATTATTTTTGATTTCACATTGTTCTAAACTGTTCAGTCTAATTGGTATATAAACGTCTTATGACCAAGTATTAAAATAATAATCTATTTTTTTATTTTGATGAAATCAATATTTTTATGTCAGTATTTTATGAAACTGTGGTTAGGTAGGTGTTAGTGGTTACTACTTCACACGGATTAAATTTTTAAATTGACAAATTGATTATAAGTGAGATCAGAACTTGGTCGGCAAACTCTACAAGTGTTTCCTGTAAATATTGCACCTAGAAACCATTTATGCCCATTTTTAAGAGGTAAGAAACTTCGACATACGTGTTTCGAACTTTGACTTCTGTTTTTAGCATTTACCACTCGTGAATGATTCCCACAGAGACGTGCTGCTTTGAAAATATTTGAGATTAGGGCAAAAGCTAATAGTTGTTTTATTCATGCTAGGTTTTTTCAAAGAAGTTGTACAATGTCTAAATGAAGAAGGTCTAAATGAAGTTGTACAATGTTTTCAGTTAATAAGTTAATAATTCATAACTCCGTAACTCTTTTTCTTTTTTAAAAAAGAAATGTGATTTTTATAGTTGTGACTATAATTTTCAGTTGGTAGCCAATGGAAGATATGTAAGTGACGCTAATTGATTTTACAAAATACGAAAGATTTCGATTATATTTGGTTTTTTTTTCTAGGCTAATTTTTGGCAGGTTGCATTTTGATATTTTCTTTTTTCTTACATGGGCTAATTTTTTGGCTTGTCGCAGTGCCATTCTAGGGATGAGTTAGTACGACTTTTTATTGCCTTCATTGGTTTTAAACTCCTGATAATCTACAGGGGTTTTAAATTTGATTTCTGTTGAAGTGAGTTTTTGAAGTGAGTTTTTGGTGATAATTTTGCCAACCCTTTATGCCAATAATTGATGTTTGTTGACATGTCTCCTAGTCTTAATGAAAACAAATCTGATCAGCCTTCTGATAAAGCATTATTCAGATCAGATGGTGATCCAATTTTTATCTCATTTTGATGACCAAAAGAACATTTATTGAACAGTTATTTTCATTTTTCTGAGTCGCACCTTAATATTGATGTCATTAATTTATATTACTGTTAGTGATGTCACTTCTGTTTTCGGTTTTCTATAAAAATTAGTGGGGAAAGGGCTGTCGTTTTAAACATGTCTTTTTTCTTTTTTTTTAGCTGTGATGCCATTAATGTTCAGATAAATTTTGTTTTTGGCCAAATGGTGATTAATTGTCCTTTTTCTACTTCTCCTATTTTCTACTTGTCTAGTTTACACGTCTGTCCATTTTTGACAAGCTATCAAAATTTAACTAAATTTTAACTACTTTTAATGTATCTCTATTTCATTGTGTTGACAAGCAACAAATGAGCCTCTTTATGTAGAATATGCTCAAAGTTTTTCCTGTTTTTTGGCCTTAAGTATCGATTAATGACTCGTTCAGTAGTCTTTTTTGGAAGTTTAAAGACCATTTCCGGATTTTGGCTGCATGTATTTGTTTATTGCTTTTTGCAGGCTTTTCCAGCAGTATTTTCTTCTGTTCTAGAAAGATAGTAGAGTTCAATGGATATTGGATGACGCCAATTGGTTAATCTTGTTGAAATATTTTGATCTATTGTATTAAAGTTTTTGGTCTGTTTTGTCTTCTGGAGCTTTTCTGCTGTTTTATGCTTATTTTTAAATTATTAATGGTTTTATGATAATTGTTTTTGCAGATCAACTTGTTGAAAAATGAAAATTGACATTTTCATTGGATATCTTGATCGTGACTGAGAAAAGCGAACAAATTTACCTTATGCTATAATTTAAGCATATTAAAATTGAGTTTTATAGAAAAGTTATCCATAGAATTGATAAAAATTTCCTAAAATAGAATTATACTGATTAGATAAAGAAAAGAAATTAGAATTGAAATTTAATATAGTACTAGTAATACAATTTAATTAATAGCCGCGAAGCGATAGCTGAGGCTATTATTGGTCTTCTCTTGGTTTTTTTATTTATTTCGTCGTCAAGATTTTTGTTACGACCATATGACGTCACAACCATTTCAAATCTGCGTTTTGTTCATTCGTTAATGCAATTTCAACTGAATTGCGTGCATGACGTCATTTTTCATTCTTAGTGGAGCTAGTTTTTTTGTTCATTCGCGTGATTAAATTTTAGGTCACACGTGACTTACCTCACTTTAAAAAATGACTTCCTCGCTCTGAAATTGACTTTTCTTTGCTTTAATTCAAAGAGATAAGGTCAAATGAGTGGTTGCTACTCCAATTGAAGGTTATTTAAGAGCAGCTAATAAAAACAGCATTAAGTTATACAGATTCTTAATCAATTTTTAACGTTTCAGCCCTTAATGAAAAGAATAAGTTTTTTTTGGTCTGTCTTTTTCACCTTCTTTTTGAGACTACAGATCTATGAAGCTATTGAGGCTATTTTCTGACTATTTGCCAGCTATGTTTATTTCTGCGCTTGATCGTTGCTATTCGTGTTTTCGATCTTTTTACAAGTTTTTGCAACACTATATCCGGAAACATCCAAAAACGCGTTTTGCCCAATTTCTTCAAATTTTCAATGGCTTCTGGGGTGATTAACTTATGGGCATTAAGTTTTCGTTTTCGGACTTTCTCGGTGAATGCTGGACGTTTTTTGTCATATTTCTTGGTTTCTATTGATTTTTTGTAGCGAAAACAGTTTAGGTTCTACTAAACGGGTATAACACGATATGTTGCAGTCAGATTTTCAATCGAATATATTGTAGCTTTTAATTAGTGTTGTAGGCGAGTAAATTTTTGCTGCTTGTGTCAAGTTCAGCTTCGAGTCCTTCCTAGATTCTTCCTACTGTCTTAGTTTGGGACGCTGCCTTTTTGAGTTGAAAAGGTCGATGCCTTTTGACAACGTTTTATAGAATATTTCTGAAATGAAATTTACATTCATCCAGTTACCGGCGTCTGATTGCTCTTGAACGAAGTTCATAGAAATTATTGTAAACGTGTGTGTCTTTTGACGACTCGAAGAGGAGTATTGAGATTCTAAATGTTTTTTTGGCAGAAAGCAAGTTTGTTCATGACTTGAATTTTGACTTCTTTCTGTTCGAGCATTTACCTCCGTTTTTGATTGTTGACTTCTGTTTTCGAACATTGGACTTTAACAGTAGCTTCGTTTGTAATGTATAGTAATTAGGAACAGCTGGTAATGTTCAAGGTGAAGAGGTCAGTAGTAAGAAATGAGGGGGTCTGTCGCCCACTTTTTGACTCATTTCAAATATACATATATAATACATGTATGGTACGCGTATAATACGCATAAATTATGCAAATCGGCGAAAACTATCAAAATCGTTTCAAATCAAACCAAAAGCATTCTATTGCAATTGGTAGCACTAAATAGCAAATTAAAAGGCTCGAAATCATTTCTATCACAAGTTTTTGAGAAAAAATGGCATTTCACCTAGATTCATAAAATCGATGGTTTTTTGATAAATTTTTGACCGAAATTTGAAATTTTCAACAAATGTCTCTGCTGTCCTTCTGCGGGGACATTTGTATCTTGGTCCTCTTAGGTTTGAGGAGCTTCCGGGCTGTCTGGAAGCACCTTCGACTCTAGAGTTTCTTCTCATTTGGGGGGCTGCGAAAGTGGCCCCCTTCTTAACTCTCGAAAATGAGCAATTTTGAATTTAATTGTATTCTACAATGACCGAATTCTACAATACAAAGTTTGCTCGCTACTAATAAGAACCTAGCTAACTAGCTAGCTTTTCGATAGCGGATAATTAACCCCCCTTTGTGAATTTCTAACACAAACATCAATATAGTATTTTCTTCAACGCAAGATAATCTATTGAGTTTTGCGACTTATGAGCTTTATAATTTAGTCTTTTCTAAGCCCAATTGAGCAATTCAAGTGCAGTATTACCCAAGCTATTGAGCTGTAAGCGGAACACCGAGAAAAACAGTCAACTTAAATTAATTTTGTGTCAAAACTCTGATTCTAATAAACATTTTCAATACCCGATATAATCAAATTTTTACGCTTTCTCAACACCCTTTCTTGCTTTATACGTGTTCAGAGTGGCAAGTAGGACTTAGTTCGCTAAGTCACGGCGGTGTCAGGGTTCCGCCGGCCCCATTAACCGGTTGGGGTGCGCTTCCCATGCTGCTACTACACCAAAGTTAAGTTCTAACGTTCCGCCTCGGGTTAGAAACAGCGGGCTGCCGGGGTTGCCCGCCTGGAGACAAGAACCGTCTCGGAGTCTCTGGAACGTCCCCCTGTGTAGTACAGATGGCCACGCCTTTTTTTTGCTTTGCTATAAATTGTACTTTAACATAGAATAGACGCAACAAAGTGAAATATGTTTCAGATTTTGTTTCTTTCAATCTGATCGCAAATTTGCTATTTCTCAAATCAGAAAGGGCTTTTGCTGCATTATAGCTTAAATCAAAGAGCTATAAAGAAACGATTCAAAGACTTTATTGACGCATTAAAGTAATGAATTGCAGAATAATACGCAAATATTAAGCAGCAACAACATTGTTTAACGGTAAAATGAACAAAACTGTTCTGTCAATTGTCTTTGTGGTACATGGCCTTGGAGATATTAATTTTCTGGGCTCTCTTCGCGCTCTGTTATGCGCCTTTTCTTGGGGATCTTGTATTCCTGCTCACCATTTCCACTTGAGCTTGATTCAGGTAAACTTCTGATGAAATTCGACCTCTTTTGATCCCAGTGATAGAGAATGAGGCCAAAGAACTCCCTAGTGGTCAGCGTCGCCTGTCTCATATCCCAGAATCTCCCGTTGACTTCTGTAAAGATTTTGAACTGAAAATATGTGCTCCTCCTGTTTTCTTCGGGGTTGAAGACCACAAAGTTTAAGCGAGCATATTCCTTTGAGTTCACTGAAACAAAACAAAACTTGATTCATTTTTGTTGAGGCTTGTAAATGATATCCACTATGTATCAGCTATGCAGGGAGGCAGGACAAACAATTTGAAATCACAGTTTGGAGATTTTTTGCGCAGAGTTTTAATAAAAAGAAGCTTTATTCTCACCTTGTACGTCCTGAATAATTGTACATTCGTTTGCATCTTCATTCATCCTTGCGCAGGCCGCAAACTTCACCACATGCAGAGATGAATAATCCAGTTCTCCGTGGGCAATCACATGAATGAGCTGACGGTATAGAGAGAACGTGTCCATCAGCCTCTCGTATGTTGGGCTTTGCAACACCAGGCCCTGATGAAGTTTCTTGTCCTTTCCCGATCCCTTGTGAACTTCTATCAAGTAAGAGCCATCCACTGACTCTCGTTTCACAAACAGTGCGCGAGAGAGAAATATACTTTCGAAAGAGTAGAGTAATCGATCCTCAGGATTTTCACTGTTCTCGCTCATTGTAGCAATTATAGATTAGCGAAGTCCAACTTAAGGTTTAATTTAGTTTTGAAGCAGATTTTGATTTGCCTGGTCCGAGCACAATTTAAACTGCTTATCAGTTCGCTTTGTAAACGCAGATGACATTATCTACTAATTTATAATGTCGTTCACGCCTGGAAAACTAAGATTTTCAACTAATAAATGCTAGATACTTTGGGAAAACGATATAACATTCAGGGAAAATTTTTGAGGTGAATAAATTTCTCCACATTTGTTTCATCTAATGACACTATCTATAAAACAGGGCTTTGTTCACGCTCGGACAACCCAGTAACTTTATCTGAAATAACAGATTGTGGCAAGAAAGCCCAAGTACAGCCATTTTGAACGAATATATATCAAAGAAAAGACTAGAAGAATCTATCAAAGAAAAGTTGAGCGATACAATTTCTCGCCTTGAAAGGTTTTGATACGGTACGTATGAAATAAAGAACGGTCAATACGAAAAACAGGGAAGATGTAAAGGTGAAAAAAGACAAAAACGTTTCAAAGACCGCCGCTTTCAGATAGGATTGATGTTCAACTTCAGTTAGGGCCAAATTCCCTGTGACAAGCATTTTGAGCATCAATTTCAAAGTAGTGGCAGGGAGACATCCATTTCGTTAATCAGGCTCGAACAACATTTTGCTTAGGGAGCAGCCAGGCTAAGCGCGATGTATTCTGTAGCCCTTTTTGATTTTCGAGATGAATGTGTCCTGGTGTCTCGGCACGAGTCCATCCAATGAATTTAGAAGTCCTCTGGCTGTTGTCATTTACTTGTGAGAAATGACAGTGACTGCTCTTAGCTCAGAATTCAGGTCCACACCGGACGTTGAGCCATGATAGACTAAATTCTAGTGGTGGCAGTATTTTACATGTTTGTTGTATAGTCCAAAAAAACTCCATCGAAAGTGCGAAATGTTTATATCTTCAATTCAAAAATGTGTGGTTGTTTCAGGCCACCTTCAGTCACAATATGACAAACAAATGCACAAGTTGTAACAAATCATTTACCAGTCGGTATAAACTCACTATTCATAAACGTCAACAGCATCCCAACGAACCAATAACTCATTTTTGTTGCGGGCATTGTACGAGCGTATTTTCCTTAGCTCGTAACTTAGTGCGGCACCTAAAAACACAGCATAAATTTGAACGATACCTGAAATGCTCGAGCTGTCAGACCTTTTTCGGAACACAAAACGCATTGACGGAACATTCGCATGTTAATCATAATGTCAGACAACAAACAGCGAGCGAGTCAAGGACATTGGGAATAAGTCATTTGCACACCGAAAAGAGGTCGGTGAGAGGATTTTTCCGCACGTTTCGATTTGCTATCAACGACGAAGATAATTATGATCCTTTCGAGTTTTTGGTGACAAATGAAAGCGCATTTTGCGAATTTTTGAAGTCAAAGATGACCTCTGACTCAATGAAATTCTCACTCTGTCTTCAAATCGAATTCGAAAAGCCGCTTAAAGGTGACAAAACTTCCTGTTTTTTAATAGTAACATGGAGAATGTCTCATCTCATTTGGACTCTGATCAATACTATCAGCATGTTGATCAGGTTTTGACGCAAATCAATATCTTTTGCACAGCTGGGAGCGGATGGGTCATTAGGAGACTTCAACTTATTGACATAAAGCTATGCAATTATCGACCACTGCGCCCAGGTAGCTTTATTCCCACGCCAAGGTTGCTTCAACCTGTCCGAAGGACGGTTCTTAATATCAAAAATTTTGCAGATGGTCTGTGTTTCATCTACTGCGTCTTGGCAGCCCTGTTTCCAGTAAGTAACAATCAGGAACGTCCGAAAAAATACACTCGTCATTTGAAAAAGTTGAGGTTCAACAAAGAGCGTCTGCCAATGCCCCTCAGCCAAATACCGCGTTTTGAAAAAGATAATAACGTGAAAATTAACGTTTACGCTTTTGAAGAACCCCGTACCATTTACCCAGCATATCTCACAAAGATTAAAGGGGGAGGAAAACCAATCAATCTTTTGCTTTTGAATGACGACAAAAAATCTCACTTTTGTTTAATAAAAAATCTAGATAGGCTTTTGAAGACACTTCTGCGTTCTGACAGAACAGCTAATTCGAAAAATAATCTCAGAAAATTTTGTGAGCGGTGTCTTCAGAGTGTTGCGCGAACAAAAATGCAACAGCACCGACAGCTTTGCCTAAACCAGCAACCCTTAATGATTGAGATGCCACCTAAAGGCGCCATCACTGAGTTTACAAGCTGGCACAAAACAACAAAATGCCCTTACGCTGATCTCGAGGCGTTCAATGTTAGAACAGATGACTGCGAAGATGTAGTTTCTAATTACCAGCACGGTGATCTCAATAGTGGCGCTGCCGCTACGCATGTAATTGAACAACAACATCCTTGCAGTTTTGGAGCCGTTCTCGTCGACGTAAGAGATGGTAAAGTTGCACACGAAATGTTTTACAGAGGAGAAAATTGCATTAAACAGTTTTTGGACACAATGAGGCATTGGTTGAGGTGGACAGCGGTTGAGCGACAACGACACCGAAAATTACAAATGACTGAAGTTGCGAGACAGTTAATGATTGACAACTGGGTAGAGCCGTGTTGCATATGTGAAAGCGAATTCTCTCTAGATGATGACGTTGAGATCAAAGTTGTGCATCATTGTCATTTAACGGGAAAAGTTATTGGTGTAGCGCATTCAAAATGTAACTTGAAAGTTACAGCAGGTTCTTTTGTTCCTATTTTTTTCCACAACCTTTCCCGTTACGACTCACATCACATAATAAAACATCTGAAACTCGAAGACAAAGAAGAACTTTCGGCGATAGCTCGCACCGAAGAAACGTTTATTTCCTTTTCCATCAAGGTTCCAATTCGGACGTATTTTGACAAATGTGGTAAAGAGAAAACGATTAAACATGAACTACGTTTTCTCGACAGCATGAATTTTATGGCCTCCAGCCTTGACGCGCTCAGTAAAACTCTTGAAGAGCAAGATCTTCGAATACTACGCTCTGGGTTTCAGCATCTCAATGACAAGGATTTAGAAAAATTTCAAAAAAAGCGTACTTCCCATATAGCTTTCTTGACAGCCAAGAAAAATTCAACGCCCCATTTCCTGCATTTGGCAGTGAGTGGAAAAACACCCTTACCGGGAAAATTGATATTTCAGAGCAGCAATATAACGAAGCGGTGCAGGTTTACGATTTATTGGACTGCAAAAACTTTGGAGACTATCACGATGCCTACCTCAAAATTGATGTTTTTGTTCTCGCTGACGTTTTTGAAAAATTCAGAGATGTTTGCATGAAAGTGTACCAACTAGATCCTGCTCATTTCTATAGTGCGCCCAATCTCAGTTGGGACGCAATGCTCATCACAACAAAAGTAAAAATTGAGCTACTCGATGACATTGACAAACTTTTGTTTTGTGAAAAAGCAATAAGAGGCGGTTTGAACGGTGTCGGCTCTTTGCGGTATTTTAAAGCAAACAACAAATACTTGAAAACTTTTAATGAAGATGAGACAACGGTCTTTGGAGCTTTCTTCGACGTTACGTCTCTCTATGCTGGAATAATGATGAAATCCCTGCCTCTATGTGAATATACTTGGGTTGATTCCATTTCTGAGAGTGATCTGTTAGAATACCGGGAAGATGACGACTATGCTTACTTTGTTGAAGTGGACTTAGAATATCCAGCATCCATGCATATCCCACATCAGGACCTCCCTCTAGCACCTGAAAAACTTAGTATTCAAACCGATTGGTTGTCATCTTACAGCTCACAACTAAATCTGAACAGGTCTCGATCTGAGCAGGTTGCGAAGTTGGTTGAAACGCTCTTTGATAAGAGCCACTATGTTTGTCATATCAACAATCTGAAGTTCTACGTGCGACACGGTCTCATCATAAAGAAAATACATCGAGCTCTTCGCTTCAAACAATCTGAATGGCTTCGTTCCTACATTGAAAAGAACACAGTTATGAGGAAGCAAGCTAAGACAACATTTGAGAAAAACTTTTACAAGCTAATGTCCAACGCGTGTTTTGGAAAGACAATGGAGAACAAACGCAACCGTAGGCAAATTAACTTTGTTGCAACAGAGAGGAAAGCCGAGCAGTTGACATCAAAACCGAATTTCAAGTCGTTCCATATTATTAGTGACGACTTGTGCTCAGTTTTCATGTCACAGCCAGTAATAACATGGGACAAACCAACTCCTGTCGGTGCAGCAATTTTAGATCTATCCAAATTGACACTTTATGGTTTCCACTACGATCAAATGAGACCGAGATACGGTAATCGAATACTAGTTGTTTACAAGGACACCGACTCTTTACTTTATCGAATAGAAACAAATGATCTCTACAAAGATATGGCGGAATTTAAGCATCTACTTGATCTTTCGGATTATCCATCGGACCATGTCTTGTACGATCCATCGAACAAAAAAGTTCCACTTACAATGACAGACGAATTGAATGGGCAAGTTTTAGAAGAATGCGTTTTGCTGAGATCAAAGATGTACAGCATTAAATATGTGGATGGAGTGAAGCAGAGTGCGAAAGGCGTTCAACAAAGTGTCAAAAAAAGTCTCCATCACGATAAATACCGCAGTTGTCTTTTTGAGAAGACAAGTCAACGGGCACCTATGATGCGGATACACGCAGAAAACCACCAGATCCAGATCTCTATGACAAACAAAAGAGCCCTTAATTGCTTTGATGATAAACGTTTCATCTTGAGCGATGGAATTACAACCCTGCCTCACGGACATTTCTGGCTCGAGCAGAACCGGGGCGACAAGGATAATAAAGTCTTTGCCAACGATGGAGACGACACGTCATCGTCAAGTTCCGATGCTGACAATGGAAGCGCTGGTAGTGAGAGCTACGATTCCTCGGACAACCTATCAGAGATCTCCGTGCATGGCCGCTCTTTATTGAGTTCTTCACATCTACAACACCTTCGACAAAATGTTTACGGTAAGTGTGCTAATTAAAAGCCATCAAGTTTTGCAACACGGGTGTTCATATTCCCTGTTTAGCCTGGATCTTTGTTCTGATTTTAGAACCACCGGATCCCGGCTACAATCAGCGGCAGTGGAGTGATCAGGAGAACAGCAGAAGTAGTGATATCGTTCATCTTAATGAGCTGGGCAGCCGTTTAATTTATCCGAAGAGAAAAAAACTTAACCAAAAGAATCCCTTCATTGACGACGAGGCGATGGAAGTTGATGATGATGATCAGAATGATGATGATGATGATCAGAATGATGATGATGACGATGATGATGATGATGATGATGATGATGATGATGATGAAATTATGGAATCAGGCACAACCGACGATGAATAGCCAGTTTATCCAATTTTATCCTTGTTTCTGATTACTTGTGGGTTTCGTCAAACTCAGACTTGCCTTCATATTTCCTTAAACTTTTATTTTTGAAAAAAAAACAGTCTTAAAACTATTCAATTGTATCCTATAGATGGACAGCATTTGGTACCCTGTAACCAATGAAAGATATAGAATTTTCCAATACATTTCATCACTACAATAAATGAAACATCGTACAAATCATTCAACACGCAATTTGTAGTTACTATTAGACTTGCAGTTGAAAAATTGAATTAAACTAATCTCACTGACTTGACAAACTTGTTTAAGAATATCAAAACATTTTGCACGAAAACCAGAAGTAAAGCTTTCAATATCCCTGTGCGTTTCACTCCTCTTCATTGGACATTGACCAAAGTTTCGGAAAAAAAGCGTTGCTACATATACAGTACAGACCACATAAATTAGAAGATGGAGATTGAACAGAGGGTTGCGAGGTCATTTCGTGCGAAATGAACACATTAGTATCACTGTACAACCTTTGTATTCGAGAATGTAAGTAATCAAAAAAGCATAAAGGTATATTCAAACTGTTCCAAATTATAATATTGAGCATCTGTATTTTTCTTCTCTTTGACTGTGTTTTTCCGATTTTGCCTCTGCCAGACATGTTAGATAACGCCAGCTTAGATGGCATTGCAATAAGTAAAATCCAGTGTGTTCCAAGTGTGTTTGCTCTGGATGTGTTTATTACTTGAAAAGAGGATCGGTTTCGGGGCGCAATCGGAAAATTATCAGAAGACCAGACTCCTCGAAAAACAAACTTTAGCTCTTTAATTTTACTAACAACATTAGCAATTGAATAATTATCCATTAAAAAATAATTGATTCTTGCAGACGTCACGGGCACTGTTAACAAAAACTTGGCTAAATTTTTCACCAATTAGATAAAGTTCAACTGCTTCGGGAAATGCTGGATTGAATGAAAGTTTCAACGTTATTGGTGCACCTGTAAGTTCGGGAAAAAGTGTCAGGCTCTTCGATGCCTCTTGTGAGGATGTCAAATCAAATGTTAGCATA
This sequence comes from Convolutriloba macropyga, assembly GCF_964194025.1. Taxonomy (NCBI): domain Eukaryota; kingdom Metazoa; phylum Xenacoelomorpha; order Acoela; family Convolutidae; genus Convolutriloba; species Convolutriloba macropyga. The sequence continues at coordinate 688,078 of NC_134468.1, forward strand.
AAATGGTCATCAAAATCATCAAGTTCAATCCCGTTCCCTCCGTTTTTGAAGCCCAGAGCTGTTAGCGTGTTATGATATAGTCGTGTATTGTTTCGAGTGTCAACAGGTGTGCCGGCAATTGGGAGCCCGTTACCGCGACTGATTTCTAGGCGCGTTAATCCAAATTTGATGTAATGAAAGGGATCTGTTGGTAGGGAGCCTCTGAATTTTGAGTTGGCTATCATGCAAACAGTTAGCCTTCGAATAGGTTCGGTGCCAAAAATAGATTCTTCAACAAAACTATTCTGTCCTGATTGTATGATGAAGCTTTTGCAAAGGCTCTCTATGTAAGGATATCGAGCAGGTGCCTTCAATAATGCCCTTTCTATTGAAAGTTTTACAGACTCGGTTAGAGTGACTTTGCGCACAAAAATGGACGCCTTCTCGACAACTGCCGTGAATTTCTTTTTGGCGTCATCTCCCAGGCCCATGAGACTGAATTCGCTACTGGAACGACAGAGTTTGATCCGCATATTGACTTCGGGCAAAAGAAGCCTTTCGCAAGTGAAAAAATCAACGTAGAGAGTGCCATAAAAATGCATCCGATAGTCTGCTGCGAGAGTTTGCTTAAGTCTGTTTGCGTACCACTCAGTTGTTCTTCGCTTATCGTCGGGATCCGGGTTATACGCGTAACCCTGGCAGGCAGCCCACGTTGATTTGCTGTCTTGATTTGTTGTGAGCTCCGTTTCTATCAAGGCCCGATGAGGATATGTGTTGTTGCTGTCAGATATCAGGGAGCCGTTCAAGTAAAGTTCAACTTGTGAAAAGAGGCTGTGCATTGCGTTGTTAACAAAGATAACTCCAACTCCATCGCTTGCTTTGATTTTGTTACGACCCTCTTCATCGTAGATAGCAGCCACCAAAGATAAATGGATGTAATTTAGGTCTATACAATTTCG
>NC_134468.1:689215-899806 GCF_964194025.1 Convolutriloba macropyga
GGTCCGCTTGTTTATTTTCTCGCTAAGTTTTATTGAGACGACCACGATGACAACGACGACGACGGCAACCGTTTTCCACTTGAATCATCTTAAAAATGATCAAACTTTTGAGATGTGTCGGAATTTAAGTGTCAGAGTAGTTCTACCACGAGCTAAAAAAGGAACAAGACTTCCAGTTTCGTTGCGAAGACTGATCGATATGGACTGAAAAGATGATTTAACCACAGTTTTCCACTGTAGTTTAGAGAAACAGCGGTAGCAAGTGGTGGCACTTGCGGCGTTTGTTTCATTCAGCGTTACACTGCGCAACAGTGATGTTCTCTTGTCACCGACTACTTCGTCTTGTATCAAGTCACAGTACACAAAAAGAGTATGACAGCCACCCATTATGTCTACAGGATAAGTTGGCGATTTCGAAGATGCAGATGACGACAAAGACGAACTCGACAACGACTCGTCAACAGAATCCGACGACGACTCCTTCATTGATGAACCACCACCACCACCACCACCGTCTTCTTTTGCTTCAGCCCATTTGAGACACTTCGTTCCTAATATGTTTTGCATATCTGATGAAATTAACCGTATTGAGGCAACAGAGGGGCGCTCATCATCAGAAGGGCGCTCGTCGTCATTGGCATAATAACCATCAGCATTAGTTGTTGAATCATCTATTTTAGTTTCGTGCTGTTTTGAATCTTGGTCGCTTTCTCGTCGCGGTGCCAGCTTTAGAGATTGATCATGCGTTCTAACAGTCCACGAAAAGGGCCAAGAGTTTTTATTTTTTGTTTTGAACGCTTTCTCACAAACTTTTTTGTGCAAATCATCAATCGTTGAATAGTAACCCGGATTTAAAAAGTATCGGCTAATTTTGGGTGATTTTTTGATGCTTGATGCTGTTGTTCTCCAGTTGAACGGTAGCCGTTTATCTCTAGAAATTACTGAGAGAATAGCTGCTTTCCTAGGTTCAATCAGATTTTTCTTTCTTGAGGCAGAAAAGTTTTGCAGCACATTTCTATATTCGGTCGCTTCTTCTTTAATTTCGGTATCTGTATTGCCCTCTCCCTCTTCTTCTTCTCCGAAACTTTCATACTCTAGGCTGTTTTCTTCACTATTGCTGCGGCTTCTTCCACTACTGATCGAATCATCCTCATCTAGATCTAAACTGTTTGTTGTCTCGAGAACACCTTCGGTTACGTTTAGTATGGTGCCTGGCCATGATATTTCAAGCAGAGCCACCTCCCATAAACCTCCTGACCTATTGAGTTCTACAACGCTCGGCTGTAAATTTGTGAAGCTCGCCAAGGTGTTGTTGCTGAATGTTGCCATGGATGCATTTGATACTAGTGTTAAGGTAAAGGAAGAAGTGACCGTTTTTCCACTAGTGCTCATATTTCTAGATATTTTACTAACTCTGATTCGTAGAAACGACCTTTGATTTCCTCCTCGTTTTCTCCGTTCGAAACCAACCGATAGGTAGTAGGGTTTTTTGTTAGAATGGCAACAACTTTAAACAATTCGTGGCTGAATTGAACTTTGTAGCCCTTGTGAAATGTCTCAATCTTTCTTCGGATGCGTACAGTGTCTCCTATTTGAAACTTGGGCCGCTTCTGAATATTGGAGTCCAGAGTGAGTGAAACGAGATAGCTGACGTGATCTTCAGTTACACTACTAGGGCACAGTCCGGTTACTCGATTGGTGCGGTTGTTTATAATTTTCACAAAATTTTGTAATTTGTCTATATAGGTGTCTGTATGATGCTCGTTCATGTAGCGATATATGAGTGCTTTTAATGAGCGTATATTGCGCTCCGCGAACGCAATCTTTTTCTCGTTGTGTGTTTGGTACAAAACGATTTGTTTCTTTTTGCAGAAAGTTGCAAATTCTCCCAAGAACTCAGTACCGTCGTCTGTCCAAACACGCTCGGGTATCACTTTCGTTATCATCCGCAAAAAAGCTTGTTTTGTTGTGATCGCATTCTTATTTCGCATAGCCTCAACTCTCAAATAACGACTCAATGTATCAACTGCTACTAAAAGGTATCGAATGCCTCCGTTGCTGCTCGCAATTGATTGCTTATCGGCTAGATCAAGTGACCAGATTTCATTCAAACGGTAAGTAAGGACTGTTAGACGTTTGAAATTGCGACGCGCCTGCCTGAATTTAGTATAGGTTGCGCTTGTTGAAAGGTACTGCTTCACAGTTTTCAGCGGAAGACCTGTATGCTGCGCAAGAGTTTGAGAGTTCCCGAAAGCGCTACTTTTAGTTGTGTCAGAGTAAAATTTGTTAGCTTTTTGGAAGTTGGGATTGTTTGTAAGAGCGTCCGAGACCACACGTTCTTGTGAACATTTGAGACAAACAAAACTCCATGCATTGTACTGAGTAGCATTTGAAAGACCGCTGCAGGTAAAATGTACCCAACCACAAATTGTACACCAAAAAAGGGGTCTTTTCTTTGTACTTTTTCCCAAGTGTTTTTTACACGACCCGCATAGAAGTCTTTTTCTGGGTCCCGGATTCAATTCCACGCATCCGATTTGCAAGAGACTACGCAGGAAGAGATGAAGAAAGATATTGAATGACAAAAAAACGAACAGCTCAACTGTCGAACATTGATATCCATTGGGTTTCAACCGATGAAGATGCGGTACCTGTTGAAGCAGCGAGTACATGAGAAGCAGATTTCTTGGCAAACTTGTTTGCAATCAGATGGGGACTTAGGCTGGTCTCTCGAACAATTGCTAAATCTTCGTTGGAGAGTTTTTTGTTTGGATTCTGTAGATTTGTCAAGAAATCAATCAAGCTGCTCGAAGAACGAAGACAAGCGTTTGCTCCTCCTGCAGTATCACTGTTTAATACAATAGCGCCCGAGGACGTGTCAAGAACAACTTTTGAGGATCTACTAAGTTGTTTGATAATTCTTTTTGAGCGCTCAATTTTACTGCTGCTGAGCCCGGTTGCTGCCAAATTGTCAAACACTCTTTCTGCTAACTGGTCTGAAATGAATTTATTTTGTTCCTCCTCTGACGTTTGATCGTTTTCAGGCGGAGGGGAAGGCGCAGTTGGCGTATCTCCGTCGAACAAAGCAGAGGATACACTTAGTTGTGCAGCTACTTGGGAATTTGGTTTGTTTCCAACTAAAATTCCTTCCCTTATTTCTTTTTTAGCTGACGTTTTTTCAGAAAGAGATGAATTTACAATAAGATCGTTGTATGAGTCAAGCGACAGCAAAATGAACTTTTTGGAGGCAACTTGTTTATTCATTCGGAATTTCGGAAATGAACTAGAACAATGGGTGCCAAAAACTTTATTAGCGATATTCCGCGATTAGTTGATAGTACTCGTTTCTTCTCATCTAGTTTAGTTTTCCTGTTACATAATACGGACATTAAATATCGAAAACTTTTTAGTTTTCTTTTTGTTTGACTTGATCCGGGAAGCGCAACTGTGCCTGATACTACGTTGAAAACACAGTCTATAAGGAACTTGATGATTTTTATATCTGCGTGAACAATGAATAATCTTTGCAGTACGGGTTTAAGGGTTATAAGCAGTTTCAAAGTATTCAGATTCTGTGAATGTACCATCGAGTGAGACAAAATCAGGTGTTTTTGAGTTCAAATAAAAAACTGTCGGAGTTTGACGACACAGACCAGAACAGAAGCGTAGATTCTCGTGGCACTGTGGATCCAGATCAATCAAGAGATGCCCAAAATTTTCAGAAGTTGCAGAACGGTAGGCGGACAATAAATCAGATCGGCAACCCAATTGCCTGCCTAAATAATCAATTTGGTTGATGTCGCGTGGACTTTTCAGCAGGAGAATGTGTGTAAGATTTAAATCAATTGTTTTTGAATTAGGGCATTTCTGATAAAGATTGTGCTTTAGAAAAATTACGTGTTGGTTTTTGTGGCGACCGGATACTATGAGGTTTAAAAATTCCTCTGATCGAGATATTTCGTCAAAAACATCGTCAAAGATTATTAGATGCCTCTTCCTGATTGGTAGAGATTTCGGTTTGCTCCAGCTGACTCCGTTGATGAAACTTATTCTGTCATTGCCCAAGCTATTTAAAATCGAGTCGTATGTGGGCTGCCAATGTTGATAAAAGTAAATCATGTTGTCAAAGTTTGGTCGAAACACTTGCTGATTGTTTTTCAGCAACTCAGAGACGAGTCTGGTTTTTCCGCAGCCACTAGGTCCAACAACGGTCATCACAAAATGCGGCTGAGTTACTATAACTTTGTTCATGGCGATGGAATAATACAACCGATGCAAAACGCTAAAACTGGCCAAATTTGAGCTGATGAGTGCTTATCAAACTTGTTAACCACTAAACAAACAACACAAGCAACAATAGAAGTAGAAAGAAGCATAAAATAAAGAAGTGTAAAGAAGAGAGAGCGCTCGAGAGAACAGCAAAGTTTCCAGGGTGGTCTCTCCTTATTTTCACTGTCAAAAATGATTTGATTTGAAAAGTCCACGCTACAATCCACCTGATCTTGATTCATGACAGCTCAGTTTGAAGTAACTCTGGGAGGTGGCTTTGGTGGATACACTTGTGAGCTCGCTTGTGAGATTGTCAAGAAGTATTGCAGTAGCTGAATAGCTTCGGAGAGGATCTCAAGTTCCTGTAACGTCAAGTCCAATTCGTTTTTTATCAAAATCGTTTTGCCTCCAACTTTTTTAAAGCTCTGCTTCCACAACTTTATCTCAGTATCTTCTCCCTTGTTCTGTATTTGAAGTCCCGATATTTTTGATAGATGAAGATATAACAGGTTAGGGTCAAAAAGTGTCATAGTATTTAAAAAGGCAACTGATCAAAGAGTTCAGACGACTGAAATTTCACTATTAACCAGAACAGTAAACCACTCAAATGACCAAAGAGAAAATGGTTGGGGAGATTTGGTAAAACGTAAACGTAGCCTGGACCAATGTTGTAGCTACTTTTCATAAAACCGTAAGCATCATGGAAAATTGCATGAACACGCAAAAGTTTTGAATTCTTGCAATAGTTGTGAAGAATACTATTACCTGGACCAATCAGACCACCATATGGTGCACTTTCATTTATCTCAGTTAAATTACAGGTGGGGTCAATAAGCAGACAAACAGCTAAAAACGCATTTTTCGTTTCTGAGTTTTTATTGAAGAGCCTGCTTGAAACTTTGAGGTTCTCTAACACTTGATTTATGTTTTCCCGCAACAACATGAAGCAACTGATTTTAAGCCTAAATTACAATACAATGACAAATCAATGAATAAATAATAAAAGGAAGTTGTCTAATCTAATCAGTTGATAATGTTTGTTTAGTGAAAATTGTCTCTTCGTCTGTTACGTCATCCACTGTACTCGATAAATTGCAGCTGTCAAACGAGTCCTCATAACATTCCCAACAAGTGCATTGAGCGTTTCTTAGGCCACATCTCACCTCAAGAAAAGCTGAATGATCAGTTTGGTGGATTGAACCAAATCCAGAGGCCAAAATATCAATGTATGCCTCCAGGGTGGACCTAAAAGGGGAATCACTGGCTTGCAAGCTTTCAATTTTGCCAAGAAGTCGTCGCTGATCTTCAGTGAGCGTTGAAAGTTCTAGTCGCCTAATAGGACAAACTTTCTCAATCTCCCAGACGCAATCCATTCGCTCAATAGACTTAGCTTCGAGGCCAAGTTTATCTGACCGAATAAAGTTTTCAAAAACATCCCCACGTCTTGTTACATCAACAGCTCCCAGTTGAAGCATCTGAGCCATGAAGGTCCCCAATGGTGAATGTGGTATGAACATACGTGCCCGAACTTCTTGTAGTACTTTGCTTTCGTGTTTGATGAAAGATTTTATTGTTTTCTCCATTTGCTTCGGGTTTTCACTTACAACCATCACATGTTGGTGTTCAGAACTTAAGTCTTCACACCAACGAAAGCAGCTCTTATTGATCGTCGAAGAAATGTCATGAGTTGCAATTGCAAAACAGATCCGTGTAAGCGTCAATCCAATAGGCAAGGCCGTGTGGCTGGCTTGGAACACAGAACAAGGGATCGTCAACCGAGTCATCGTGTTTTCTTTTTTTCGACAAAGTACTGCTTGGTTCAGGACTAAGTTTTGCAGGGACGAGAAATTTTGCTGAATAAACAATGAAACGGTAATGAAACGAAGCGAAGTTTTGAGTGCTCATGGTCAACTGATTTTCAAAAAGTAAGATTGTAAATGAGAAAACTAATTGTTGCCAGAAATAGTTTATTTTGGAGATAAGATTTCGGAATTTTCCACAAAAGGTAAATTGGCACATTGAGTTTTGAACACGTACAAATGACGAGGGACATGAAATAACTCGATGCGCCAAGTTACCTTGTAAATGCATCAAATAACATTAATTTTATTTTGTTTTAAGTACTTGCGATTTTATAGTAAATTAAGGTAAATTTCAATTCAAAATTGAACTCAAAGAGCATGTTTAAATCGTTTGTAGACGTTTATAGTGGCTTTGTGTGGCACAGCAAAGCCTTAGGCTTGATTTGGAGCCATTCTGAGCGGAGAAGACAAAATTTCAAAATGAGTCGAAAAGTGGGCGACAGACCCCCCCCCCCCCCCCATTTCTTACTACTGAGGTCATTTTGAGATTTTTTGTTCCTATATAAGTCACCCCTAATTATCTAAACTACACATCACAACCCCCCCCCCTCACCACCTATCTACCCCTCCCAACACCTACCTACCCCCCCCCCCCCCCCCCACCGCTTGACAATTTTGACTTCTCGAGGTACTTTTGGGCCCTTGACTTTTTGCGTTTCGCGTGATCTAAAATTCTCTCTCAATCACAATTTCAAGCAGCTGAATTCAATTGGCGGCAATTTAATACTATAAGTCAAATGAAAAGTGTGCCATTTTTTTACTTTAAATCTTAATAGTGGTATATGTTAACCTCTTATGTGGTTATTTGAAGCCCACTATTGAACTTCTTAGTCCCATTTAGACTCACCCCCCCCTCCGGCTCCCCCTCCCCCCCGATTTTAAATTTCTCTTTTTTTTGTACAATTTTGAAGTGTTTTAAGTGGCAAATTACCATGTACTAATTTTGCTGTTATATAAGACTTTGATGAGACGGTGTGGTTGGAGCTGTGATAAAAAGTGGTTAAATGATGAAAATATCGATTAAGCAATTAAAGACATCAAGCTGTTTACGTGCACAGTATATTTGAGAGTGGTGCTACAGAGCAATACTAGTCTGTGAGTGATACTTTTGTCAATACTTCTTGCTGTACACTTCTTGTCTTCACAACTCTAAATGTAGTCCAATTGAAGATGAAGATAATCAAGTCTATATTCTGGTGTTGTTTTTCAGGTCTCAATCCATTGTGATGTGCCGAGGAATCACGTGTCTGTGTTACTGCATTATATGTACCATTTACAGCTACCGACTAGGAGCAGTTGTTCTCACATTGAGCTCATGCAAACAGCCAGGCTTTTCAAGGTGAGCATCCAAACTTAAATCGGAGCACCGCTTATAACGTTGAATTGAATTTTATTGAATGATTAATTAACAGCCGTGAAGTGATAGCGGCTACTATCGGGGACATCATGTTTTTTTTACAATTCAAAGAATTTGAATTGTATTGAGGCGCTTTTTTTAAGATCTGTTGACACATTTTCATAATTTTTGAAGTCAGATTGGAGTAGTGATTTTTGTCACGCGGAAACAGAAATCGGAGCGAAAAAGCGAGTGGTTTTGCAGCGTGAATTTTTGCTCTAATTTTAATGTAGAGTGAGAAAACGTTGTTTGAACAAAAATTCGTTTTGTCGCTAGTGGTTTTTTTGTTCACATGCGCAATTTCACTTTGATTTTTACTGGTTTTTTTATTTTTTGGATCGGATTTTTTTCTAAATGGTTTGGCCAATCCATGCATAGTTCATTCTAGGCCTAGTTTTTTGTTTGAACCAAATTTATCGTTCGCTAGTGGTTTTTCGTTCACATGCAGGCATTTTTACATTGATTTTCAGTTTTTTAATTTTTTTATCTCCGTTTTAGGCCTATTTTTGTTTACTTAATGAAAATTCTTTTAATTGTACGTCAGGACGTGTCCTGCTATGTTTTTTTAATTCGTCGTCTCCATCGATGATTCTTTTGACCTGACTTCTTGCAATTGACTTTTTCAATTTCAATGATATCTACTGCTTTGCAGTTAAAATTTGTGTGCGCTTTTGTTCTGCTTTAAGGTCAATTGCGTGACTTACCTCACTCAAACAAATGGCTCCTGAACTCGCTTAATGAACTTCAATTCTTATGAACATTTAATAGTTAAAGGTCAATAGTGTGCATCTAGGTAGTGCCAAACGTATATGCCCTAATTCTTAAGTATTAGTCTTGAGTTTTTGATTTTGATTATTAATTTTGAAAAAGCTTTGTTAGTGCCTTTTCCTTATAGAGCGTATGTGTCTCATAAAAATGGCAGTCCGAATCCAACCAAAAAAGTCTAGCTGTCTATTAAAGGACTGGTGGTCAATCTGTCTATCTTATTTCTTTATTTGTTTCAGTTCATGGAAGGCCACAAGCGTCTATCGCGGCTATTTTCCGGCAATCTGCCGGCTATGTTTATACAATTATGACAGAATATGAAAGGTAGTAAAAAAGTTAAACCAACGTGGACAAGAACATTTCTCTTTAAGTGGTTGCCCAATTGAAAACCAAACAAGAATATTTTTCATATGTTACGCCTCTCAATTGAACGAAAAACATCGGTGACCTCCGTTTAGTCTAATTTGGATATCAATTTCAAGAGTTTCTAACATTAAATTCCTTTGATATCTTTATTTGCTATTGAAAGTTATAGAATTGTTGTCTTGCTCAAGAGAGGGCTTATCAACTTCTTTGATGCCCTTCTTGTGCATGGTCATTTTAAATTTTGGCATCAACGTTAGCAAAATTAGATTTAATTTATCTTAATTGTCTAAATATCTTGCAGAAATTCTCTCAGACATGCAATTTTTACATTGAAAGTATTTTGTTTACGAAAAACCTGCAAGCAGACGAGGATTGTATGCACAACCATAACAGTTGTCCTCGTTATAAAACCGCCGCATTTTGTAGGTCTTTCAGCAGAAAGACAATTTTACGTAATGTATTTCTATGTCTTCTGACTTCAAAGTGTTTTTGCAGATAATAACATGAATCAATTTCTCTGAAAAATTGTTAGCTTCTTGTTTTCTTTTGCCAGCATAAGAAGGAAAATATTCACATTTTGTTCGGATTTTCCCTCTTGGTTTCGCCATAATGTCGACCTGAACAGAAGTCTTGTGTTATCTGTATAGAGAACAACCTTGAAATCTTCACATCATTCGGGAGGTCATGAATCCAAAAAGTAAACAATAGAGAGAGGGCCTGGAAGTGACTCCTATTCCACTCAATGCTTTCATTCGTATATTCATCGATACACTTATTAGAAGGCACATATTTTCCCCATCGTTTAGACAGCTTCTTATGCGCGCGTTTATTTTACTACAAAAGCCCGTAATCTAATTTTTTCCTCGCCACATTTGCTAACAGCGATGTCTTTTCGCTGGGTTTCCATGCTTAAAAAATTAATATTCCTCTTCAATGCGTTGATTTAAAATATCGGAAAAACTCTTGACTAGAACAGGACCGGAAATTTTGCAAACTCCAGTACAATGTTGATGAAATTAAAGAAGGACAATATGTAGAATTTAGATTCAGCTAAGGTGGTTCGGGGCCTTAGCCTCTAAATTCAAGCAATTTCGAAAAAATTCCTAATTATTGTTTTTCTCTTAAGTTAGCCCTCCAGGTTACTTTAATTCTCTTAAATACCTTCTGCCCTAACTAACTTATAAAGAAAAATGGGCACAATCCTATACTTAGAAAAAGTTAACTTACACCAGTTTACTTTAGTATGTATGCCTACAAAGAACATTATATCAAAAACACGCCAAAGTCTAGATAGTTACTCTGTCTTACCAGCAGAAAGGAGAGAATTCACAAAATTAAATTTGAAAGATCTGAAAAATTACCAAAATCAAGCGGTATATATACTCCACAAAGGTAAATAATAGAGATATAATCAAGTCCGATTTCTTTTAAAAAACTAATCTGATGCGAAAAGTCTCAAAAAATCACATGGTTCAAACAAGTTTATCCCCATTTTTGTAAGTAACCTCTAATTTGAGCTGAGATATCTAAGTTCCAGTAAAGGTTCTAAATCCGTTCAGTTTAGAGAAAGTCAGAACTGCCATTACATATCAAGATCAATGTTTGTTGAATAAACCTCTTATAAGATCCTCACTCACTTTGCCATTATTCTTTCAGTCTAATTTAATTGGAAACTTCTGAGAAATAACACATGGTTAGTACTTTGCTATAATTTTTTAAGTTTTCTTAAATTTCGTAAGATAGCTTAAGTTGGAAATTCCATTTCTACACCACCCACTCGGACTTAACTATTCTCCTGAATAGTTATAAGAACATAGAGTAAAAGAAGAAGATGTGCACAAAAATACACTGCTCATTGTTTAGAATCGTTTCGACAACAGTTATCTCAGTAGTTTCACTCAATTAGTTGGTAGTTCTTTCAATGGTCAACAGTCAACAGAACTCCAAATGTCAGGCGTTCCTTAATCAGAATTTCAGGTTGTTCGCAGAAATATGTGGTTGATCTCCGCTTCTTTTTCTCGGGGAAAATTCAAATCCATTGGATTGCAGCTCATTTGGGAAATCTTCATTTGTGTCAATGAGTGCCCTCAACCCCATCTTAGTAGCTTGTGCCGGTTATACTGATTTATTAATGAAGGCATTGTGAAAATTGTTTTGACATAGTTTCAGGCCTATCACAAGCACTTGCCTACCCTGCGTTAGCCCGCATCGCTAAGCTGTTTCTTTTCCTTCATTTGAAGCAGCCAAAGCCTCTGTTGGTTAAGTAAGTTGAGCTAACGGCGCACCAGCCGCTACGATGTTGCTTTATATGGGATCAACGTGAGAAGCGGAAAAATTTTCATTGCAAAATTCTAGCAGGATTAACGTATACAAAGTAAACAAAATTGTCTAGCTCAAGAGAGGGCAAATCAACCTCTCTGATGCCCTTCTTGTGCATGGTTGTTTTAAATTTTGTCATCAACATTAGCAAAATTAGATTTAATTTATCTTAATTGTCTAAATATCTTGCACAAATTCTCTGAGACATGCAATTTTTACACTAAAGGAATAAGAACGATAACAGTCGTCGTCCTGATAAAACTGCCGCATTTTGTAGATCTTTCAGCATAAACTAGACAATTTTACGGTATATATTTCGATGTCTTCTGACTTCAGAGTATATTTGCAGATAATTACATGAATCAATTTCTCTGCAAAGTTGTTAGCTTCTTGTTTTCTTTTGCCAGCATAAGAAGGAAAGTTTTCACATTTTGCTCATTTAAGGTTACTTTTTTACAGCAAAACGAATTTGAAAAGTTTCGAATTTTTCTCCTTGGTTTTGCCATAATGTGGACCTGAACAGAAGATTTGTGTTATCTGCATAGAGAACAACCTTGAAATTTTTCACAGTTTTCTGGAGGTCATGAATCCAAAAAGGAAACAATAAAGAGAGGACCTGGAAGTGACTCCTATTCCACTCAATGCTTTCATTCGTTTATTCATCGATACACTGTTAACAGAAGGCACATTATGCGCGCGTTTATTTTTCTACAAAAGCCCGTAATCTAATCCTCTCATCGCCACATTTGTTAACAGCGTTGTTTTTTGCTGGGTTTCCAGGCTTGAAAAAATTAATATTCCTCTTCAATGCGTTGATTTAAAATATCGGAAAAGGCTTGACTAGAACAGGACCGGAATTTTTGCGAATTCCAGTGCAATTTTGATTAAAGTAAAAAGAGGACAATATATAGAATTTAAATTCAGCCAAGGTGGTTCGGGGACTTAGCCTCTAAATTCAAGCAATTTCGAAAAAATTCCTAATTATTGTTTTTCTCTTAAGTTAGCCCTCCAGGTTACTTTAATTCTCTTAAATACCTTCTGCCCTAACTAACTTATAAAGAAAAATGGGCACAATCCTATACTTAGAAAAAGTTAACTTACACCAGTTTACTTTAGTATGTATGCCTACAAAGAACATTATATCAAAAACACGCCAAAGTCTAGATAGTTACTCTGTCTTACCAGCAGAAAGGAGAGAATTCACAAAATTAAATTTGAAAGATCTGAAAAATTACCAAAATCAAGCGGTATATATACTCCACAAAGGTAAATAATAGAGATATAATCAAGTCCGATTTCTTTTAAAAAACTAATCTGATGCGAAAAGTCTCAAAAAATCCCATGGTTAAAACAAGTTTATCCCCATTTTTGTAAGTAACCTCTAATTTGAGCTGAGAAATCTAAGTTCCATTAAAGGTTCTAAATCCGTTCAGTTTAGAGAAATTGAGAACTGCCATCACTTATCAAGATCAATATGTGTTGAATAAACCTCTTATAAGATCCTCACTCACTTATTATTCTTTCATTCTAATTTAATTGGAAACTTCTGCGAAATAACACATGGTTAGTACTTTGCTATAATTTTTTAAGTTTTCTTAAATTTCGTAAGATAGCTTAAGTTGGAAATTCCATTTCTACACCACCCACTCGGACTTAACTATTCTCCTGAATAGTTATAAGAACATAGAGTAAAAGAAGAAGATGTGCACAAAAATACACTGCTCATTGTTTAGAATCGTTTCGACAACAGTTATCTCAGTAGTTTCACTCAATTGGTTGGTAGTTCTTTCAATGGTCAACAGAACTCCAAATGTCAGGCGTTCCTCAATCAGAATTTCAGACTGTTCTCAGAAATAGGTGGTTGATCTCCGCTTCTTTTTCTCAGGGGAAATTCAAATCCAATAGATTGGAGCTCATTTGATAAATCTTCAATTGTGTATATGAGTGCCCTCAACTGCATCTTATTAGCGTGTACCGGTTATACTGATTTGTTAATGAAGACTATTGTGAAAATTGTGTTTTGACATAGTGTTTCAGGCCTATCGTAAGCACTTGCCCTGCCTTGCGCTTGCCCACATCGCTAAGCTGTTTCTTGCCCTTCATTTGAAGCAGCCAAAGCCTCTGTTGGTTAAGTAAGTGGACCAAGCGGCGCACCAGCCACTTTTGTTTTGCTCAATGTGGGATCAACTTGAGAAGAATAATTTTCTATGCAAAAATCTAGCAGGATGAACGTATACAAAAATAAACTCCACATAAAATCTCTAGGACCTAAATCTGGCTTACCAAGAGGACAATTTTTAGATATACATAGTTACCTGATAATAACTTAATATTGGTTGTTGATTGGTCTCTCTATAAGCACCTAATTTTTCTAGAGGAGCTCATGCCTAACTCTATCGTTAAACAAATCTACTAAGGAATAAAAGATTGCAAACTTAATACAGACCTGATTCTAACAACACCAGAGATAGAAGCAATCAAAGTAAACTGTCGAAAGAGTCTCTTAGCTTTTTTTCTCTATTCTATCTCTGAGTCTACACCGACTCTATCGAAGAATCCTAAGAACTTAGAAGAATCGAATCTAAGAAAAGACTATACGAGAGAAAATGACGAAGATTATGTAACAAGCAGTTGGTTTTGGAATCAGGAAATTGGGTCGATAAAACTACTCTGCAGAAAACGTTCATAACAAAAGCGGTCAAAGATTTGCCCATTGGATAACCGTGCCCGGACATCAATCGTTTTTCGGAGCGGCTAACCGATTATATCAATCGAGGACTGATCTAATCAGGGGATCTAGGCTTTTGCTATGATAAACTTATCGCTTCGTTACGAGAACTGTTAAACAGTAAAAGAGCTTTTAAAAATTAATTTTAGCAACTCACGAACGAAGTTCTGAAACTTAAATATCCTAAAAACCCAATCAAAAATTCCTGAATCCCTCTGTGGTTACCAACGCAGAATTTAAAATTCAGCTAAGGTGGTTCAGGGTCTTAGCCTATAAATTCCAACACGTTTGGAAAATAGTTCCTAGGTATTGTTTTTTTCCAAAATCTAGATAGCTACTCCCTGTTTTACCAACAGAAAAAGGTGAGACTTCACTTACAAAATTGAAATGGGAAAGATGCTCCGAAAAGTACAAAAACAAGCGGTATATATACTACACAAAGCTAAATAATAGAGATATAATCAAGACCGATTTCTTTTTGTAAACTCATCTTAAGCGAAAAGTCACTTGGTTAACACAAGTTTATCACCAATTTAGTAAGTAACCTGTAATCTGAGCTGAAAAATCTGTCTCGTTAAAGGTGCTAAATCAGCTCAGTTTAGACAAAGTCAGAAGTGTCATTACTTATCAAGATCAATATTTGTTGAATGAACCGCTTATAGGGTCCTAACTTACTTATCCATTATTCATTCATTCTATTTTACCTCTCAGAAATAACCCAAGGTTAGTACTTTGCAATAATTTCTTAAATTTTCTTAAGTTGCTTACGTTGTCTTAAGTTGGCAATTACATTTCAACACAATGCAATAGAAAAATACTAGAATAAAATTTCTCATCTTTATTTGTGACGTTCTATAAGATTAAGTTGATTTTTTTTGCGGAAATTCGTACAGTTTTATATATCTGTTGCAGATGAGATTCACTTCTATTTTTATGTCAACTTCAGTTTTGAGTCAGTTAGTGCCGAAATGTGTTCCTACTTTGAGGAACACGTTTCGGGAATTGTTCTGATTAGGTTCTTCAAGTAGCCTTGTTCGCGATTTTTTAAATGTTTTGATTAGGCACCCAAATGTCAAAGTGTGACTTTTTTGTTGTGCTTTCCAACGTTTTGCAGCTGAATTTGTGCAGGTCGATTTCTTGCTGTCTTTGTATATGTTTTTTTGTCAATCGTGTGATAAATCGTTGAGCATACTTGATTTACTTAAGTCAACAAAATGACTTCTGTACTCTCTTGCTTGTTAATTCTAAATTGAGAATTTAGAAGTTATTAATCAACACCTGTTGCGATAATAGCAAAATGAACTGCCAGTGTAATAATTTTTAATGCCCTATCGACACTCGAAAAACATTCAGCCTACGAGTTTATCACACTTATCGCCACTGCTACTAAGTAAACAGTGACGATAAAAGAGTGGTGATAAGATCGTAATCTAATTATGAAAACAGTTTGATAAACTTGTAGTCTAAAAAACAATAGAGAGTACAGTCCAGCTTTTGGTTATTGGTTAACTTACTGAACAGTAGATTTCTTGAAGACATTAATTTGTTTCGAAGCTTTTGACGGGGGAGGTGCGCAAATATCGGAGATCTGGGTCATTTCAAACTTCAAAGAGATGTCATACGCTCACTGACAAAAGTGATTTTTGACCAAATAGGAAAGAAATTCTGGTGAGCTCTAAAAGTTTTCAACAGGATGAAAGAAACTTTCGGCCAAATTACGCACAAAGGACAACAGTTTTTTGTACATAATCCGTTCAAATAACTCTGGTAAAAAGAGCAGTTACAAAAGTAGAAAACAATTGGACAGTTAAGTCATAAAGTTCAACAGTTGTTTGTGTTTAATAGCCGCAAAGCGACAGCTGGAGCTATTATTGGCCGTCTCTTATTTTTTTTAATTCGTCGTCGTGATTTTTCTGACAACCATATGACGTCACAACACCTTCAAATCGGTTGTTTGTTCATTCGTTCATGTAATTTCAGCTGAAATGCGAGGCTGACGTCATTTTCGCCTTTGGTGGAGCGAGTTGTTTTTGTTCATTTGCAATATTAAATTTTGGTCACACTTGACTTACCTCACTCACAAAAATGACTTCCTCACTTTGAACTTAACTGTTATTTACTTTCTAATTACTTAATTAAAAGAGATAAAGTCAAATGAGTGTGTGTCAATCTAAATGAAGGTCATTAGAGAGCAGCTAATAGAGGCAGCAAAAACTTATACAGATTTTAAATCAAAATTTATTTTGTCAGCCTTCAATGAAAAGACTGAATTTTTTTGGTCTGTCTGTTTTACTGTTTTTTTTTGAGACTGCAGATTTACGAAGCTATTGCGGCTATTTTCTGGCAATCCTCCAGCTATGTTCAATTTGTCCAAATGGTTTCAGCTTCTGAAAAAAAAATTAGTTTCTTGTTTTATGTTGCCAGAAAAACAATAAAACAATATCCCAGTAGCAGCTTGTGGGGCCCGTTAAAACCCCTAGCTGATCAAATTTTCATCCGCTTTTTTTTAGTTTTCACAAACTCCCCCCCCCCCCCCACCTCCTTAAAAACCAACAATGAGTTATCAAAAATTAGAAAGCAATTGGAACTTTTTCCTTTTGGTTGGTCCTTCAAATACATTTGAATTGTTGCTGCAATGTGGTATAAATTCCGTGGTAAAAATTTTTCACTATTGCTGGTTTTGACTTCACTAATGAACATTTGCAAATAGTTATTTGTGGCTCCTGGAAAAATATCAAAATTGCTATCCAAAGATACTTTTTAAGTTTTTCATCAGTTAGTTTTAAGCCATTTATTCCAGAGTTTACCCACCCATGAAAAATTACGCATGGAATTTTTGCTCAAAAAAGAATCACTCATTTTGACTGTGTTCAATTTTAAAATGATCGCAGCAGGGCTCGATTTAAAAAATTACCACACGGTTGTTATCGGCCTCGAAGTTATCATAACACCTCGGCTTCGCCTTGGAGTTTGATAACTTCTCGGTGGCGATAACAACCGTGTGGTAATTTTCAATAGAAGTTCACTAGGGGTCACTCGAGCTGTATATTAATGAGGCTACAATACTTGAATGAGTTTGTATAAAATTTGAGTTGAAAATAAGGATATTTAGAAGTCAGAATATCATATTTTGAATGGGCTCCTATATTTAGCGTTCATCGTGCGGCAATTTGTCGGCTATTATTCGTTATTATGTATGGCTTGCCTAATTCTCTGAATGAATACAAGTACTCAAGGGCAATTTTTTGCTCACATAAGCTACGCTACCTGGACCCATCGAACTCTAATTGAAGGTTTAAAGAAAAAAAGAGTAACTAGCTGGTGCTTAACTAAATTATGCAACTTTGGTTTTTAGAATAGTTCGTCATGGCCTTAATAGATTTGTAAAAAGCAACTTTCATGACAGATTTTAATTGCTCTCAGGACGAAGTTATTGTGAACGTGTCTTTTTTATGCGAAATTTGGTATTAACGTTTTCTATAATGTTCGTTCGCTTGAACAGCCAGACTTTGCTGAAAGAAATGGGATAGACTGGAAAAGAGTGTACGGTTTACCAAAGCTGCTGAGGAACTGAGAATTTTTTGTTGCGATCTGTGAATTTGGTTCTCCAAGACTGTGTATTTGGTTGTGCTAATTTGCGGGCAATATTGTAAAAAAGAAAGCATAAATATACAGGTGTGTTTCAGATGACAGATCTGGTGATTCAATTGCGGCAACTTAGCTTGAGCTCGGAGGTAAACCTAATGCTAGGATCTCTAACAGTATCTGGACCTCACCATACGTCAGGAGGAACACGCTCAAAGCTGTCAGTTCTTAACAGCATGCCATATTACACCAACAGTAGCTCAAGTCTGAACAGCTGCTCCTCCTCCTCTGAAAACAATTTGCCCAATGCAACTTGCTCGTCCAAAATTGGCACCTTGAAATATGAGGCTGATCTTGATAGTTGTACAGAGAGGCGACAGGAGTTCTTCAAAGAGGAGTTTCTATCGCAGCAGTTGAATCACTCAGGAAATTTTGCCTTCCGTGTCGAAGATGAAACTATCTTCGTTCATAAATACATTTTGGTTGCAAGGTAATTATCATGAAAATCCTGTCGCGCTGCATGGAGGCATCGATAATTTAGTTTAATATTAAAATCGAATTTTAACTAGCCTTCGATAAATTTCAAGCAACCGAGTCAAAGCTTTTGCAAGTATTATTTTTTGCGAGTTCCTATTTGCACCCTTCTTTAGGTCAAAATTCATGGCCTCATTGCTTTGCGGATCCTTCAGGGAGAGCCAAGGACGGGAACTGGAAGTTACAGACATATCGGCCAGTGCTCTTAGGATCGTCCTGGGATATCTCTATTGCGATCAGCTCATCTCCAGGGCCTCCGATCTGGACGTGTGTGATTGGTGTGACGTCATTGAATTTGCCAATCGACTGTGTCTTGACCGACTAATCTCTCTAGTAGAACGGGAACTAGTCGCTCAACTGAGAGGCAAAATTCACTCTGAAAGTGTGAAGGATTCAATTCTGTTGCTGGACAAATGCCAGCTGTTCAACGCGCACAGCTTGCATAAGTGGTTATTCACACATTTGAGTCACAATTTTGACTACATGTGCAAGAATTTCAGCTACCTCAAACAGACCATGTTGTCAGAGGAGAGCAAGAAAGAGCTGCTGAGGAATAGGTGGCCTCCGGTCTGGTACATTAAAGAGAAGGATTACTACGAACGGAGGCGCCGATTGATGACCAAAATTGAGGGAAACAAGAGGCAGATGAAGAACGGACTGACACGTTGGTGGTTGTGGCGAAAGCAGAACGTCATGTAAACTTTGGTATACGTTTCATACGTTAGCAATTTTTGTAGACGAGTTCAGAAAATGAATAATTTATTGCCTCTTGCAGACAGATTGAAAGGGTGATTTCTTAAAATCTTCATTCAGTACATGTGATAAAACTTGGTAGTCTGCGTTTGTTTATGCAGTGAGAATATAGGAACTCTATTAATGTTAGGCGTTGATTGTTAGTTTTGCATGTATCATGAATAAGATTTAGTTTCATATTTCAACTTCAATCATCCTGTTAAGCTACGAAGTTTGAAAATTTCATATGAAAAATGTTGCGGATTGAAATTGAAAATAGATTATTGTTTATTATGTTAGCAACATTTATTTATTAGTTAGATGTTGTGAGTTTGTGTTATGATTTGAATTGGTGCTACTTAGGATTAGAGATTAGATTGCCAGTTAAGATGGCCCATGTTGAGATTATTGAACAACTCACTCCTCCTTTAACCCCGGACGTTTTCTCGTGTAAAGTTTTGTTCTGGCTACCCGACCAAATGAAATTTGACATACCGTTGCTTAAAGGTTTTAGATTTTCATTAATATTGTTTCAATTGAATTTTTTCACGATTGTATTACGGGTTTTACAATCGGGCGAATTGTTTTTTTTTTAAAAACTTTTTTGTTTTTGTCGCTAGAGACTTTGAAGAACTAAAATTTTTGCGAAATTACTTTGCTTGTAAGGCTCACTTTTCGGAACTCTTTGACATCAGAGAAACGTTAGATTTTGCTAAGTGTATTACACTATGATGGGGGGGGGGTTTGAGCTTCAGTTGATGCTGAAAAGTTTTAAAACCGAAATTCACCATAATGGTTGCAGAAGTAACATTAATTTTATACTTCGGGTGGTACTTATTTTTTGCTATAATATTTATAGTCAGAGGTAAAAGGATTCTCCTTCATCATTTGGTAAAATCAATCAAATCTTGATCGCGATGCTTTTTCGATTTACCTGTTTGATTATCTGTTCTGATGGATCGAAATAGTTAAAGATGAAATATGTTTAATTAGATATGGTTAGAAAAAGGTATAGAACAATTGTAGGGTTTATTTATAACTGAAATTGCTGTGGGGCTCTAAACATAAGTAAAAATTAGTTTCATCTTAGTTTTTGAATTAGGCGAGTTACATACAGAATTAGACGAATATTTCATATATAGCTGCTACAACAGCCCCGTTTTTGTAGCAGTAGAGGAGGTTGAAACAATTTGCTGTTAAGAGCAAAAAGTAGACAAGGAGAGCGACTTAGTTTGCGCTGGACAGATTTCAGTTGTCCTGTCTTGACTAGCTACCTCCATTGTCCTGTCTCGAGTAGATACCTCTAGGTTCGAATGTTTATAAGGGCCGCCCTCAGTCTCACAACGGCTTTTATTTTGGCGCTCTCTTTCTTATAATTCAAAGAATTCGAATTGTATTGGGGTGCTATCTTTTTTTAAAGATATGTTCACGTTTTCATAATTATTGACGTCAAATTGGTGAAGTGATTCTGGTCACGCCGAAACAGGAAGTGGAGCGAAGAAGCGATTGAATTTGCAGTGTGTTTTTTTCTTTTCAATTCATAGCAGAGTAAGATGAGTGTTTGAACGAAAATTCGCTTTCTCAACTGTAATTTTTGTTCACATGCGACAATTTTAGTTTGATTTTTGTTATTTTCAATTTTTGAATGAATTATTTGCTAGGTAGTTTTTCCGATCCAATTTTTGTCAGTTCTACAGGTTCAATAGGAATAGTTTTTTGTTTAGTCAATGAACATTCTTTGAATTGTGTCTTTTGGACTTTGTTTAGATCTCTTCACACAGTTTCCAAGTTCTATCCTCATAAAATAATTTAGAGTAATGGATTGCAATGAATGGATTGCAGTGATTTTCGGCTAACAGAGCCGTTGTGGTAGGCTAGCTGAACACTCAAATGGTTCTTTATACAATTTATACAGGTATCAGCAGTGTCCATTCTCAAAGCAGTGTGTGCTTTTAGCCTACTCCACGCCTCAATTTCTCAGTAATCTGCGATTTAATGAAGTCAGGTACCGTTAAGGACGTTGAATTGAACGGGGCTTGGTTGATACCTACATCGATTAAGCGGGAATTGTCACTGAACAAAGAATTTTGAACATAAAATCTGATTGAGCACAAATTTATTTAACATGCTGTCGATAACATAATGTTATTGAACTTGATAACTGAGTTATATTGAACTGTTTTTTATGGATATAATATATCATTTAAACACGAATTTCTTTGTGAGGTGGAGCAATTTTGATTTATATGCTTCTTGTTGCAGATTTGCTTATCTTCCTTGCTGGTCTATTTCTCCGCAGTTTAACGATCTGCTGGACTTTGAGTTCGTATGACCATCATTATTTTATGCTTCAGCTGATTACCAGATTTGACCTCCTTTAATTAGGCAAGACCTGTTGCTGAATGTCGATATATGTCCTTGAATATTGTTCTTCTTTTGGTCATTGTCTTGGAGTATTGTTCAGTAACTGGCCTGTGTCGTTGAAAGTTTTTGAAAAAACTGGTATTCCCATTTTTTGATGTCATGATTGGCTGTTATGGCGTTAAAACAGTTTTCTGCTTCCGAAGAACGGGTGGTGAACTTGATATGTGCAACTATTTTTCTGTTGCACCTGATCTGAAGGTGAAAGCGACTGAATCTTCCCCCTTGGTAAGAGTCCGAATTCTTTGACGTTATCTATACTTTTCTTTCGCTCTCCTCTTGATCATGAGATCAATTTATTTGAGTGAAATTTTTGTATTTTCAAGGTAAAGAAGATCTTGTTGTGGCGCATTTTGTATCCAATTTATGTCTCGCTTCCTGGGTTTTGTTAATTTAGTTTTGCAGCGGAAGTGAGTTTTTCTTGATTTGGCATGTTAGATCAATGTTAATCAATCTTAATCCTAATTCTTTTCCTTTCGAAATTCAACTCGAACTTCTGCAGGTGTGGTAGGATTGATAATTGTTCTGGGCTCTCTGGACTGAACGTTCCGCAATATTTCTAAAGTCTCGTCATTTCTAAGTTGATTTCTGTCGTGCTTTAATTGGTCTTTCTGATAGATTTTGGGCGGCTTGTTTTTTAACATCTTACTGTTAAATGTCAACAACGCTTTTGCATTCAGCTGGAAGTAAATTGAGCTCGATTGGTTGAGTGATATGATGAAGTAAGATATTTTGTGCATGATTCCTGCTCTTGAGCATGCTGTCCGCTTGTGAGCATATTTCGTACCACTGCATAAATATTCTCAGATAGTTTTGCTAGAAAAATGGCCGACCTTGAAACCCAACCCAAGTCGAATCGTAGTCCCAGGATCGTGTACGGGCAAGTTTTTTTCAATGTTATCTCAGCTCATCCTTATGAAGCCTCTTCTAATAAAGGTTAAGCTTAAAGTATTTGTGTGTTTGTTCAACTCTATTATTAATAAGATTTGACCAAAGTGAAGCGAGGGTGCTGTCTGAATTTTTCGAAATTGGCATTTAAATGTTTCTCAATGACCTTAGGTGACATAACTCTGTTTATTGAACCTGTATGACTCAGAGGCTGTCTGATTTTTTAAATCCGCTTTTTAATGGTTCTCATTAACCTTAAATGACATAATAACTGTTTGTTTACAAGATATAGCGCCAGAAATGAGTGAGCGCTGCCTGGTTTTTTAGAATCGGCCTTTAAATGCTTCTCAATGGCATTAGACAGAACTCTTAGACAGTCATTTTATTAATTGTGAGAGGTTGAGGCTGCCGAACTTGTTAATTTTGGGCTTTCAAATGCTTCTCGATGACATTGGGTGACATAACTCCATTTTGTGATGAGACGTGACACATGAGGCGTTAAAAGCTGCAGAATTTCTATAATTGGCTTTCAAATAACTGCCAATGACCTTAGATGACACAATACCTTTTTTTTACAAGATATGACCCAGGTGACGGGTTGGAGCTACCTAAATTAATTGAAATTTGCTTTTAAATGCTTTTCAATGTCCTTAGATGATATAGTTGCTCTGATAATAGATAAGATTTGACCCAGGTGAAGGGTTGGGGATGGTGGATTTTTTAAAATTGGCTTTGAGACTCTGGTCAATGACCTTAGATGACATAATGACTCTTACTAACAAGATTTGACCCTGTTGTAGTTTGGGGGCTGCCTGAATTAATTAAAACAGGCTTCATAATGCTTCTTAATGGCGTTAGATGACATATTTGCCCTTTTTATAAATATGATTTGTGCCAGGTGGTGCGTTGGATTTTGTTTTTTACCCGCTTAACCTTTTCATCAGAATTTTGTTTGACGAGTCAGGATTTTTATGTTTGACTTGTGACTTGACTCACGTACTGATCTATCTGAACGGATTTAAATCCTCTCTAGCATTGAATTACGTAATGCAATAAATACAGTCAATGTCAAAAAGGCAAAATCAAGGGTAAAGTTCGATCATTAAGTTGTAGTGCATTAGGGTTTCAAAGTCCATTTTATTGAACAAAAAATCTGATTGAGCACAAATTTATTTAACATGCTGTCGATAACACAATTTTTTTGAACTTGATAATTGAGTTATATTGAACTGTTTTTTATCGATATTATATACCATTTAAACGCCAATCCTTTGTGAGGTGGATCAGTTTTGATTGATTTGCTTTTAATGCAGATTTGCTTATCTTCCCTGCTGGTCTATTTCTCCGCAGTTTCACGAACTACTGGATTTTGAGTACGTATGACCATCATTATTTTACGCTTCAGCTAATTACCAGATTTGACCTCCTTTATTAGGCAAGACCGGTTGCGGAATGACGGTATCTGTCCTTGAATATTGTTCTTCTTTCGGCCATTCTCTTGGAGTATTGTTTAGTAACTGGTCTGTGTCGTTGAAGAAGTTCGTGAAAAAACTGGTATTCCCATTATTTGATGTCATGATTGGCTGTTATGGCGTTAAAACAGTTTTCTGCTTCCGAAGAACGGGTGGTGAACTTGATATGTGCAACTATTTTTCTGTTGCACCTGATCTGAAGGTGAAAGCGACTGCATCTTCCCCCTTGGTAAGAGTCCGAATTCTTTGACGGTATCTTTACTTTTCTTTCGCTCTCCTCTTGATCATGAGATCAATTTCTTTGAGTGAAACTTGTATTTTCAAGGTAAAAAAGATCTTATAGTGGTGCCTTTTGTATTCTATATATGTATCGCCTCCGGGTTTTGTAAATATAGGTTTGCAGGGGAAGTGAGATTGTTATGGTTTTGTATGTTAGATCAATGCTAATCAATCTTAATCCTAATTCTTTTCCTTTCGAAAGCCAACTCGAACTTTGAAGGTGTGGTAGGGTTGATAATTGTTCTGGGCTCTCTGGACTGTACGTTCCGCAATATTTCTAAAGTCGTCATTTCTATGCTGATTTCTTGCGAGGTCAGAATTGGTCTTTCTGATAGATTTTGGGCTGCTTGTTTTTGACATCTTACTGTTAAATGTCAACAACGCTTATGCATTCAGCTGGAAGTAAATTTAGCTTGATTGGTTGAGTGATATGCTGAAAGTGGGATATTTCGTGCATGATTCCTGCTCTTGAGCATGCTGTCCGCTTGTGAGCATAATTCCTTCCATTGCATAAATCTTCTCAGATGGTTTTGCTAAAAAAATGGCCGACCTTGAAACCCAACCAAAGTCGAATCGTTGTCCCAGGCTCATGTGCGGGCAAGATTTCAATGTTATCTCAGCTCAACCTTATGAAGTATCTTCTAATAAAGGTTAGGCTTAAAGTATTTGTTTGTTTGTTCAACTCTATTATTAATATGATTTGACCAAAGTGAAGCGAGGGTGCTGTCTGAATTTTTCAAAATTGGCATTTAGACGTTTCTCAATGACCTTAGGGGACATAATTGTTTATTGAATCTGAATGACTCAGTTGAAAGATTGAGGCGGTCTGATTTTTTTAAATCCGCTCTTTAATGGTTCTCAATAACCTTAAATAACATCATAACTGTTTGTTGACAAGATATAACGCCAGGAATGAGTGAGCGCTGCCTGGTTTTTTAGAATCGACTTTGAAATGCTTCTCAGTGACATTAGATAGAACTCTTAGAGAGTCATTTTATTAATTGTGAGAGGTTGAGGCTGCCGCACTTGTCAGTTTTGGGCTTTGAAATGCTTCTCGATGACATTGGGTGACATAACTCCATTTTTTGATGAGACGTGACACATGAGGCGTTAAAGGCTGCAGATTTTCTAAAATTGGCTTTCAAATGACTGCAAATGACCTTAGATGACATGATACTTTTTTATTGACAAGATATGACCCAGGTGACGGGTTGGAGCTACCTAAATTATTTGAAATATGCTTTTAAATACTTTTCAATGGCCTTAGATGATATAGTTGCTCTGATAATAGATAAGATTTGACCCAGGTGAAGGTGGGGGCTGCTGGAATTTTTAAAATAGGCTTTTAGACTCTTGTCAATGACCTTAGATGACATAATGACTCTTATTAACAAGATTTGACCCGGTTGGGGGCTGCCTGAATTAATTAAAATAGGCTTTATGATGCTTTTCAATGGCGTTAGATGACATATTTGCCCTGTTTATAAATATGATTTGACCCAGGTGGTGCTGCGGATTTTGTTTTTTATCCGCTTAACCTTTTGATCAAAATTTCGTTTTATGAGTCAGGATTTTCACGTTTGACTTGTGACTCTGTTCTAACTGAACGGATTTAAATCTTCTCTCGCAATGAGTTACGTAATGCAATAAATACAGTCAATGTCAAAAAGGCAAAATCAAGGGTAAAGTTCGATCATTAAGTTGTAGTGCATTAGCGTTTCAAAGTCCATTTTATTGAACAGAAAATCTGATTGAGCGCAAATTTATTTAACATGCTGTCGATAACACAATTTTTTTGAACTTGATAATTGAGTTATATTGAACTGTTTTTTATCGATATTATATACCATTTAAACGCCAATCCTTTGTGAGGTGGATCAGTTTTGATTGATTTGCTTTTAATGCAGATTTGCTTATCTTCCCTGCTGGTCTATTTCTCCGCAGTTTCACGAACTACTGGATTTTGAGTACGTATGACCATCATTATTTTACGCTTCAGCTGATTACCAGATTTGACCTCCTTTAATTAGGCAAGACCTGTTGCTGAATGACGGTATTTGTCTTTGAATTTTGTTCTTTCGGCCATTCTTTTGGAGTGTTGTTTAGTAACTGGTCTGTGTCGTTGAAAAAGTTCTTGAAAAAACTGGTATTCCCATTATTTGATGTCATGATTGGCTGTTATGGCGTTAAAACAGTTTTCTGCTTCCGAAGATTGGGTGGTGAACTTGATATGTGCAACTATTTTTCTGTTGCACCTGATCTGAAGGTGAAACGACTGAATCTTCCCCCTTGGTAAGAGTCCGAATTCTTTGACGGTATCTATACTATTTTCGCTCTCCTCTTGATCATGAGATCTTTTTATTTGAGTGAAACTTTTGTATTTTCAAGGTAAAGAAGATCTCATAGTGGTGCCTTTTGTATTCTTTTTATGTCTCGCTTCCGGGGTTTTTTAAATATAGTTTTGCAGGGGAAGTGAGTTTATCGTGGTTTTGTATGTTAGATCAATGTTAATCAATCTTAATCCTAATTCTTTTCCTTTCGAAAGCCAACTCGAACTTTGAAGGTGTGGTAGGTTTGAAAATTGTTCTGGGCTCTCTGCACTAAGCGTTCCACAATCTTTCAAAAGTCTCATCATTTGTAAGCTGACTTTTTTCCAGCTTTAATTGGTCTTCCTGATAGATTTTTGGGCTGCTTGTGTTTGAACTCTTACTGTTGAATGTGAACAACGCTTGTGCCTTCAGTTGGAATTAAATTGAATTTGATTGCTTGTGTGATATGCTGACGTGGGATAATTCATGCAGGATTCCTGCTCTTGAGCATGCTGTCTGTTGGTGAGCATATATATTTCCTGCGACTGCATAAATATTTTCAACTTAAATTGCTTAAGAAATGGCCGACCTTGAAACCCAACCACAGCCAAATCATGTGGTCCCAGGATCGTTTGCGGCAAGTGTTGTTCAATTTTATCTGAGCTCAACCTTATGAGGTCTCTTCTAATAAACATTCAGCTTAAAGTATTTTGTTTGTTTGTTTGTTCAATTCTATTACTCACAAAGATTTGACCCAAGTGAACCGAGGGTGTTGCCTGAATTTTTCAAGATTGGCTTTTAAACGTTTCTCAATGATCAAAGATGACATAACTCTGTTTATTGAATTGGGATGAGTTATATTGAACTATTACTTACTTATGCATATAATTTAATATCATTTAAAGGCGAATTCTTGGTGAGCTGGATCAGTTTTGATTGATTTGCCACTTATGCTGACTTGCTTATCTTCTTTTTTTGTCTTTCCGCAATTTCACGAACTGCTGGATTTCGAGTACGTATGACCATCATTATTTTACGCTTCAGATGGTTTCCAGCTTCGACCTCCGTTAATTAGGCAAGACCTGTTGCTGAGTGACGGTATCTATCCTTGAATACTGTTTTTCTTTTGGCCACTCTCTTGGAAATTTATTTAGTAACTGGTCTGTGTTGTTGGAAAAGTTCTTGATAAACTGGTATTCCCATTTTTTGAGGTCATGATTGGCTCTTATGGCAACAGTTTTCTTCTTCCTAAGAACGTGGTGATATTGATGTGCAACTATTTTTTGTTGCACCTGATCTGAAGGTGAAGCTGACTGTTTCTTCCCCCTTGGTAAGTGAGTCCGAATTCTTTGACGGTCTCTTAACATTGTCGCACTCATTTTGGCTTTGAGAGTGGTTTCTTTAAGGGTGTATTTTCCGGGTAGAGAAGATCTTGTAGTGGCGCCTTTTGTATCCTATTTATGTCTCGCTTCCTGGGTTTTGTAAATTTAGTTTTGCAGCGGAAGTGAGTTGATCATGGTTTCGTATGTAAGATAAGCAATGAAGAGCGTCCGATTTTTCATGAAATCAATCTCAATCCTCATTCTTTTTCTTTCGAAAGCCAACTCTTTTTTTGTAGATGTGGCAGGGTTTATAATTGTTCTGGGCTCTCTGGACTGAACGCTCTACAATATTTCTAAAATCTTTTCATTTGTAAGCTGATTTCTTTTGAGCTTTAGTTGGTCTTTCTGATGGATTTTGGGCTGCTTGTTCTTGACATATTACTGTTAAATGTCAACAACGCTTATGCATTCAAATGGAAGTAAATTGAGTTTGATTAGTTGAGTGATATGCTGAAGTGGGATATTTTGTGCATGATTCCTGCTTTTGAACGTGCTGTCCGCTTGTGAGCATATTTCCTACCACCGCATAATTATTCTCGGATGGTTTTGCGTAAAAAATGGCCGACCTTGAAACCCAACCAAAGTCAAATGGTGGTCCCAGGATCGTGTGTGGGCAAGTTTTTTTTTCAATTTTAGCTAAGCTCAACCTTATGAAGTCTCTTCTAATAAACGTTAAGCTTAAATTGTTTAATTGTTTGTTTGTTTTACTCTATTATTAATAAGGTTTAACCAAAGCAAGGGTGCTGTCTCAATTTTTCAAAATTAACATTTAGACGTTTCTCAATGGCCTTAGGTGACATAACTCTGTTTATTGAAACGGTTTGACTCAGTTGAAAGGTTGAAGCTGTCTGATTTTTTAAATCCGCTTTTTAATGGTTCTCAATAACCTTAGATGACATAATAACTGTTTGTTGACAAGATAAAACGCCAGAAATGAGCAAGCGCTGCCTTTTTTTTAACTGCCGCACTTGCTAAATTTGGGCTTTCAAATGCTTCTCGATGACATTGGATGACATAACTCCGTTTTTGATGAGACGTGGCCCATCAGTAGTGAGAAGGCTGCAGAATTTCTAAAAATTGGCTTTCAAATGACTGCCAATGACCTTAGATGACATAATAACTTTTTTTGACATATGACACCGGGTTGGAGCTACCTAAATTAATTGAAATATGCTTTTAAATGCTTTTCAATGGCCTTAGATGATAGAGTTGCTCTGATAATAGATAAGATTTGACCCAGGTGAAGGTGGGGGCTGCTGGAATTTTTAAAATTGGCTTTTAGACTTGTCAATGACCTTAGATGACATAATGACTCTTATTAACAAGATTTGACCCGGTTGTAGGTTGGGGGCTGCCTGAATTAATTAAAATAGGCTTTATAACGCTATTTCAATGGTGTTAGATGACATATTTGCCCTGTTTATAAATATGATTTGACCCAGTTGGTGCTGGGGATTTTGTTTTTTTATCCGCTTAACCTTTTGATCAAAATTTCGTTTTATGAGTCAGGATTTTCACGTTTGACTTGTGACTCTGTTCTAACTGAACGGATTTAAATCTTCTCTCGCAATGAATTACGTAATGCAATAAATACAGTCAATCTCAAAAAGGCAATATCAAGGGTAAAGTTCGATCATTATGTTGTAGTGCATTAGCGTTTCAAAGTCCATTTTATTGAACAGAAAATCTGATTGAGCACAATTTTATTTAACATGCTGTCGATAACACAATTTTTTTGAACTTGATAATTGAGCTATATTGAACTGTTTTTATGGATATAATATACCATTTAAACGCCAATTCTTTGTGAGGTGGATCAGTTTTGATTGATTTGCTTTTTGTGCAGATTTGCTTATCTTCCCTGCTGGTCTATTTCTCCGCAGTTTCACGAACTACTGGATTTTGAGTACGTATGACCATCATTATTTTACGCTTCAGCTGATTACCAGATTTGACCTCCTTTAATTAGGCAAGGCCTGTTGCTGAATGACGGTATTTGTCCTTGAATATTGTTCTTTCGGCCGTTCTCTTGGAGTATTGTTTAGTAACTGGTCTGTGTCGTTGAAAAAGTTCTTGAAAAAACTGGTTTTCCCATTATTTGATGTCATGATTGGCTGTTATGGCGTTAAAACAGTTTTCTGCTTCCGAAGAACGGGTGGTGAACTTGATATGTGCAACTATTTTTCTGTTGCACCTGATCTGAAGGTGAAACGACTGAATCTTCCCCCTTGGTAAGAGTCCGAATTCTTTGACGGTATCTATACTTTTCTTTCGCTCTCCTCTTGATCATGAGATCTTTTTATTTGAGTGAAACTTTTGTATTTTCAAGGTAAAGAAGATCTCATAGTGGTGCCTTTTTGTATTCTATTTATGTCTCGCTTCCGGGGTTTTTCAAATATAGTTTTGCAGGTGAAGTGAGTTTATCATGGTTTTGTATGTTAGATCAATGTTAATCAATCTTAATCCTAATTCTGTTCCTTTCGAAAGCCAACTCGAACTTTGAAGGTCGGGTAGGTTTGAAAATTGTTCTGGGCTCTCTGCACTAAGCGTTCCACAATCTTTCAAAAGTCTCATCATTTGTAAGCTGATTTTTTTCCAGCTTTATTTGGTCTTCCTGATAGATTTTTGGGCCGCTTGTGTTTGAACTCTTACTGTTGAATGTGAACAACGCTTATGACTTCAGTTGGAATTAAATTGAATTTGATTGCTTGTGTGATATGCTGACGTGGGATAATTCATGCAGGATTCCTGCTCTTGAGCATGCTGTCTGTTGGTGAGCATATATTTTTCCTGCGACTGCATAAATATTTTCAACTTAGTTTGCTTAAGAAATGGCCGACCTTGAAACCCAACCACAGCCGAATCATGTGATCCCAGGATCGTTTGCGGCAAGTGTTGTTCAATTTTATCTGAGCTCAACCTTATGAAGTCTCTTCTAATAAACATTAAGCTTAAAGTATTTTGTTTGTTTGTTTGTTCAATTCTATTACTGATAAAGATTGGAACCGAGGGTGTTGCAATTTTTCAAGATTGGCTTTTAAACGTTTCTCAATGATCTAAGATGACATAACTCTGTTTATTGAATTGGTATGAGTTATATTGAACTATTACTTATGCATATAATTTAATATCATTTAAAGGCGAATTCTTGGTGAGCTGGATCAGTTTTGATTGATTTGCCACTTATGCTGACTTGCTTATCTTCCTTTTTTGTCTTTCTCTGCAATTTCACGAACTGCTGGATTTCGAGTACGTATGACCATCATTATTTTACGCTTCAGACGATTTCCAGCTTCGACCTTCGTTAATTAGGCTAGACCTTTTGCTGAGTGACGGTATCTATCCTTGAATACTGTTTTTCTTTTGGCCACTCTCTTGGAGTTTTATTTAGTAACTGGTCTGTGTTGTTGGAAAAGTTCTTGAAAAACTGGTATTCCCATTTTTTGAGGTCATGATTGGCTCTTATGGCAACAGTTTTCTTCTTCCTAAGAACGTGGTGATATTGATATGTGCAACTATTTTTTTGTTGCACCTGATCTGAAGGTGAAGCTGACTGTTTCTTCCCCCTTGGTAAGTGAGTCCGAATTCTTTGACGGTCTGTTAACATTTTCCCACTCATCTTGGTTTTGAGAGTGGTTTCTTTAAGGGTGTATTTTCCGGGTAGAGAAGATCTTGTAGTGGCGCCTTTTGTATCCTATTTATGTCTCGCTTCCTGGGTTTTGTAAATTTAGTTTTGCAGCGGAAGTGAGTTGATCATGGTTTTGTATGTAAGATAAGCAATGAAGAGCGTCCGATTTTTCATGAAATCAATCTCAATCCTCATTATTTTTCTTTCGAAAGCCAACTCTTTTTTTGTAGATGTGGCAGGGTTTATAATTGTTCTGGGCTCTCTGGACTGAACGCTCTACAATATTTCTAAAATCTTTTCATTTGTAAGCTGATTTCTTTTGAGCTTTAGTTGGTCTTTCTGATGGATTTTGGGCTGCTTGTTCTTGACATATTACTGTTAAATGTCAACAACGCTTATGCATTCAAATGGAAGTAAATTGAGTTTGATTAGTTGAGTGATATGCTGAAGTGGGATATTTTGTGCATGATTCCTGCTTTTGAACGTGCTGTCCGCTTGTGAGCATATTTCCTACCACTGCATAATTATTCTCGGATGGTTTTGCGTAAAAAATGGCCGACCTTGAAACCCAACCAAAGTCAAATCGTGGTCCCAGGATCGTGTGTGGGCAAGTTTTTTTTTCAATTTTAGCTAAGCTCAACCTTATGAAGTCTCTTCTAATAAACGTTAAGCTTAAATTGTTTAATTGTTTGTTTGTTTTACTCTATTATTAATAATGTTTAACCAAAGTGAAGCAAGGGTGCTGCCTCAATTTTTCAAAATTAACATTTAGACGTTTCTCAATGGCCTTAGGTGACATAACTCTGTTTATTGAAACGGTTTGACTCAGTTGAAAGGTTGAAGCTGTCTGATTTTTTAAATCCGCTTTTTAATGGTTCTCAATAACCTTAGATGACATAATAACTGTTTGTGACAAGATAAAACGCCAGAAATGAGCGAGCGCTGCCTGGTTTTTTAAACTGCCGCACTTGCTAAATTTGGGCTTTCAAATGCTCGATGACATTGGATGACATAACTCCGTTTTTAATGAGACGTGACCCATGAGTAGTGAGAAGGCTGCAGAATTTCTAAAATTGGCTTTCAAGTGACTGCCAATGACCATAGATGACATTATAGCTTTTTTATTGAAAAGATATGACCCAGGTGACGGGTTGGAGCTACCTAAATTATTTGAAATTTGCTTTTAAATGCTTTTCAATGGCCTTAGATGATATAATTGCTCTGTTAATAGATAAGATTTGACCAAGGTGAAGGGTGGGGGCTGCTGGAAGATGACATAATGACTCTTAAAAACAAGATTAGACCCAGTTGTAGGTTGGAGGCTGCCTCAATTAATTAAAATTGGCTTCATAATGCTTCTCAATAGCGTTAGATGACATATTTGCTTTAGATGACAAATATGATTTGATGACAAATATGATTTGCGTTAGATGACAAATATGATTTGACCCAGGTGGTGCGGCGGATTTTGTTTTTTATCCGCTTAACCTTTTCATCAGAATTTTGTTTGACGAGTCAGGATTTTTATGTTTGACTTGTGAGATTTGACTCACGTACTGTTCTATCTGAACGGATTTAAATCTCTCGCATTGAATCAATGAATACAGTCAATGTCAAAAAATGTAAAATCAAGGGTAAAGTCCGATCATTAAGTCGTAGTGCATTAGGGTTTAAAATTCCATTAGAGCGATTGCTACATTTTTTAAGTGTGGCAGGGTTTATAATTGTTCTGGGCTCTCTGGACTCAACGTTCTACAATATTTCTAAAATCTTGTCATTTGTAAGCTGATTTCTTTCGAGCTTGGTCTTTCTGATAGATTTTGGGCTGCTTGTTTTTGACATCTTACTGTCAAATGTCAACAATGCTTATGCATTCAGCTGGAAGTAAATTGAGTTTAATTGGTTGAGTGATATGCTGAAGTGGGATATTTTGTGCATGATTCCTGCTCTTGAGCATGCTGTCCGCTTGTGAGCATAATTCCTACCACTGCATAAATTTTCTCAGATGGTTTTGCTTAAAACATGGCTGACCTTGAAACCCAATCAAAGTCAAATCGTGGTCCCAGGATCGTATGCGGGCAAGTTTTTTCAACTTTATCTAAGCTCAACCTTATGAAGTCTCTTCTAATAAAGGTTAGGCTTAAAGTATCTTTGTTTGTTCAACTCTATTATTTAAAAGATTTGACCAAAGTGAAGCGAGGGTGCTGTCTGAATTTTTCAAAATTGGCATTTAGACGTTTGACAATGGCCTTAGGTGACATAACTCTGTTTATTGAAACTGTATGACTCAGTTGAAATGCTGAGGCTGTCTGATTTTTTAAATCCGCTTTTTAATGATTCTCAATAACCTTAGATGACATAATAACTGTTTGTTGACAAGATAAAACGCCAGAAATGAGAGCGTTGCCTGGTTTTTTAAACTGCCGCACTTGTTAAATTTGGGCTTTCAAATGCTTCTCGATGACATTGGTTGACATAACTCCATTTTTTGATGAGACGTGACCCATGAGGCGTGAAAAGGCTAGATAATTTCTAAAATTGGCTTTCAATTGACTGCCAATGACCTTAGATGACAATAGCTTTTTTATTGACAAGATATGACCCAGGTGACGGGTTGGAGCTAACTAAGTCATTTGAAATATGCTTTTAAATGCTTTTCAATGGCCTTAGATGATATAGTTGCTCTGTTAATAGACAAGATTTGACCAAAATGAAGCAAGGGTGCTGTCTGAATTTTTCAAAATTGGCATTTAGACGTTTTTCAATGTCTTTAGGTGACATAACTCTGTTCATTGAAACTGTATGACTCAGTTGAAAGTTGAGGCTGTCTGATTTTTTAAATCCGCTTTTTAATGGTTCTCAATAACCTTAGATGACATAATAACTGTTTGTTGACAAGATAAAACGTTAGAAATGAGTGAGCGCTGCCTGGTTTTTTAAACTGCCACACTTGTTAAATTTGGGCTTTCAAATGCTTCTCGATGACATTGGTTGACATAACTCCATTTTTTGATGAGACGTAACCCATGAGGCGTGAAAAGGTTGCAGAATTTCTAAAATAAGCTTTCAAATGTCTGCCAATGACCATAGATGACATAATAGCGTTTTTGTATTGAAAAGATATGACCCAGGTGACGGGTTGGAGCTACCTGAATTATTTGAAATTTGCTTTTAAATGCTTTTCAATGGCCTTAGATGATAAAGTTGCTCTGTTAATAGATAAGATTTGACCAAGGTGAAGGGTGGGGGCTGCTGGAAGGTGACATAATGACTCTTAAAAACAAGATTAGACCTAGTTGTAGGTTGGAGGCTGTCTCAATTAATTAAAATTGGCTTCATAATGCTTCTCAATCGCGTTAGATGACATATTTGCTCTGTTTATAAATATGATTTGACCCAGGTGGTGCTGCGGATTTTGTTTTTTATCCGCTTAACCTTTTGATCAAAATTTCGTTTTACGAGTCAGGATTTTCACGTTTGACTTGTGACTCTGTTCTAACTGAACGGATTTAAATCTTCTCTCGCATTGAATTACGTAATGCAATGAGTACAGTCAATGTCAAAAAAGCAAAATCAAGGGTAAAGTCCGATCATTAAGTCGTAGTGCATTAGGGTTTCAAATTCCATTAGAGCGATTGCTACACTTTTTGATACTTAGGAAAAAGTTTTGTCAATTTTTATCTCTAATACTTTATTCTTTCCCGTTCAATCCCAATGTGCCTCGCAATGTCTCAGCGCGTTAACTTCCACTATTTTTTAGAAGATTGCAGGCTTTTTTTTAACTGACTCAGCGCAATTGTCAATTGTGTCTCAAGGTTAGCTCGAATTTAGTTCCGTAGTAGTTTACAATTAAAAAATAACGATTAAAAAATGGATAACTCAGAATTAGTTGCGCAATTTTTATTTGAGCCTGCAAGCTTGTCCTTCATTTTCCTATATCTTAAGAAGAGGCAGAATGGATTTGGTATACAGTAATGAATGTGAGTATTAAAACGTATTAAGAATCTGAAAAAAATATGCGACAAATTGATCACTATACGAGCTTCGTTTGACGGAGATTATAGATAAACTCCCGGCGCCCGAATTTTTCATTGGTAAGAAACTGAGACAGATTTTTCAAAAGATGTCTGATGCAATCTCTGTATTGACACGCTGACATGTATTGCTTGTATAGAGCACAAAAATATGTCATTCAAGCTGATCGAAGCATTTGGGGCAGAGAATTGGCAAGCTCACTGGAAATATTAGTTGTATGTTTGGTAACAACTAAAGCCCAACTTAAGAACTTATTAACTGCTCAACTTTGGTCTGACAATTATACAACTCAACTGCTCGACATTCATACATTGATCAATCAAAAAAATTGTCTGATTATAGGAACTGCAAAACTGATAAACAAAGTTACTTCGAACCAATGGCCGTTGGTTGGATTTGTCGTTAAGTTTATTGGCGGTTTCCCTTTCGGGAAACTTTCAGGACATTTTGGTCAAAACATTTTGTACTTTTTGGTTAAAACTGATTTGTATAGGGTCTGGTACTGAAATTGGCTCAGTTCTTGTTGGTTGATTTAACTCACATTTTGATTATCAAAGAACTGAAGTTCCCGTTCTTTGATAATCGGGGATTGCTGGGTCGGCCTCACAGTTCCAAGGGTCAATTGCTCCTAAGACTTTGATCTCGTTGTGGTTTTATTGGTCGCAATCTCATTCTACACGCCACATGTTATTGGTCGCCACATATACACATTGTAGTTTGTTTTAACTTTACGCAAAAAATATTGACATTCGCGAGTCTTCTGCTAGATGCATAGGAAGAGCTATGTTGCTTGTTGATGGTTGCGACTTGTGTTGTGCATTTTGGGTCCAGAATGAGACATTGAGTGTCCTCTATCAGACTGTCTTTCCCGTCGTAATTCTTGTATTTCAGGTAGAAGTTGATAAGGTCTTCGTCCACTGAAGAAGACAGCTCAGACGTTTTATCCTAGAATTCTTTATGCATTCTGCTTTTGGCTTTCGTTGCCCGGCGTTGTTTTGGAAAATAAAGCGAGTTGGTTGACTGGTGTGCTTCCATGAAACACGTTTGATAGCGTGCAAGCAAGTGCCAGGGCGTAGGATGTTTTCAGTGATGCACATTTTTGCGTGTTTGAGAGTGCAGTGTTTGAGTTTGAAATGCAGCAAGTTCACTCACAAAACGTGAATTGAAGGCGGTCCCTAGATAACAGATTAATTGTGATTGGTTATATGAATGCATCGGAAAGATAGAGATAAGCGCTCGAGGTATGGTGTCTGCGTCACATTTCGTAAGAGGTATTGCGAATAGGTCTTGAGTCTTGAGGTATTGCGAATATGTCGTAAGAGGTATTGCGAAGACATCTAATCCCGGTTATGTAAAAGTCAATGGTGATGGGTGCTTTTTTCGCCGCAAGGTCACTGAGTATACCTTCTGCTAAAGAATTTTGTAGAGAGGACATTGGTCGAAGGGGTCGTTTTGTTGGTTGACTTAGGTTCGTTCGTAGGAAAGTCACTCAGTTTCGAATGTAGTCAGTTGATGCTTGTGTGAAATCAGAGAAATAGAAACCTTTCCGAAGTTCTGCAATGGTTCTCGACACTCCGCTGCGTGTGCTACAAACGCTTTTGTTAACACGGAAATGTCCGTTTGCTGTTGTTAAAAAGGTTGTTGATACGCCGACGGGTTGTCCATACGCTGTTGTTCAGAAGGGTCAATGTCCGTTTGTATCAAAGTCGTGCATTGAATTTTGTGTTGCTTGGAGTTGCACTGGTTGTATTTGCTGAATGTGAACATTCTTTTTGATTTGTTTTTTTCGTTTATTGTTAGAAAAAGGTAGTACTTCTTGGTATTGTTATCAGATGTTGCGTTTGCTAATGTTGTTAGTTATCCGGGTCCTCAGCAGTCTATGTCGGATTGGTATCTTGCGTTTTAATTTGGCGCGTTTTCTCCTTCGTTTTGATGTGTAACTTGGAAAGGCAGCCTGTTGCAAGATTCGCTTTTCCCGATATATGGCCCAATATGATGTCAAAAGGAGTCGTGATCCAATGCGTTCCAGAGCGTTGTCTGAATGATCTTTGCTTGGAAAAACCTTGTGACAACTCTTGTCTCAGAACTAGTACTAATTCCTGGCATCCGCAACGGATATTTGCAAACGTATCAGGGCAAATTTTACGGCCAGAAGTTTTTGAATAAATTTACAACCTCATTTGATTCTGTATTGAAAATACCTGAACCAAATCTTACAGATGCCTTTACCTGTCAGTTGTTCTATTTATGTTTAAGTGTAGTCTTCTATCACTAGTACAAAACCGGAAGCATAAAATGATGTATTGGTCACAATCATATTATTTAATTATTTAATGGTGATGAGTAGCCTCAGTGATTTTTAGCAGGCACGTAAACAGAACTCAAAATTTTTTTTTCTGTATTAATTTAATGAATTCTACTCCAGATTGAACAAAAGTCCCCTATCACTAGTAGTGTTCTATCACTAGTACAAAACCGGCAGCATAAAATGATCGGCCATAGTCACATTGTTTAATGGTCATGATTAGCCTCAGTGATATTTCTCAGGCACGTAAACAGAACTCGTATTTTTCTCTATTAATACAATGATTTCAACTCAAGATTGGACAAAAATGTAATTTAAAAGTATAAGTAAGATACGCATCGCACAATTTGTTCATAGTGGATTTGATTTTTGCAAAACCCAGTACTACTCGCCTTCCTGAGAAAGTGATCTTTTCTCATCTTAGCAGAATACCGTACGATTACGAGCCTAAACACTCAAGAGTTTTATATAAAACCTCCCAGCAGCTAGCGCTACAGAGATTCGCTTTCCATAACAACCAAAACATTTTTTTGCGACATGATTTTATCTATATCCAACCAATTTTCTTGTTTTCTAAGACGTATTTTTATTGGAAGCAAATTAAAATCATTTAATAACTATTTTATGGGATTCAATTTGTCTGCCAGTTGATGTGTATATATGCAGGTTTTACTGGTTTGTAAATGTGCGAAAACTTTTGACGCTGTATGAAAGTTCGTTTGTTTCTGATACTTCGTTTAATCAAGTGATTGCTAAATGTCTTGCTAAATGTCTAGAGTGCCTCTGCCGAATGGCAGATGGAATATTTGATACCTGTTGTCAGCATTTGTATGATGGCCATCTTCGTCTGACATAATGTTACCGGAATCGCGGCCTCGGGCTTGTGTACAACGCCAAAAAGAAAATGGCAGAAGAAAATCGCCAGAAAGGGTTCTGAGAGCATGTATTTGTGCTCAGTAGTCATGAACACCCAATTTTAGATTAAAATAATCTGATAGAACTTCTTGATTAGTGAGAAATTTGATAACGTTTAAGAAAACTTAGTATGTGAATAATCAGGTTAATAGATACCATCTGTATTTTATTGGGTAATCGCTAAGGCAGGCAGGTCTAATTGCAAATTGAGAATCCATTGAGTTTCGAATACTTTGAAAAAACTAAGTTTTTCACTTTTATTGAAATGAAATTGGGGGACATCCTGTGCTAAGCAATACTAAGGGGGCAATCAATCCGTACTTTTTCAAAGGTATTTATACCAATAACTAAAGCTGGTTGAGGCAATGAAAATTTCAACTGAGGAGCAAAGAAGCTTTCGATAACTTTCTGCTTTTATCTGGAGGGCATAAGAGAAGTGTTGCATCCCAGTATAGGTATTGTCTGCTTCACTAATGTCTTCTTTTGACTATTTTTGTCAAAAATGTAGCTTTTATGCAAAAGATTCGTTGCGCCAAAAAGCTCTGCTTGTTGTGTACATTCTGGCACGTTGTCATTCTTGAAGGTTGAATTGTAGAACGGAACCGATGTTTTGTAGACAATCATTTTCGTGATCGTTCCGTGAAGCATTCCGTATCAAGTTTCACATCTTGATCGGGAGTGCGAGCCCTTAATTCAACGTTGCTCTTGAGCGGTATACGGTCGATAGTGTTCTTCCTTTGCTGTTCATCGCACGATCTGCGGAATCAACGAATGTATATCGATGGTGACTCTGCATGTTGCCGGGATAAAACTCAAACCTGATCGTCCGTTGTTATTATGATCTGTTTATCATCCGGGTTATTATTGTTGTTACTTTAGATGAAAGTGTTTGGTGTGATTGATGCCTGTCCAAATTAAATTCTGCAGAAATCTTTAAGCTGCGAATGCAAAACAATTCATGTGCGAATGTGCTGCTAAAATGTAGATTACGTTAGAATAATGAATCAAATGGAAACAAGTGTGCTAATTTAGTTTTAAACTGCTATTCTTTTCCATCTCCCTTATAATGGAATGTATTAGTGCAATAGCTGTTTCTACTTCTTATAAGCCTGCACAGTTTTGACCATCATGCGGTATAAAAAGATGAGTGGCGATTATTGGTGAGTTCTTATTCAACAGCCTACAGTTGGATTGGAAGCTGTCGGTTTGTATAATAACTTGACTTGCTAAATAGCCACTTGCTTATAATTAACTCGAATTCTCCTGTCAAACGCGATGCCAGTGGAGCTCTATCGTTAACCTTGTATTGTTAAATATGCTCATGTGAATTTGTTGTACTGGGGCGCTGGGTTTTCGTTCTGACCCAGAGGGTTTCACTGCGAGCGTTGATTTTTTTAAAGTCAAAGTCCACTTATGATCTCAAGATATAGCATTCTTCGACTTGTCAAGCGACTTTTTTACGCTTTCGTTCTTCATTTTTGAGTGGTCTCTATTGTTCTCACTAAATATTGTTGCTAATATAAAATTGATTGCAGCAAAGCAAAATTAAGGGCGTGAAAGTCGAGTGCGCAGTGCATCTGGTTATGGAGCGGGAGGTCGGTGGTTCGAATCCCTTCGGTGTCGAAGACGTTAAATCCATAATCTATTCCGTAAAAATAAGATATAATCAATTGCAACTTCTGTGAACAACTATGTTGTCATATGTGACCTCTGAATAATTAGACTAGGTAACAAATAGACAAAAAAATTATGGAAAAGTTAAAAATTACATTTGATTTTTTCCCCAAATCGGTTAATTTTAAAGTCATGAAAACATAAGCTATCAGCTGAAATCAATAAATAGTTTAAATTATTTCCCCAAGGAAAACCATTGAGAGCTGTTATTATTCGGAATATGATCTACGTCTACAAAAAGAACAACACCCACACAAAAACTAAGTTAAATTTTGAGAACAGCGTTGAAGCCGTTAAAATAATAGGCAGTGCGCTAAAAGCATTAGATATGTTCACTTTTCGCTTTCTTCAGTGCAAATAATGTGGTATGGGACCTGTAAATAATGACACTATGTACTAATTAGACAAAAAGAACAGTAAAGTTTAAAAATACGTCTATGATTTCAGATGATTTCAAAAGTCAAGAA
Organism: Convolutriloba macropyga; assembly: GCF_964194025.1. Taxonomy (NCBI): domain Eukaryota; kingdom Metazoa; phylum Xenacoelomorpha; order Acoela; family Convolutidae; genus Convolutriloba; species Convolutriloba macropyga. The sequence continues at coordinate 729,547 of NC_134468.1, forward strand.
AAATTTTAGACATAAACTGAAATCAGTAAGTAGTTTCCTTTGTTCAACTATAGGAATTCGCTATAAGCTGCTTTTATCCAGAATATGGTAAACGACTACAGAAGAAGGACAAACGGCAAAGATAAGAATTTCCATCAATTTCTGCTAGAAGGAACAACATCACGGTTGAATTTAAGTCTTCTTTTTTGTTCCGACCCCCAATTTAGTGGGGAGGAACTAAATACTCAAATGGGTTTTTTGTTCAGTCAATTTTGGCCGATTGATATAATCAACCTAGAGAGTTGTGAGTGGTATCATGAGAAAGCCAGTCCAGCGTAGAATAAGGAATTAAAAAGATTTTTTCATTTTTCACTACAGGGATTATTTCTACAGGGAGTTGTTGACGTTTAAGGTTTAAATTTTGCTTAAGAAAAGTAAAAATTGTTAGCCGTACTGCCTTTTATTTCATCTCTATAGATAAAAGAGGGTTGCTGAGCTGTTCGATCCGAGTTTTTTGGCTAAAATTTATGCTAAATTTTCCAAAAATCAGACTTTTTCGAGAAAAATAGGACCCCATTTGCATTTTTAGGCCGCTTGCTTTGAACTTGCTGGAAGTAGACACCTTAAAACTGCGGTTGAAATCTTCTAAAGCTGAGAAAGGAGCTAGTTGTAACCCCGCCGGCTTTATGAGTCTTTTGGATAAGAATTTTGCAAGTTTTTGCAAATTTAAAGTCGATAATTACAAAAAAAGCATTTTAATTTTTGACAAACTAAAATATTTTTGTTTGAAAATTGATCTGATTTGCAATAATTTGAACAATTGAATGTTTTTGTTGTTTTGTAAAACGCGCCGCAGTATCTGGGCTGATCTTGATCTCACCGTGGATCCTTACAATAAAAAATTTATTAGATTTAATTGGGGTGCGACCTTTCTTTCAAAGCATTTCCGCTATGTAAATGTTTTTTATCGAAATTACTGACAAGAATCTCAAATCAGGGCTCAATTAATGTCAGATACTACTTGCAAAAAACGATGTCCAACGAAATTATAATATGGTTTAAGAGTTAAGCTCATGGTTTTTATGGCTTTGACGAATTGTTTTCGTAAAATTTTTATAGACTTCTTGAGTTTTGCCTTCATTGCAGTTAATTTTTTAGCAGGTATAGATCAACCTAGACAATTTTTCAGTTGTTATTGACTTTTGAATATTTTTGTTTTAAGAAAAGATCGGTGAATTTTTGAACTTTGCCACTATTTTATCTTAATTTTCTCAACTTCGGGCACAGCCTCAGTAAAAACAGGCAAATACCAATTCGAAGTGAGTAATACATTATTGTTGGGAACGGTTTTATATTCAACTTATGTTTTCCTGATTTTGATGCTTCGCGTTTTCAAATAATTTTCATTTTCATTTTTGAGCTTTGTTGCATTTTTTATGAGTCCATTTCGTTTCCTTGTCGAATTATCACATAGCTGGCAAATCTATTTGAAAGAAAGCATAGTAAGAAATTTCAGCGTTGGAAAAACCCGTATCTGTATATATTAATTGTCTTTGTTGAATAGTTTATGCTTTTTGGGCTGAGGCCAAGCTATATCGCAAAATTTTGTGATTTTTTGTTGTTTTATTGTTTGTCTTACCTTTTGTTGTTGTCCGCCATATACTTGATAACGATAAGTCTCAATTGCTTCCCCAAGACGTATAACTCCACCTAAATAAAGATTTCAGTTTAAAGCTGTTTGTTTTAATGACTTTGAAGTTAAATTTTTTAAAGCAGATTTTTTCAACCGTCTCTTTTTGCTTTCAATTTGGTCACCATGTAACTCAGTCTCACTGATTATAGGTCAATTACGTTTGATGATTCATCCATTTTTTGCGCTTTTTTATACGTTGTGACTGATTGCTTCGAGCATTTATTTTGAAAAAAAAGTTTCCGAGATTTATATTCTATTCAATTTTCGGGTTTCTTTTTGTCGTATCTACGTTGTCCTTTTCTAGGGAAGGCTCGTTGATGTTAGGATGAGGAAAAAAGTATGATTTACAGTTCTTGTGGGTAACATCTTATAAGTATAGTGCCTTGAATAGTATGATGTCGTAAAATTGTTTGAAGTTTTAGCTTCTTTGTATTTGTTATGTATTTGTTATTTTGTGGCGTGGTCTCACTATTAATGAGTCCAATTTGCTGCCTGAGGTGTTGCAACTTAAGGCATCGCTTTTTGTTGAAATCTTGAATCTGTTATGACTTTTGGAAATATTTGTTCCCAAAACAATTTTGGGTTTTTTTAACTTTGTCATTTTTTGAAATATTTTTTTGGTCGAATTGTAGTTCAGTCTTTGTAAACACAAGTCACAACCCGTTTGCAGTGAATTATAAATTAGCCCTTGTAACAGTGTCAGCTTCAAACGTTTCCTAGGCTTTTTTACTACTTTTACTACAAGATATCATAAAATTTTTCAGCTTTTGTACATTTTAGAGGTTTTTTTGTTTTATTTTTGGTTTATAGCAATAATCGTAAGTCCCATTGGCTTTAAAATTTTACGCAATTGAAGATCAGGTTCCGGTATTTCTCAATTGCTTCCTATGGAGATATAAATGAAAATTTCAATGATTTCAGGTGATATCTAATGACAGTAGTAACTGTGAAATTAATTGTTTTCACAAATAGAAACGTATTTTTTTTACTTTTGCACCTCTTTGATTTTTTTTTGCTTTTTTTGTTGACCTGTTAACCAGTTGCATTGAGAACCGGTCTCATTTGTTTTATAATGAAGTAAAGGTTAAACTGTTTTGTTTAGATTTTATCTGACGCGAATTTGATTATGATTTTTTTATTGTAGACATCGAGTTGTGGTCGTAAATTATGTTTGTTTTTTGATTTTTAATGGTCCTTATTAGTAGTTCTATTATCAAAAACTGTCATCGGCCCTCTAGCGTGGCATTTTTGTATTTCATTGGTTGTTTATTGAACGATATCTATGTTTTTGATCTCTTCATCATTTGGTAGCCAATTAGGTTAAGAATGTGGATGACCGGGGTCGGAACATTATGTGCGTACGCACATTACCGAGCCGCCTTGTTCACATTCTACCATCAATGTTGATTGATATACAACAGTGAAATGATGGGGTTCTAGTATTGACTCTTATATAATTCAAAAATTGGATTTTCAATAATGTAATCAGTGGTATTAGATTATCTTTGTTAGAGTAAACCTTTGTTATTTTGACTGTCGCATCATCAGAAAAGAATATTTACGTGACATTGTTACATTTGAGGAAAAACCACATTTGTAGAGGTTTTCTTTCAGAGGTTCAGATTCTTGAATCTAAACTGACCGCAAAACTCCGCTTGATGGTGTTCAGGTCATCTATTCTTTTGATTGGAAACTGCTTGAATATCCATATCCCTACACCTCCCCCTCTTTTCAATAACAGTTAATGATGACCTCGACTGGTGAATAAACTTTTGACAACTGCCAAAAAAGCCATTCGTATTTTTTGTTTGTTCTTGTTTCTAGCAGATAGGAAAGACATTTGGTCGACAGCTTTTAAAGAATTTTGATTATCTGCTATTTTTCAGGCTTCTTCAATTAATGTACCAATTTGTAGGAGCATCTGTGAAACTCACTTTGGAGTACTGGTCTATTGTTTTCCAGCTTCTATATGAGATGTGCCAGGGTTATATTCGATATCTGGACATTTTTAAGAATAGTTTCTATGACTGTTATCATATCGGTTTTGTTGACGAATCAAAACCCTAGTGAAAACTAATTGTTGTTTACTAACATTTGACAAATATTGTAATTTGTTTGTGTGATATAATTTGTGTGGCTTTTGAAGAAAATCAGTTCGCCGGAAATTCAAAATTTAATTTTAAAATCACAAATAAATTTGAAAACTTTGAAACAAAAATTTTTTAGTCGCAAGGCTGAAGTCGCCCAACTTTATCAGAATTTGTTGGGGGTATGGAAAATATTCCATTCCTTTGTAAATGCCAAAACATTTTAAGTGCGTAATATTGGAAACTATTTTGAATGGCACACATTTTTGAGTGCACACTTTCCTGTCTTAGATCATTTGCCTTAAGACCTGACTAAGAACATAGACATTGAAACACTGGAATTCGCCTCTAATTTGATCAGCGATGCTGGTGATTTTTGGATTCAGTCATCAATTGCTTCGTTGATTGAAGAAATCCTTCAGTATAGACCTTTTTTTAGCTTAGGAAACTTGGCTTGTAGCAACCTTATGTGGCTTGAATTTAGTTATACTTTCTAACTAAGACACCCATTTGCTTAGCTGCCTTTTTTCCATCACTTACCGTATCAATAGCATTCTGTCCCAAATGAAAGAAGAGGCAGGCTTTCAGTTTTGTTCAAGCAGAATAAGAGTCCGTGATAAAGACATTCGGAAATGAAGCAATATACTTGCAAATTGGAATAATCGGAGTTCAAGTGCAGCGAATTGGCGGGATAGATTTTCTTTGTATGAGGTAAGCAATTATCTTGCTGATGTTTGTTTTCTTGCAAGATCAACGAACACTTGTCGCTCAAGATAACCAATTTTTGCGAGCGAAAAACATTCAGTCCAGTGGAAAACATGCAGTATTGTCTGTTAAATTTGATCTTGTTAGCCGTCTCCCGGGAACTGAATAGGAGAGATTTCTTAATCTATCTGAAACGAAGACTAGCAATTATCCGGTGCCTCTTGCATTGTAAATTTTCCTTTTACACTTTGATTTTTCCGCTATTCACAATTTGACGCAGCTGAATTTAAATGGCGCTACAAGTACAATGAAAAAGCGACAAAATTAGTCTCCTTTAATCAGGTTAAATTATTACAATCCATATTGTGGCCTATGATGAGCTCGAATAAAATCAGTTGAATCTTCTTAGTGAAGTGAGAGCAATCCTTGCGACATTGGTCTGCTATTTTTTCATTGGAGGACATCACTCGTTAATTGGAAAAAGGGCTGTGTGCTGGACGGTGTTATGGAATTTACCTGACTACAACAAATAGATGAGAAAGTTGCTGATTTGTTTCGCTTCTCTGCTCTTCGTTTTTCTTCATAGTCGTTTTAGTACTGCATCATTGAACAAGATAGATGTACAGTGCCTCTTCCACCTGAGGTGATCCAAGTTTAGCTGTAAAAAGTGCTCGTGTTTTTTTTTTTGGGGGGGGGGGGGCTGTCTGAGTATACTAGTCAGGTGCTGATAAGTTTTTTCTGAAGGTTATTCAGTCCACGTTATATACCTCTAAATCGATTTCAGGATTGAAGCTAGTTGCCGCACGCTATATGCGTGACACTACTTCTCAATTCGTGGACACGAATAGAGTACGTTTTAAAATTGTGCTTTGTTAATTCTTCATTGAAATATTTGCTCTTTAGAGGTCAAATGAGTAATTTGCCCAATCTGAATATCATAGTTGCAGCGTGTCACGGCAATGGTATCGGATTCCAAGGTCGTCTTCCATGGTTCCTGCCGGCTGAAATGCGCTATTTCCGAGAAGTGACCCAAGAACGTCGCGAAGAACTATTGAACACTTGTGAACGGAATGCGTGTATAATGGGACGGAAGACGTGGGAGTCGATTCCAGATAGATTCAAGCCCCTTAAAAATAGATGGAATTTGGTAGTTTCCAATACTTTGACTCAATCTGATTTCGGCGATCACTCTGTGGACCAAATTGTAGTAGTCAGGAGCTTGCAGGAAGCAATGGAGAAGATAGCAGAAAATGGGAAAATTGATAGAACGTGGGTGATTGGAGGGAATCGGTTGTATCAAGAAGCTATGGCTACAGATCAGATCGAAAACATCTATTTCACTGAGATTGATGCTGAATTTGAATGTGACGTTTTCTTTCCCCAAATTGACAGTCAGAGATTTGAATTGAGTAGTAAAAGCGAACTTCACGAAGAGAATGATCTGAAATACAAGTTTTTGATTTACAGAAAGATTTCAAATAAATGTTCATGTGCCGTGTGAAGGAAGGTCAGATGGAAAGAAGTTTTACAGGATTAGTGTCGCGTTTAAATAATTGGTTTGAATGTTTGATATTGTGATGCAACATTGTGATTATCTTGAAGCTTTTCAAATTGAGAATTTGTTTTCCTCATTTTAATACCGTTTTAGTTTCTGGAGGCTCTTGGTAAATCTTGATAGAAGGCCGACTGCAGCTCAACGCTTATAATTGGAAAATTATACCGCTTCTTTCGGGTGGTTTTTATTTATAGTTTTTTGATCCGACCCAATCTTAGTGGGGTGAACAGGTTCATTCATAGTAGAGTTGCGAGTGGTATCATAAGTAAGCCCATCGAACGTAGAATATTTAATAATAAGGATTTTTAACTTTGTTTTCCAAGGAGTTAACGGGAGATTTAAAGTTGTGAACATTTGGCTGATTTTTGTTCTTTTCGTTCACATTTTTCGTAATTTTTGCTCAAATTTTCATCAATTTGGCCAGGTGTCAAAATTGTTATAGATAGTGTTTTTGGGTCTACTTTTAAAGATAGAGGAAGGTGATCCGAGTTTTTTGGATTTTTAACTAAATTTTTAAGTTCTTGAAAATTAAGATAAAATCTTCATGAGAAATGGCAACAAATATGATTCTGTAGCCCACTTTGTCAGAATTTGCCCGAAATACGGACCTAAATACTGGTGACAGAATCTTCGTTGCCTCAGATGAGAGCTATTGTTGCTTCTTCTTCTTAAGAGTGTTGTTGAATGAAAGTTCTGCTGGCTTTCTGCTAATTCGATGTTTTTCCAAATTGAATTGTTTGTTTCTAATACATTAATTTTTTGGGCAAATCATTCTTTGTGCCAAAGTTTGAGCTAATTACGTGTTTTCAATAGACTTGCAGTGACAGCAAGTCTCTTTTTGATCTCATCGTGAATTTTCGCAATCGAAAAGGATTTGGATTGTATTGGAGCGTTCTTTTTATTAAATCCTCTGAAATAAAGTTTGTAGCAATTGTATTAGTCGGGTGGTCATTTTTTTGCAATTTTTTGCTTGACCAATTTGTTTGCCTGACCCATTTGACTTTTCGTCCGTAAAAACGGGATAAACAGGTAGCGCCCAGTGGGCATTAGGTTCCATTGGGGGGCTTTAAGAACAGATGTAGATGATTTAATGTATTTTTTCAGAAGCAGGACATTTTTGCATCCAATGCTTGTTATGCACACAATGGTTGGAAGATTATCTGTTTAAAATTATATCAATTCGGTCTCTTTTTGTTTATGCGATTTTTGGCATGACTGAATTTTCGTCTGACCCTTTCGGCTTTTCGTCCTCAAAAACGGGAGAAACAGGTAGCCTTCGGAGGGCATTAAGTTCTCTTAGACCTTCCTATACTCTGTGAATGTGATTCAACAAAATTGTTTTGAGGACACATCTTCATGTTGTGAAGGGCGGCTCTTAATCTGAAAAGTTTGACGCCCCTCAGTCACCCCCCCTCCCGCCATCAGCCCCCCGCAACACTCACTGTTCATCTTCTCCCACCTGATATGAACCCCCCTCTCATCTAGCCTTCGCGAGCCTATCCTCAGTCGCTTGAACGCAGAAGGTGCAATGAACATATATGTTTTCATAGAAAAGCTCGGTTTTTGGCTTCCACGAAATGTTTTCGTGAACTTTAAATGAATTCTTGTTCTTGTTACTGTCAATAATCAGAGGTCCAAATGACCTCCTATTGAGGTATAAGTGAACAGGCCTAATACTTTGAGTTGATGACCTATCGCTCCTATGACTTCAAATATACTTCTTTTATATGTCAATGATTTTTTAAACTTAGCTCAATTTTTTATCTCGTATTCGTCCTGAACTATCTCCTCCATTGACATCCGAAAGTTGCAAAGAGCTAAATGAATTTTGGCAGTTTTGAAAGCAGTATTTTTAACTCTCTGCTCCTCTATTTAAAAAAATTGAGCCGGCTTTGTATAGTGATCAGCTCTGAGTATCAGCCCACATACTACTACTAATATGCCTATTATTATTATGATACAAATGCAACTAGGGTACCAATTAAAAACGGCAATAAGTGCCTGTATCCCTCCAAAATTACCTGCGAATTGCAGCTCTTTGCGACAGCTACACCAACATCATCAGCCCTGAGTTTGTAAATATCTACGAGTAGTGGTCTTCAAGTCAGTCAAATGTCAAATAGTTTTGGTTTATTTGTTTCGAAGAATTATACACATCTTCAGTTTTCTATTTTTCATTTTCAAGCTTAAAACATATTAGTTGGACATGGGAACACATAGATAACAATTTTTAGAATAGATATCTGTTTTCTGAACAAGCAAAGCACCTGTAGTTGTTCAACCATTTAGAAACATTCCGGTCATTTTTGGGCTTTGAACAATGCAATGATTTGACCAATAGTCACCACGCACATAACCATTAATGAAATTAAAGCTTGAATATGTTGTTTGCTGAATTAATTATTTAGCAGAGAAATGTCGGATTAAAGGGTATAAATGCGAGTTATTTACTTATATGCTCTGATAACTAAGTAGTTTGAAATAATATTATATTTTGGTAAGTTGATAGTCCGTCCTACTGTGAGTTCAAGCAATGAACAAATTATACCTGAAATGTTTCCTTTTCATCTGGTTAATTAGTCTGTATTCAGCTGAAGGTTTGAATATTTTGATGGTATCCGCTTGTCAGAGTGGTCATATCACACCGCTAAGTGGGTTACAACGAGTGTTAGCTGATCAGGGCCATGAGATTGAACTGTTTATGGGCGATGACTGTTGCGAAAAAGCTGAAAAATTCTACAAAAACGTTACAAAATGCGACAGTTTTCCGTTGTTTTCAATGTTTCACATTACTGTATCCAACCCAATTGAAGCATTCATGGATCCAGACATAACCCAAATGATGGCGAGAAACGGAACCAATTTAACTTTTTTCAAAATTAGCCAGCATATTAAAAACTCGGAGAAAAAGTATGACGTGATTGTTCATGACTTTTTCTTCACTGGTGCGAATTTGGCTGCTAAATTACATAAAATTCCAGTCGTTGCGTTTTATCCTGGACCAATGATTATGGAAACTGTCGATGAGCCTGGAACCCAGAGGAGTATCATGTACCTGCCCGAAACCTCGCTTCCAAGTTTTATAATTAAAATAATCGACGCCCTAAGTTCGTACATATGGCAAAAAGTTGTCTCCGATGGAATATATCGGTATGTTATACAAATTGAGAAGGAATTTGAAATCAAACCGTATTTCAAAGACAATAACGTTGACTTCATTCTGCCCTTTTCATATTACTATTTACATAGTGTACTGATTGTGGTCGGACCTCCCAACTTGATTGTTCCAAGTAAGTCTTATTTGGAAAAGGAAAATAATATTTACCCAATTGGTTTCATTCCCGACGATCAATACTTCAGGCCTTTTGATGATAAACTTGGCATGTTTCTGGAGAGGTCTAAGCGACCCGTTATATACATGTCCCTGGGAACTGTATTTCAGCTTCCATTTGATCAACTTGAAATTATATACTCGGAATTGGCCAATCAGAAGTCGTATTCGATCATCTGGTCAGCTTCATCGGGTTTTTATGAAGATTTGAAAAAGGTTGACAAGGGAAGTGAAAACTTGCTATTAGTGACAGGAGTTGCTCAGATGACGCTGTTAGCGAGGGAAGAAGTCAAAGTTTTCATTACTCACGCAGGTAGGATATTTTCACAGTTAATATATTTGCATGACCTGTGAATGTAATTTGACCATTGTTTACTATCGGGCCAGGGACTATCATCAATCTTCGATTGAGGTTACCGTGAATTGGCACATCTATTTAAAAGAAATTACTGTTTTCGAGAAGCCTCTATAGTCCGTGCTGTTTCGCTCAGCACATTGTATGTCTCTATTCTGAAGTACTATAAATTGGCCTAGTTAATACAAAAATCATTTGTTTTTGAAAGGCGACGATAACATAAGGTAGTTTACAAAAATTTAGCAAACAAAGCAAGCATTTTTTATAGAATTGCGTAGGCGTAAATCTAGTGGTTTAAGATTTGTTTTATATCGAGTTTTTCTATGCTGTTAGCTGTTTGAAACACCTTATAGTTTCCTAGTTTGTTTGTTTATCGAACTGTTTGTTCAGGTTTTAATTGCGAGACAGGATTTGCCAGAGAATTTTTGACCTCTTCCAAGTCGAACAGGTTATGTCAGCTGTTTTCAATGTATTGATTGTTCACAAGTAAAGTTCGTTCTAATTTTAATAGAACTGTTGGTCAGTTTCATATGATTTGGATTTCAGGTACTTAAATAGATTAAAATTTAAGTGTGCGATGATAAAACCAAAATTTTACCCGTAGTTTAAAATTTGTTTTAGCCTGCCGATGTTTTTCATTTGCATCTGCTTTATTCTGAGATAATATCCATGTGGCAATTTCAGGAGATTATTTTTCTAATTTATCTCAAGTATATTTAATGCTAAATAAACTACTAAAAAGTTATTTTTTTAGACAGTGCTATAGTTGTTGTTGGTCAATGCTGTAATGAATTTTGGAAAAATGTATTTGATGAGAGCAGATTTTAGTCAAAATTACATCTTGTGCTTTTTCAAATCATAACATTAACATCTTTGTATTTTAAGTTTGTGTTTGCTTCGTACTTTTTTGTTGATGTGGATTCATTTCTGTTTTTTGTTTCCTTTCCGAAATAGTGTGCTTTTCCGTAAGGTTTTTGGAAACCGCTTAACAATATTTCCTGAACAAAAATTTTTTGATCTCAAAATTTAGTTGAAACTGCATTTCTTATAGTAATCAAGTACTGATAAAAATTTGTTTGTTTGCAGTTAGTTGAAACTGTCGGTGAATGCCAAATTACGGAATTTTAAATGGCAGGTCTTAGGTTCCATGATGTGGATCTTTTAGGTGCCAATTCGTTCCAGGAAGGTATCTACTCAGAAGTACCTATGCTCGTGTTTCCTGGTTTTGGTGACCAGCCCTACAACGCACGTGAGTTGGTTGAACATGGAATGGCGCTGCCATTGACGTCCTTGACGAGTAAAGAAATCTGCAAAAAACTTGACAAAATTCTTGACATCGATAACTACAAGGAAATGAAAGCAAACTTTAAATTTACAAAGGATTTTATGAAGTCGTTTGGTGGGTTCCCCAGAGGTGCTGAAGTAGTAAAAGCTGCTGCAAGAGGGGAGATCCAAGTTCGAACACCGCCTCCCCTTTACAACATTCTAAATGATCAAATGTTGACTATTTACTCGGTCTTTGCCGTGATGATTACTGCTCTGTTGGCTATTTTTGGGTCGCTTGTCTTCTTTTGTTGCAGATGTTTTGCAAAACCGAAAAAGGCGAAAACACTCTGAAATTTTCGCAAGAAGGAAAACCTTGCCATGATAGCGGAACATATTCAAAAAGATAATGGAACCTATATTTTGATATCTAATATGCAGTAAATTTCTCGAATTAGTTTACCGAAGATAATGGTTTGAATTGTTGAATATCATCTAGAAATTAGTACGAAAGCAGTATTCTGAACTAAATGATTTTTTCAATAATTTCTTTACAGATGCGAGAGTCGAGTGCCCTTATCAGCTTTATTTTGGCTATTTATCCAAAAGCGGGTCTTGGATAAATCTTTTTTATTGAATGTTCTCGAACAAAGTTTGAAACAATTATTGCGAACGTGTTGTTCTTTTCTTTTGTAAAATTTTTTTTGTTTGACCGTTTTGACTTTTCGAGTGACTTTTGCACCCTTGACTTTTTGATTTTGGGTGATCTAAATTTATTTCTCATTCACAAGTGTCAGCAGAGGCGGCGGTTCGCTACTAAAATGAAAAATGATCCTAAATTGGTGTATTTTGTGTTTACTTTAAATATTAGTGGTCATAGTAGTATATATTAACCTCTAATGACGTCATTTGAAGCCCCCATTAGTGAATTAAGTTACCCCCCCCCCCCCGGATGAAGCAGGCTGTAATAGATTTCAGCTCCCACTAGTCGTTCGAGAGCAATTTTTTGGGCTTCTTGGTTATGTTCTAGATTTTATTTGTCAACGCTTCGAAACTCGGCTCAAAATTAAAGTCTTCAATTAACTGCGAGTTTTGAGCAGCTCAAGTGATTTTAGCTCACTCTCAGAGATATTGACTTATTTACAGAGGGAAAGTCATGTTTTCCACGCAAAATTTTGGAATTAATGTGCTGGTTCAACTACGTGTAAGCGACTTCTGTAAGTCACCGGGAATGACTTGTGAGCGATTTGTGTAAGTCACTTTTGTTATTCGGCATTATTTCATTTCAAAGAATTTGATTTATGTTGGTGCTCTGTCATTTTTACTATTCAAATTATTTGGACTCTGAAGGGAGCATCGGAGAACTGTCTTTTCTAATCAATTTTGTTGGAGTGAATTTTGAAACAGAACAAAACGCATGAAAAAATGCAAAGTGGTTTGAGCTTTTGAACCAAATTGGAAGGTGGAGCGAAAAGAGCGGTTTTTTGTCCATGTCGCTGTTGTCGAGAGAGCTAGAGGAGTGAAAACATTTTGTTAGCGAGCTGTTTTGTTAGTTCACGTGCGGCTTTTTCAAGCAGTTTTTTTGCGTGTAACAAAAAGTTACACGCAAAAAAACTGCTTGAAAAAGTCGAACGTAAACTATCAAATAAGCTCGCTAACTAAATTTTCTCACTCCTGTAGTAGCTCTCGACAAATTTTTTCGATTTTCATTCAAACATTCTTTTAAACCGAAAAGGAGAAGAGGATTGAATTCGTTATAATTGTAGTCTTAGGTGGATTGAAGTCTATGGGTAACAAATATGAGTTTAATGCTAATTTAGAGGTTTTTCTCCTACTCTCCGGGTTCTTAGAGTATACTTGTTATTTTTGCTTTCTATTCCGGTAAATGATATACGCCTTCGATAAACGCAAAAACGCCCGGTGGAATTCTTAGGTACCTATTGATTACATTTTGTTGGTATGAAACTGTGTTTTGTGGAGAAATTTGAAATAAAATCGAAAAATTTTGCAATCGTTGTTGCAACTAATTTGCGTTTTTTTTTCAACTTTCCTTGAAAAATGGAAAAATTTGTGAGCCTATAATGGTTTGTGTATTGTTTTGTGACGCCTCTCCGTCTAGGTACCTATTCTTAGGTACCTATTGATTACATTTTGTTGGTATGAAACTGTGTTTTGTGGAGAAATTTGAAATAAAATCGAAAAATTTTGCAATCGTTGTTGCAACTAATTTGCGTTTTTTTTCAACTTTCCTTGAAAAATGGAAAAATTTGTGAGCCTATAATGGTTTGTGTATTGTTTTGTGACGCCTCTCCGAGTCATTTTGATTGTTTTCTGCTATGTTTAAAAATCTGTGACTTCGCTTTTCACAGGATGCAATGTCAAATACCGCTCGTATCAACAAAGGAGCGTTAATCTGATTTTATATTCTATCCGCTGAATAAAAATAAAATTAAAGAGCTGTATGCTACAGTTTTTGTTCATACATTGTTCTGAGAGTGATAGCGGAAAGAAATTACCGACTTTTTGATCTCGTGCGGTATTTTCAAAGCAGTTTCGTAATGTTCACCAACTTTTCCTGCCCAAAGGATTTCTCTGACAAGTTTCAGCATCTAATTACATATTTGGGGCTTTTTGAGATTCTATGTAACTTAAAGTTCGAACTTTTTATTGTCATTTTGCCGTTATCGACGCTTTTAAAGTGGTCTTCGTATTCATTTTTGATTTTTCTACAGTCTAAGGAGAGTTGCGTGTTAGCATTTAATCTTTTTGTTGTGGTAAATTTGGAATAACCTTTTCAATTCATGTGAAACATTTTTTGGGTTGTTTTTAAATATTGAGTAAAGTAAGTCCAGTTCGGGACTTTGAACTATTGACTACTGAATGTTTAACATGCCATTATTTTCAGTAAATAAATTCGTGTTTTAATTTTTTGCTTTCTGCGTGTTTGTTGTTAAGTGTGTCTTGGTGCGAGGTAGTTATCGCTCTTAGAGAAGAGGTGGTATGCCCAATTTTTGAAAACAATTTTTCTGACGTCTTTGTAACAAGAATTGTAGTCAGTTTTGTAAATTGTTCCTCATTGTTTCTTTGTCGTATGTATTGTATTTTTGTTTTGCTTACGTGTCGTTACTCATTGCTTGAAAGAATCAGTATGGCAAGGTCTGTTGATTAATTTGGAGTCGCAACTTGGTTACATTTAAAAAAATATTTGAAGCTTTCATTTTGTTCTTTTTTATTGATTTTTACTCCTTTGTTTTAAGTAGTTTATTGAAATAGATCGGTGTTTCAAATTGGTTGTGGTTAATGTCAGCATTTCCACTCGTTTCTGGTTATGTACTGTTTTAAGATCCCTTCATTATTTTGACTTTTTCTTGTCAATCTAGAGTGATGGCTTGGCAGGGTGTTAAACGGTGCGACATAGCGAATAGCCTGATCATTTTCACAGTACTTTCAAAGTGGAATGAAAAATTGGTGTTTAAACAAATTTTCGGTTTTTTAGTGATATTTTTTCCTGGAGCGGAATTTTGTTTTTTTTCTCTTGAAAGAGCCGACACGTGTTCCAATTCTGATGAGTTGCGTTTTATAATTGATTTCACCGGCCTTCGTTTGCAAATAACTTGATATGTTTGACTTTTTGCACCGATTAATTTTCATACTCAAGCACCATTTTGTCTTAAGAGTTGCAGGGATTTTTTTAAAACTAAATCCTTCATTTATTGGTACTTTCGACACTGTGTGGTTTAGTGTTATTAAAAAAGGATTGTGTTTTATAATGTTAAACATTATTATGTGCTTGAATATAATTTGAGAACATAGTCACTTTTAATTTCTTTCACGCCAGGAAAAGATATACAATTTTAAAATTTTTCTCTGATTGGCTAATTTTTTTGTTATTGGGTTGTGCTTAGTTAACAAGTACAGTCTAGTTTTTGTAAAATTCTTGATTGTCAGGTTGTTAGATTATTTTATTTCTTCCCATTGAGGATTTTTTTGGGTTCCTTTTTGTATAATATCACACGGGACAATATATTTTCAGCTTTTAAGACGGGATAAGTTTGTAAACCAGTGGTCAATAAGTTTCATTAGTTACATTAGCCAGCTAGTTTCCTAAATGCCATTATGGGGAAGGCTAGTGTTTAGTGGCTTAGGCTATTTTTCCATTTTTTCAAAACTTTTTGGATTGTCGGTCCCTCATGTGCTCAAAAAAGTATCTGGCAGCCTGTCAGTTTGTTGATATGTGGATTTTGATTGGAAACAGTCGGCTTTATACACATACAGAAATTAGAACGTTTAGCATAATTGTCTATTTTTGCATTGGATTATATTTGGCTTTCGTGATTTCAAGCGGATAATAAAACCTCTAAGCTTTAGTTTTTGCTTGAAAGAAAACGAATTGATGGTTATAAATTTTTTTTAAATTTTTGCTCCTTTTGTCAGGAAACGGGCTTGATTTGTAAATTTTTGATCTTTTTTATTTGCTGAGAAAACTTGGTTTCTTGATGCTAGATTTTTTAATTTTGACTTTTTTTATACAGTGCCCTGAGATGATTATCTAAGATTATCTAAGCATGATCATGCGTTTGTGTTTGCACTTGTTTTTGTTTGTATATATATATATATATATATATATATATATATATATATATATATTTGTGTTTGTGAGTGAGAGAGAGAGAGAGTGAATCCGATATTTGGTTTTTGCGCTGGAGTGTGCACATGATCAATTGGGCTCTTACTTGTTTTTGTGCGTGCTTGTGTTTGTTTAATGTATATGCTTGTTTGTGTGAGTGTATGTGACAGAGAGAGTGAGTGAGTAATTGTTACGATCTCATACACTCATTTCTTTTTGTCTTTTGATTAATAGCTGCGGTAGCGATTGTAGAGTGGAGCTATTCCTTGCCCTTATCGTTTCTTTTTCAATTGTTTGGACTGTATTGGGTCGCTGTCTCTAATAAAATCCGTTCACTCATTTCTCGATTTTTTCATTGTCATCTAGAAATCGCATACGAGTGCTCATTTTAGTTAGCCACGCCGAACAAATAAAGTACGCAAAGACAACGAGAAAAGCGTCCTGTTACCTGTAAGTTTTCTAGCAAAGAAAGAATGAACATTTAAGAAATCAAGCCCTGTTTCCTTACCGAAGGCGCAAAAAATCTTCAACTAATTTCAACTAATTAGTTGAACTACATTTCAACTAATTTTCTTTAAGCAAAAATTAAAACTCACTTTTAAAATTGAGAGAAAAATATTAAGAGAACTTAAATTGTAGAACCCCTTTGATATTAGCGCATTGGACAACATGTTTTCCTATTGTTTTTCGATCACAAGCAGAATACTTGGCATCTGCGAAAAATTTATTGGACCCAGAGAGATCTAAGTGTCATAAAAACTTATACAAAAATTCAAATGAGCAAAATGGACGTAAAGTTTGCTGAAGAATGTCTTGTTGTTCAATTCCTCGGAACAAACATTGAAATAGTAATATCTATACGAGAGCCCAGCTGCAAGCTCAAAAGTGTTCTTATTTTCCTATGAACTCATGTATCACGAAAGCCAAGTATAATACAATGAAAATTTTGCAATAAACGTTTTACTTATATTTGCTTAATTCTTTAAAGCCAGTTATTTTTTCACCCAAAATCTACAGAACAACAAACTGCCAGGCTACCAGAGGCAACGGTTGTCCAGCAAACGCTGAACTTTGAAGCCGCACCACTCCCCTGCCCAACTCTCCGCGGTTCGTAGTCTCAAGAAGTATTGATGAGGAGATCCAAAAACCCGAGACTGCTCCGCGCGTGAGCTTCTAGCGACATTGACCGCTCTAATAGGTCATAGCTGCCCGACTCCAACTTGGTTCGGAGTCTTAAGAAGTATCGAAGAGGAGATAAGAAAACTTGCGACTACTCCGCACAGGAGCTTTCTGTGACAATAACAGCTCATAGGGGATAGCTGCGCAATTCCACCCAGGTTGAGAGTCTCAAGAAGTACCGACGACGAGATACAAAAACCTGCGGCTGCTCGGTGGAGGAGCTTCTTGTGACAATAGCAGCTCTAATAGGAGATAGCTGCCCAACTCAACCCCGCTTGGTAGTCTCAAGAAGTTTTTACAGGGAGGTACAATAAAACCGCGACTGCTCCACCCAGGTGCTTCTTGTGACAATAACAACTCTAATAAAGCATAGCTGCCCAACTCAACCGCGGTTGGTAGTCTCAAGAAGTATCGACGAGAAGATACATAAAAACCTGCGACTGCTCGGCCGAGGAGGTTCTTCTGACAATAACGGCTCTAATAGGGGATAGCTATACAACTCCACCCCGGAGCTATACAGCTCCACACCCTGTTGGGAGTCTCAAAAAGTAACGACGCGGAGACAGAATAATCTGCGATTACTCCGCGCAGGAACTTCTTGGAACATTAACAGCTCATAAAGGGGAGTAGAATGGTTTAATTTTCTATTCTGGCATTTCGTGAAATATCCAGGTGTCTGACAACACATATAGGTGTATGTCTTCAGACAATGCTCTTGTCTAAAGATGACTAAGTGCTAGGAAAGAAAGAGACGGAACAGTTCAAACAACCCTTGAATCCGTCAAAAAAATCCTTGTCTTGCCCATCACCAATTTGCGAAGCTGTCAGAAACTTGAAGAATGGTAAAGCTAGTGGACAAGATGGCATCTCAGCTGTAATGATAAATGAGCTGCAAAATTACGGCATTGTGCAGGTGCTCTGGGACATAATAGACAAGTCATGGAGCACAAAATCTGGTTCCAAAGACTGAAAGATTGCGGAGATTACGCTAAACATCCGAAATACGCTGTTTGCCGGCATGTGAAGATTTGACGGAAGTGACTGTTCCTATATTGTGCGGCTGCTGTGGTCTAACCTTAGAACCTTGGTCTAAATTCGACCTTGTCTCAATGAATGGTTTTTGTTTTGATGGTTTCTTTTTCGCCAGCCATTTGGAGCTTTCTGGTGTAAAGTCATGGAAAGGCGTGAGAATGGGATTCTTGTGTCGTTGTATTATTGTCCGCTGAATTCCATTTTTCCACTCTGATATCATTACTCCTGATGGGACTTTCAGATAGAACAGATTTTATGTGACATGGCCCCTGTAACAGTGGATGAGGTGAAAGACTTACTGTTTAAGAAGCATTGTGTCAAGATCCCTTCTCGTGAGTGGCTGGAGCAATGTGTAGAATTCATTGTCGATGCTGAAGAGGTGAGAACTGTTGTACTTTTTACACCACTGACCCACTACGCTAGCGACCTCGGCTTCTTGTGATTTCGACATAAAATCCAAAGTCAACTTACCACCACATTTTCCAGTATTGGACAATTAGTTTTCTTCAATTATTTTAATTCATAAAACTATAGCTCGCTTAAATTTCATGGTCAGTATAAATGAAGGAAAAATCTTTCGGTAATGTTGACATCAGTTGCCGAACGATTCGTACTAAATGTACAGGTCTCGGGGCGTGGCCTTTCAATTGCCAACAAATAAGCCGACACTTAAGCAAATATAACGACTAGAAAAGGACTGTTCATGATAATTACCGAGGCACTAAGCCGGCAAGGTAGCGTCCCTTAACTTTAAAATAAACATTAATTGGCTACAACTACTAAATAATTTGTCCTTGCCTGTGGCCCGTGCGACGTGATCTGAATCTATCGGTGACTTCACAAAGAGCCGAAAGTTTTTTAAAATAAAATATTAATTTACTGAGCCAATTTAAATCGTGAAATGAGACCCGAGAATTGTCAACCAATTATAACCCAGTATTTAGGAAATCAAGTTTTATTATTTATTAGCAAAACCACTCTGAAGCAACAAAATAAATAATTATAGGCTCAGCGCAGATTACGTACAACTATGCCGACTTTTAAGAGTGGCGAAACTGAAATTGATTATAAAAGTTCCGAAACTGCTATTACCAATTAATTATCAATTAATTGCTAACCGAATGTTTCTTTCAAAGCAACCAGGGCGCTCTGATTAATAGTCCGGTTGTGATGGATTCATATCAAGTCCCACGGGCCGCTGAGGCATGGCCGCGGTCCGCAATTATCATTGTTTGCTTTAAACATTTCTCGCGACAATTATCTTGTTCTAATAAACAATAAAATACAAAATCTCGCCGCTTAATTTTGATTGTTTCTGAATTTTTGCACTTTTTCATTAACTAACAAACAATTAACTATTAACTAACGAACAATTTAGGTGTAATTAAATGCAACTTTTGCTTACGGCTCATTTTGGATCAGATCAGGCTTTGCCGCTTTTAACGTCGGCCCTTTTGACTGAACCGAATCTATCAAAACCGAACAAATTATCATGACCGAAAATAGTTAAGTCGATACTTCTAATAACACTAGTTAAATTAAACTATTCTAATTTCTGTCACTTTCACATCGTCCTGATGAAATCTGTCGGCCAATATCACTAGCTCCGTCTCGGGTCTGCTACTCGTAACAATTTGGTTTTCCGAAAAGGTAGACAGTAACGTCTAACTTAAGCCGACGAAACTAGATATCGGAGAAAAATAAGAGCTGACGATAAAGAAAACTTAAAGCGCGGGTAACAAAATGGGGAATTTAAAAGAACTCGTAAAAATAAGTCCGTGCTTGGACTGCAATTAGCTCAATGTCTAGTTATCATTTGAATCTGAATAGTCAAGAAACAGTTAGCAAATTGGTGACGCGTAAAAGAGCAGATTGAAACATAGCCGAAAATTTTTTGAAAATATAAAGCGATGAATTAAAATACGTGTCGCAGACAATTAAATTTGCTTATGAAACATAAATGGAGTATTTGTAACCGAGTTTTTGAAAATTGATTTTTCATAACCTACTAGCAACATAAATCTAAAGTAAATAAATAAAAATTTGTGGAATAGTTATTTTGGGCGACGACGGCTGTCAGGAGAAAATAACCAATGACAATATACCCAATATGTCAATTAACTCTAAATATTTCCAATATTTTCTCCGAATGCCGAAACTATCAGAATGGTTATTTTGCATATTTTTCTAGTGAATTTGATAATTCCTCGCGGGCCATGGGCATGCCTCAGTAGCGCGTGGCACCTGATATAAAACTATCATAACCAAACAGGGGAGTGAATTATCTGTAAAGTATGATAAAATATGCTTGTAATAGCTACTGCTATTTGGTAATCGGATTATTGAGCGAAAAGATTAAAGGGAATAATTTGGGTATAACAGCATGGGTATATTGTCATTTTGTGTATTTTGGATTGGCTATATTGTCATGTAACACCTTCGATTGTGCCTCGGTGACTCATGTACGTGATATGAAGATGTCACAACTGAGCATGAGAATAATTTCCCAAATAACTATTTTTCATGGTATTTAAGTAACAGTTTAGGGTAATTAATGACAACTTTCTGCATTCGGCTCTTTTTAAATCAGGGACGCTTTCTAACGTTGGCTCTCTTGAAGGTAATCGACGTTAATCGTGCAAGAGAGCCGACGTTAAAATGCGCCTAAATTATTTGTACTTGATTTAAAAAGAGCAAAGTGCTGAAAGTTGCCTTTAATTACCCTATTAGATAGATATTAAGTCTTGCTTACCTCTGAGTATGACTCTGCTGGAGTGGTCAAAGATATTTTAGTTTGATCTAAAAAATGAGTTATTAATATTGTTGTAATAAACTAATATTTTAATTGTGGCCGAACTTAATAATGACAGCAGCAATTATCATTATTAAGCTTGCATGTAGTAATTTATTCTAACTAAAAGAATACTTGGCATTTTCAATTTGCTGTCCGAAGGTCGCGGTTTTCGAGCTACCGCCCTTTGGATCGCGCGTCTACCACTGTTTCGGGGATAGGTGGGGAAAATTGGAAGTAAATCTGAAATATGTAAATGTTATCAGGATGATGACGAGCCAATCTCTTCCTCTGTTGATGGAGTGACGGATGAAGTGATGCGGATTCTGTTGGACTTTGACTTGATAGAGATGGCAGAAGCTTCTCTACCCCCACATATTCGAAATTGCACCAAAGCTGTCATCAAAGGACACTATCTCTGTCAGGTACTCGTAGAGTAGTGCAATGATTCATTTTCATCTTTGACCATTGAAGTGTGAAGCTATATTAAATATTGAGAAATGACGGAAACAGTTATTTGAGCTTATCTGAGCAATTTGAAAAGATCATCAACTGAAAAACAACAGTATGTATCCAGAAGGAAACCCTCTAGCTATGTTAATTCCTCCAATCACAAGTTTTCGTTCTTACCTGACATAGGTGGGGAGAACAAAAGCGAATCGTAATAGATGCCTTTTTCTTGTGAAGGAAAAAGACTGCTGATATTTGATTAATTAAACTGCTAATCTGTTGTGTTGATGATTAAACTAATGATAACCAAGTTAATTGTCAACTCAAAATTATCTTGTTAACGTTATTTGAGCTTTTTAATTTATCCTAATACAGCAGATATAACAATACCTGGAAATTTCAGAAGACCCAACAATCGAAGTGAACTAAAGTTGTTAAAGAAGCAGTTTATTTCTATTAACTATTAATTGAGGAAATTCATTTTGCATGTCGATTTGTTGATTGCTGTGCTTCTGTGCTAGAAGATTGTCGAAAACTTATCTGATCGCTCAAAAGAAACAAATATTAGATGTAAAGTTGTCCGATCAAATAACCGTGATTGCTCTTATTCGCCCGGATGTGAGCCTCAAGATTTAGATTTCAGTATTAAGTTTACTTTTTCTCACATGTCGCAACGAAATTCTCGAAACGTTAAGCATCCTTTGACACGCAAAAATCAAATAGATTGATTTCAAAAAATTTAAGAAAGCTTGTATCAAAATGATTTCGTGAAGATTTTTGCATGACTATCAGTTTGTAGCCTAAATCTGCAAAACAACAAACAAGCAAGCAGAAAAATAATAGCATCAAATCTTGAATGCCGATGAGAGAGCGAAAGACGATTCTCTTAGGAAAAATTTAAAAGAGCGTTGAAGTTACTCTACTCTTATATTATGTTTTGTCTCATCAGTAACAGGTTTTGATGAAATTGACAAGCTTAATAAATATTGATGTCTTACAAGCCAAACAGAGACGAAGTACGCAAAATTTTACAAAATTTGAAAAAAAATTTCGCGTTCATTTTTGATTGAATGTTTTTTTTTAAAATCAAAATTGACTTTAATAGTGCGTTTTAAGTTACTTCAATAGAAGAAAAACATATAACTCCTTATCATCCGCCATAATGTGGTTATGAGAACGTGAGAAAATGGAGAAAATTTGATCCAAATCATCTCATAGGCTAGTGCACCTTTCATGTGTCTGCTCCCAAAACAATGAAATGTCAGTTTAGAAAGTCTATATGCGACTCCCTTAACTTGTTTAATTGCTCTTGAACGAAGTTTATAGCAATTATTGTAAACGTGTTAGTCTTTTTTATGCTTGACATTTTTGCGTTTTTCTTCTAGAACATTCTTTGACTTCTCAAGTGATTTTTTTTCACGCTTTCGTTCTTCATTTTTGAGTGATCTCTATTGCTCTCATTCCGAAGTCAAGCTTGTTGCTAATATAAAGTCGGTTGCAGCAAAGCAAAAACAAGGGCATGATAGCCGAGTAGTCAGTGCATCTGGATATGAATTGGGAGGTCAGCGGTTCGAATCCCGGCGGGGTAAAATATTTTTTCCACCCGCCTGTCGTTCGAGAGCAATTCTTCCGACATCAGTCGGTTTATGTTTTCATATCTCCTTTCCCAAATTGAAACATCTCAGCAAAAATTGAGAAACACCAGATTAAACCATTTGTATAGTCCAATGGCTCTAATATGTTTGACTTAAGACTCAAACTGGTTTCAATGAGACAGAACATTCTTTCTCCTTGAAAACAGTCGGTGTCAAAGTCATTTAAAACCCAATAACTAACCAATCTTCAATTGCGAAAATCTTCGAATTATAATTCAGGACTTGTCCAGTTATTTATCATTAATTCGTCCCCTCCATCGTTGTTTTTTGCGAGCGCTCGTTCACACTTTAAATTTTCAAAATAAATGTTTTGTTTGATTTTTTTCTCGCTATGCGTTTGAGTTTGCACGCCTGGCGTCGTTTGGTGCTATCTGTTATGTGACGAGTTTAGGCATGCCTCCTGTAATAACTTTTGAGATCAAATGCTAAAGTCTATTTTAGAAATTAGTATAATTGAAGCTCCACGTAGAGCACCTAATGAGAAGATTGTAGTTTTTAATTGTATCACCTGCAGAATCAAACTATAAAAGTTTGTGATGCAAAATTAAGAATTAACTCGTACTAACTTAGTTTTGTTTAATCATTTGTCTTGTCTCTGTCATCAGGGTTCTGTTGCCTTCAAGTCGGCAGTATGTTTAGCGGCTTCTTTCCAGTAATCTTTATTTTTGGGCGACTGAAAATTTTCATTCTAATGGTGGCATCTGTGGCGAAGATCGATGCACTCTCACAATGTAGGATCGTTTATTGTGTGCAACTGTAGCTAATTATGACTTGAGCTCGTTGTAATGAATTTTTACGTCTGAAATGAATGTATTTAAAAACGGCACGTGTGTTGTCTTTTCTGTCCCCAACTCAACAATTTCTGAGAGCAAAATTATTTCAAGTGCCGTTCAAAACCCAGACATTTATTAGAAAATTTTGACTTCCGTCTTATTTGTTCTGTTAATTTCGTTGTTTATTCCAGTAGGACTGACGCCGCGCAAAAGATATTTTGTACCGAAAGTGACATTGATTAGATTAAAAAGATACAAAATAAAAAGATAAATCTGTTGAATAATGAGATGCAGTTTGCTGAAAAGCCTGGAAGCGTCATAGTTGCTCTGTCGCATCTGTCCCCTCCTCCCATGCAACAAGTTTTGTTTGCATAAGCGTGTGTGATCAAACTAATGCGGCTTTACGCTCTGATGATGATGATACTGATAGCTTGATAGTTGATGATTCTATCGGTTCCAGGGATAAGGAAAAGGTCCTACCTTGTCAAGAAGAGCAGTGTCAAAATATAGAGAAAACGAAACTGATTTAAAGCTTGAGGTTACTTGCATCACATTAAAACAATATCTCGAGAATTTAGTCCTTTGAGATCCTTAGTTAGGGGCCGGCCTTTTTGAAATCATGTCTAGTATTCGATAATAGTGGAACTGGAAAATTTATTGACTTATTAGGTGCAAAAAATGGTAGATGTGGCTCGCTCAGTCTACAGGCAGTATCAAGAGTTGACGAAGACGTACAACAGAGATTGTGAAATCGGAGGAGACTCTGAGGAGAACAACGGGGAACTCAACCCCACCAACACACAAATGAACAGCAGCAGTCAGAGACGATTAACAGTGAACAACCAACATATTCCATATCAGAATAGAGTAAGTATCGAGTATGCTGAAGTCTGTTCTCACCAATGGGCTATTTGTGAAATTGTTTTTGGCAGTTCATTGGGTTATTTTGTGTTAATTTGGTCTGGCCCAGTTTTAGTACCTTTTTCCAGTCACTTTTTCAGACGTTCGCGTTATTATGTTATTTTGTCGTTTTCTTCTGCCTGAATTTTAATTTGTTAGTTTGTATTAGTTTTCTACTTTTTGACAGTTGGTGTCGTAGTCAAATTATTGGAGTTTTACTGTGGTTTCCGCCTCAATATTAACCTGTCGAGCACGCAATACGCAAACTCTATGAACTACATCATACATGTTCCTTATTTTTGAAAATGAACTGAACTCACTGCTGATAATAAAATATCTATCGCCTTAAAATAGTTTAAGCATAAAAAATATTGAACTAATTTTCCTTTCTTGTATTATTGATCCCTGTGAAGCTCAGTTCAATACATCGTTCTGAAAATATAAAAAAAACTTTCTCATAGCAGAATACAGGACATCTTCTGCTCAACACTTGAAACGACAGGAAAATAAAGATAGAAAAAGCCATTGAAGGACAACCTACACTTTGCAGAAAACACTATCAGCTAGCTCTCTGCCAAGAGAAAGCGGTCTCAAAGTTTGTTGTTCCAACTTGTAATTCAGGAGTCAGGAAGACGCACATTGGCCATGCAGTTGACAGACGGTAGCATCACAGTGAAGGGCATGGAGTACACCCCCATTCCAGCACTGGACCCCAGCAAGATGATGCCAGGGTGCAAAGTTGTGATCATGAACAGAGTCCTGTGCAGACGAGGAGTCCTCTTTCTTCGTCCAGAGAACATTCGTGTTCTAGGAGGACATGTGGCTTCACTTATGCCTCACAATTTACCCCTGCATATGTTCGCTTCAGCTCTGTAAGCAAACAATCTTTATCTTGTACTACAGTTGGAAGTCTGAAGTTTACGAATGTCCTCATGTAAAGAATGCTGTAATTTGAGACATTTTTTGGAGTTAAGTTAGTGGAAAATAAATTGAAATTGAAGTCGATATCTGACTTCATTATAGAGCTTCATTATAGACCTCTTGTTGTGATTTTTTAATTCCCAAAAGACAGTTAGCAGGCTTTGTAGGCAAAACTGTCTGCCTAAATTGGCGTTTGGAAAGTTATATATGACCTGCGGTTCAATTGATCGGACATTTAAAGTTCTCTTTATTTACAGTGGCAAGGAGGAGCATTTGCGGGGTCTTTTGGGGTCACAGCAGTCAGACCTTTCTAATTCCATTGGTCATCCAAATTATTTGCCACCAGCGAACAACGGAGGTACAACAAATAATATCTCCAGTCAAAATCATGGATTGCAACAACTCCAAATAACTAACGGACAAGCAGTGAGTAGGAAAATGAGCCGTCGTAGTTATAATTTATTTTTGAACTTATTGACCCTCCTCGCTAACCTATAGCCTCTCCGGGGCACCCTAACCTCACGCAACAAGATAAAACAGAATCGAAACCGTCTCTGTTTTCTGAGATCCTTTCCTCCGACATAAGTAGGAATGTTTTCTTGCTCGACAGATTTTGGCAACCAGAAAACAGTGTATATCAGTGGTTTGGGAGTATTTGGTTCGCTCTGCACGATTAGCTGAAATCTGTAATAAATTTTCATCATTTTTTGTATTGCATTATTTTTTATTGGCAGATATTTGCAGACTGCGAACATATCCTGGTGGTTTTTATTTATGCCAATTTTCGTCATGTAATTAATAGTCGCCGTCAGCTTCTCAACGGCTATTATTTAGGCGCTCTCCTTTTTTTAAAATTCAAAGAGTTTGAATTGTATTGGGGTGCTTTCTTTTTTACGACTCGAAGACGAGTATTGGTGGAGAGTATTTTTTATTTTTGATCGTTGAATTTTGTTGGAATGTATTTGAAACAGGAAGTGAAATGCGTGAAAACGGAAGTGTTAAGTGAAATTGCTGAGAGAAGAGAGAGTGGTTTTTTGTTCGTGTCGATTATTTGAGAGAGAGAGAGAGTGATAAAAGTAGGTGTGAAAAAATTTTCCACGGACCAAGAGGAAATTTTGATCACGTGCGGCTTTTTCAAAGCAGTTTTTATAGTTTTAACACCAACTTTTTCACTCAAAGGTGTTTCGTTCAATTATCTAAACTTCTAATGCTGTGTTTGCAAGCTTTTTTGACCATCTGAAACGAATTTTACACTTTTGTTGTCAATTTTGAGCTATTTTTACCATTTTGAATTGTTTTCAGTTTTTTCAGCAATTTTTCTATTCTTATTCAAATTTTAATAGCGTTTAATTTTGCCAGTTTTTGTCTGTTTTTTAAATTTTTTTATCCAATTCCTTCCAATTTTATGGTTCTCGTGGTCGTTTTTGTTTGTATGAATTTTTGTTTAAAGGGAATTGTATAGGTGTTTTCACACTGAAGTTACTCTTGAAAGCTAGAGGCGTTTTTCACTGAAATAAGTTATACAAATTTATAATTTGTTTCAGGTCATGTTTTCTTTGTTTTTTAAACTTTTCAAAATATTTTTCTGAGACGTATTAGTCGGCTGACTGATCCTGCACAAAATTTAATTGTAAATTCTCCAATTTTACCGTTTTAGAGAATTTTGTTTGATATTTTTTAGGAAATTGTTGATTTTTTTGTTTCTTTGCCATCATTTTTCCGTTTGCTCAATTTGTTCTTTATGATGCTTTCACATAGTCTTTCATTTGATATTTTGTTGTTGCGAGCTAACTGTATTTCTATATTATCAACTCCTAACTGTACTTTTGGAGTCGCAACTTGATGTAATTTTTATCAGATGCTTTTTGTTTTGTCAATTCATTTTCTCTTTTAACTTCTCGTGTTATTGTATCAAAATGTTTAGTGTAATGAAGTAGAAGGTGCTTCAGGTCAGTGAGGATTGCCAATCGTCTACTCCGAGTCGTTTCCGGAATTCTTCCCGCTATTTTTTTTTCAGATATTTTTACGCTTTTTCATGATTTTTGAAGTCAAATTGGAATAGTGATTTTGACCTCGCCGTAACAGCAAGTGGAGCGAAAAAGCGAGTAATTTTGCGGCGTGAATTTTATTTGAATTTTAAAGTAGAGCGAGAAAATGGTGTTTGAACAAAAATTTGCTTTCTCACTAGTGGTTTTTTGTTCACATGCGGGAATTTGACTTTACCATTTTCCATTTTTTGCGTCTTATTTTTTTCCCAAATGGTGTTCCCAATCGACTTACTGTGCAATCAAGGTCTAGTTTTTTGTTTAGTCATTAAAAATTATTTGAATTGTTTTAAGATTTGTCCTGCTACGTTTTTTAATTCCTTTACCTTTTGATCACGTTTTTCGTTTTACATAGGTCACGATTTTCTTGATGATGACTCCTGATTTACCTCATTCACTGTTTAAACTGAATGGATTTCACGCATTGAATTTCGCAATGGAGGGAACACGGTCAGAGTCAAAAGATCAAAATCCAAAAGAAACGGTATGAACTGACAAAGCCCGGTTATTAAGTCTTAGTGCATTAGGTTATCAAAGTTCATTAGAGCTGAGTAAAGTATTAAGCTAACTAGTTTTTAGCTTAGAAGCTGAATTCGGCATAGTTATAGAATCCAGCTGAGTTAGAACACTGCACACCGAATTAGAACACTTGTTTTTGAAACTGTTTTGGGAAGAAGTCTGTCATTTTTCATCTCTTGTTCGTTTTCTGTTTCAATCCCAATGTGCATCAAGCGCGTCAACAGCGGCTATTTTTCGGCAATTTGCCGCCTATTTTTAATGGCTGCTGTCAGCCTCTCAGTGGCTATTATTTAGGCGCTCTACTTTTTTAAATTTGCTTTACCTCTTTGATCACGTTCTTCGTTTTACATAAGTCACGATTTTCACGCTTGAATTTTGACTTACTTTACTCACTGTTTGAGCTGAATGGATTTTGGGTTCTTTCTCGCATTGAATTACGCAATGGAGTGAAAACTGTCAAAGTCAAAGGAACAACATCAAAGGAAGCGGGATAAACCGATAAAGCCCGCTCATTATGTCTAGTGCATTGGGTTATTTTAACTGGAGCGACTGCTTACTGAATATAGTACTAAGCTGACTAGATTTCAGTTTAGAAGCAGAATTAACTTTAGTTTTAGAATCTTACTGAAACTGTACACCGAATTAGAAAACTTTTAAGAACTTGGGAAAAATTCGTCAGTTTTTATGTCATTTTTTACTTTTTTGATTCAATCTCGATGTACATCAAGCGCGTCAACAGGGGATTATTTCCGGCAATTTGCCGACTATGTTTAGCATTTGTTTCTAAATTTCAATAACAATTATTTGGGAAATAACTAAACATAATTTACAATTGAAACAAAGTGTTTTTTGTTTTTTTTTTGTAATGTTCAGTTTTTCAATTTCAGTGACTTCTACAGCTAAATAGGAAGTGAAATGCGTGAAAACGGAAGTGTTAAGTGAAGTTGCTGAGAGAAGAGAGAGTGGTTTTTTGTTCGTGTCGATTATTTGAGAGAGAGAGAGAGAGTGAGAAAAGTAGGTGTGAAAAAATTTTCCACGGACCGAGAGGAAATTTTGATCACGTGCGGCTTTTTGAAAGCAGTTTTTATAGTTTTAACACCACTTTTTTCACTCAAAGGTGTTTCGTTCAATTATCTAAACTTCTAATACTGTGTTTGCAAGCTTTTTTGACCATCTGAAACGAATTTTACACTTTTGGAGTCAATTTTGAGCTATTTTTACCATTTTGAATTGTTTTCAGTTTTTTCAGCAATTTTTCTATTCTTATTCAAATTTTAATAGCGTTTAATTTGAGCACATTTTGCCAGTTTTTATCTGTTTTTCATGTTTTTTTTAACCCAATTTCTTCCAATTTTATGGTCCTCGTCGTCGTTTTTTTGTATGAATTTTTGTTTAAAGGGAATTCTATAGGTGTTTTCACACTGAAGTTACTCTTGAAAGCTAGAGGCGCTTTTCAATGAAATAAGTTATACAAATTTATAATTTGTTTCAGGTCATGTTTTCTTTGTTTTTTTGAACTTTTCAAAATATTTTTCTGAGACGTATTAGTCGGTTGACTGATCCCGCACAAAATTTAATTGTAAATTCTCCAATTTTACCGTTTTAGAGAATTCTGTTTGATATTTTTTAGGAAATTATTGATTTTTTTTAATTCGTTGCCATCAATTTTCCGTTTGCTCGCTTTTTTCTTTATGAGTCTTTCACATAGTCTTTATTTGATATTTTGTTGTGGCGAGCTAACTGTGTTTCTGTATTATCAACTCCTAACTGTACTTTTGGAGTCGCAACTTGAAGTAAATTTTATCAGATGCTTTTTGTTTTGTCAATTAATTTTCTCTTTTAACTTCTCCTGTTATTGTATCAAAATTTTTAGTGTAATGAAGTAGAAGGTGCTTCAGGTCAGTGAGGATTGCCAGTCGTCTACTCCGAGTCTTTTCGGGAATTCTTCCCGCTATTTTTTTTTCAGATATTTTCACGCATTTTCATGATTTTTGAAGTCAAATTGGAATAGTGATTTTGACCACGCCGAAACAGCAAGTGGAGTGAAAAAGCGAGTAATTTTGCGGCGTGAATTTTTCATTTGAATTTTAAAGTAGAGCGAGAAAATGGTGTTTGAACAAAAATTTGCTTTCTCACTAGTGGTTTTTTGTTCACATGCGGCAATTTGACTTTGATTCTTTACCATTTTCCTTTTTTTGCGTCTTATTTTTTCCCAAATGGTGTTCCCAATCGACTTACTGTGCAATTAAGGTCTAGTTTTTTGTTTAGTCAATAAAAAATATTTGAATTGTTTTAAGATTTGTCCTGCTACGTTTTTTATTTCGCTTTACCTTTTGATCACGTTTTTCGTTTTACACAGGTCACGATTTTCACGATGATGACTCCTGATTTACGTCAGTCACTGTTTCAACTGAATGGATTTCACGCATTGAATTTCGCAATGGAGGGAACACGGTCAGAGTCAAAAGATCAAAATCCAAAAGAAACGGTATGAACTGACAAAGCCCGGTTATTAAGTCTTAGTGCATTAGGTTATCAAAATTCATTAGAGCTGAGTAAAGTATTAAGCTAACTAGTTTTTAGCTTAGAAGCTGAATTAAGCATAGTTATAGAATCCAGCTGAGTTAGAACACTGCACACCGAATTAGAACACTTGTTTTTGAAACTGTTTTGGGTCATGTCTGTCATTTTTCATCTCTTGTTCGTTTTCTATTTCAATCTCAATGTGCATTAAGCGCGTCAACAGTGGCTATTTTTCGGCAATTTGCCGCCTATGTTTAATGGCTGCTGTCAGCCTCTCAGTGGCTATTATTTAGGCGCTCTACTTTTTTAAATTCGCTTTATCTCTTTGATCACGTTCTTCGTTTTACATAAGTCACGATTTTCACGCTTGAATTTTGACTTACTTTACTCACTGTTTGAGCTGAATGGATTTTGGGTTCTTTCTCTTATTGAATTACGCAATGGAGTGAAAACTGTCGAAGTCAGAGGAACAACATCAAAGGAAGCGGGATAAACCGATAAAGCCCGCTCATTATGTCTAATGCATTGGGTTATTTTAACTAGAGCGACTGCTTACTGAATATAGTACTAAGCTTACTAGATTTAAGTTTAGAAGCAGGATTAAATTGAGTTTTAGAATCTTACTGAAACTGTACACCGAATTAGAAAACTTTTAAGAACTTGGGAAAAAATCGTCAATTTTTATGTCATTTTTTACTTTTTCGATTCAATCTCGATGTACATCAAGCGCGTCAACAGGGGATTATTTCCGGCAATTTGCCGACTATGTTTAGCATTTGTTTCTAAACTTCAATGACAATTATTTGGGAAATAACTGAACATAATTTACAATTGAAACAGTGTATTTTGTTTTTTTTGTTATGTTCAGTTTTTCAATTTCAGTGACTTCTACAGCTTTGCAGTTAATTTTTGTGTGGGTGACATCATTTGTTCTGCTTTTAGGTCAATTGCATGACTCACTCAAAAAAATGACTTCTGAAATCACTTAGTGAACTCAAAATTTTATGAACCTTTACTAGTTAAAAATGAGTAGAGTGCATCTAAGTAGTGACAAACGTTTATGCCCTAATTCTTACATATTAGAGTCCTTGAGTTTTTGATTTCGAATATTGATTTTGAGAAAGCTTTGTTAGTGCCTTTTCCTTATGGAGCGTATTGGTCTCAAAAATGGCAGTCCTAATCTAGCCCAAAAAATCTACTGGTCTATTAAAGGACTGGTGGTCTATGTCTGTCTTATTTCTTTAGTTGTTTCAATTCCACGGGAGGCCACAAGCGTCTATCGCAGCTTTTTGGCAATCTGCGGGCTATGTTCTGTTTCAGTCCCGATGGGCATCAAGCGCGTCAACGGCGGCTATTTTCTGGCAATTTGCCGGCTATGTTTTTGATTGGGAGATAACCAAAATGAATGGCATGAAGAGAATGTCATTTTTGGCTGGTATAGTTGAGTGTCTGGCGTCTGAATCTAAATTATATTAGGGTAATGTAAGTAAGGGGTCTCGACTGGGCAGCGTCAATTTGTTTCTAGCTGTGAGTGGTGCTATTACGTGCATATTTTTTTTAAAGGAATACTGGATTTGTAATGGTATTGTTGGAAGCCAAGAATCGGATTATATTGGTGCTCTCTCTTTTTCTTGGAAAGATGTTTTCACACATTTTTCATGACTTAGATCTTTCAAAACGAGATAAACAGGTAAGGCCCTGCGGGCTTTAAGTTTCATCAGAGGACCGAAGCCGGCTGTAGTAGTCCTTCAAATGCTCAGAGTGGTGCAGGTGCTTGGAATGCCTTAATTCAAGGTTAAAAGGTCACTCATAGGAGTTTCCGAGCAAAAAATTGCGCAATTTTTCGCGTTTTTATGCGAATTTTCGAGTTTTTTGTTTCATCAGGTATATGTTGGTAATTCAATTATAATCACGAAAAATGATACAATTATCAAGTTTTTTGAGATTTTCTGTCGTTTTTGAGGTTTTACAGCCTCATGAGCCATAAAAGCTCTTCCTGGATTGGACAATAACTTACTGCGTAGTTCAATGGCAATGAAACGGTTTTCAACATTTTGATGTCACGAGTTTTTGCAAGTTTTTGAAACAGCTTGCTATTTTACGATTTTTTTTAAAATTTGTCCATTTTTGGATTTTTCTAGCCTCGGGGGCCAGATGACCTCCTCAAGGGTCTGGTGAGTTTCTGCTTAGTTTATAATTGCAATAAAGGTGTTTTCATTATTTTATTGTTACGAATTTTTATTTTCTTTTCAACATTTATTGTTACAAACGTTTCAACGTTTAATGTTACATTTGAATGTTAGCAATTGTTCAGTTTTTTGATAAGATTTACATTTCCAATTTATTAAAAAATAATAATCGTTTATTCACTTTTTGTTGTCTCAGTTGTCAGGTAATCTCCTCTAGGGTTTGCTAGTTAATAGCCGCCCTCATGTTCTCAGCCGGCTATTATAGCGCTCCTATTTTTTTTTACTTCGTCGAATAAAAAAATGTTTCGCTTTACCTCATTTTGCCGCTTTTTCAACATTTTGCGTGATATCTTTTTGACTTCTCTAGGCTAGTTTATCTCTTCTCTCATTCTGCTAAAAGTGATTTTGAACAGCAGTTGCTCAGCAAAGCAATTCAAAACGAACAGATTCAGTATAAAAAGTTGAAGTCAGGAGAAACGGGATAAACCCATAAAGCCCAATTTTAGATCCCCGCTATTTGAACGTCGTTCCTATAAGTCTTAGTTACCATGTCTAATGCTTATTGGTATTGATAGTAGCCCCTGTAGCCTCTCTCTAAGAAAGAGAAGTACGTTATGTTCAACTGCGAAATGCCATCAAAATAAATCGGACTTAAAAATGTTTTTGTTAAAAAATCTATTTTTTCCAATATCTTCTATTGTTTCAATCCGAATCATGCTTATTGGAATCAACGGCGGCTATTTTCCGGCAATCTGCGGGTATGTTTTGTTTTTGCATAGTTGCTGGGGGCAATAGAGTATTTTTCAGTTTTTTTATTACAGGGTTTAAGTTTTTTTATAAAGGTTGAATTGTTTTCAAAACTCCTGAATTTTTGTGTTTTTCCCCGATGGTTGATCAATCTTTATGAGGCTTGAACTTTTTAGGGCTTGAAATTTGGTTACTGAATAGCCTCTGGAGAGAATGAAATGGTTCTTTCTGAAGAAACTAGTACCTAAAATTTTAGCAGCATTTCATTGAAAATTGCAATTGAAAATTGCAATACTGGATTTGTAATGGTATTGTTGGAATCCAAGAATCGGATTATATTGGTGCTCTGTCTTTTTCTTGGAAAGATGTTTTCACACATTTTTCATGACTTAGATCTTTCAAAACGAGATAAACAGGTAAGGCCCTGCGGGCTTTAAGTTTCATCAGAGGACCGAAGCCGGCTGTAGTAGTCCTTCAAATGCTTAGAGTGGTGCAGGTGCTTGGAATGCCTTAATTCAAGGTTAAAAGGTCACTCTTAGGAGTTTTCGAGCAAAAAATTGCGCAATTTTTTCCGTTTTCATGCGAATTGTTGAGTTTTTTGTTTCATCAGGTATGTGTTGTTAATGCAATTATAATCACGAAAAATGATACAATTATCAAGTTTTTTTGTCGTTTTTGAGGTTTTACAGCCTCATGGGCCTTAAAAGCTCTTCCTGGATTGGACAATAACTTACTGCGTAGTTCAGTGGCAATTAAACGGTTTTCAACATTTTGATGTCACGAGTTTTTGCAAGTTTATGAAACAGCTTGCTATTTTACGATTTTTTTTAAGTTTGTCATTTTTTGGATTTTTCTAGCCTCGGGGGCCAGATGACCTCTTCAAGGGTCTGATGAGTTTCTGCTTAGTTTATAATTGCAATAAACGTGTTTTCATTATTTTAATGTTACGAATTTTTTTTTCTTTTCAACATTTATTGTTACAAATGTTTTCAACGTTAAATGTTACATTTGAATGTTACCAATTGTTGTGCAGTTTTTTGATAAGATTTACATTTTTCCAATTTAATAAAAAATAATATTCGTTTATTCACTTTTTGTTGTCTCAGTTGTCAGGTAATCTCCTCTAGGGTTTGCTAGTTAATAGCCGCCCTCATCTTCTCAGCCGGCTATTATAGCGACCCTATTTTTTTTACTTCGTCGAATAAAAAAATGTTTCGCTTTACCTCATTTTGCAGCTTTTTCAACATTTTGCGTGATATCTTTTTGACTTCTCTAGGCTAGTTTATCTCTTCTCTCATTCTGCTAAAAGTGATTTTGAACATCAGTTGTTCAGCAAAGCAATTCAAAATGAACAGAGTCAGTATAAAAAATTGAAGTCAGAAGTAGAAACGGGATAAACCCATAAAGCCCAATTTTAGATGCCCCCTATTTAAACGTCGTTTCTATAAGTCTTAGTTACCATCTCTATTGCTTATTGGTATTGATAGTAGCCCCTGTAGCCTCTCTCTAAGAAACACAAGTACGTTATGTTCAACTACGAAATGCCATCAAAATAAATCGCACTTAAAAAATGTTTTTGTACAAAAATCTATTTTTTCCAATATCTTCTATCTAATCTTTCAATCCCAATCATGCTTATTGGAATCAACGGCGGCTATTTTCCGGCAATCTGCCGGGTATGTTTTGTTTTTGCATAGTTGCTGGGGGCAATAGAGTATTTTTCAGTTTTTTTATTACAGGGTTTAAGTTTTTTTATAAAGGTTGAATTGTTTTCAAAACTTCTGAATTTTTGTGTTTTTCCCCGATGGTTGATCGATCTTTATGGGGCTTGAACTTTTTAGGGCTTGAAATTTGGTTACTGAATAGCCTCTGGAGAGAATGAAATGGTTCTTTCTGAAGAAACTAATATCTAAATTTTTAGCAGCATTTCATTGAAAATTGCAATTGTTTTCAAAATTTTTTTTTAAGTCATTTTCTAATTTCATCAATCGCAATCGTAACGGGCCATTAGCCAATGAAACTGTTTTCAGGTCTTGCAGATAGGTTACTGGGCAGATTTCAGAGAAAAAGAAGTGGTTTTGAAATTTTTTGTGCGAAATTAAGAAACATTCTTTAAATTTTGCAATTTTCGTTTTTTTTAATGTATTTGTTGGTTTTTCGATTTCTGCTATCTTTTTTAGCCAATAAACTTCTTTCAAGGTTTAGGGTTATTGGGTATATTTAATTGAAATTTTTAAGTTTTTTTCTTTTTTGCTGGCGTTGTTCAACTGATCTTTGGTTAAGTACATTATTTCCAAGGTTTTCATTCAATACTTTGGATTATATTTCAGGACTTGAACTGCTATGTTTTTTTAGGTGACGAACTATTTTCTCATGAGGCATTTTCAGCTAAAAGTGAATTAATTTAGTAAATTTTTGTCCATGAGTCGGGTAACGTGAATAATGACTTACTGGATTGTTTACTTACTGGATGATCTGAATTGTTTTAATCTTTCTTCTAAGATATTCGGTACAAAAAATAGCCGTCTATGCCTTAGAAGATAGGTGCGTAATTCTAAATATTTTGTGCATGTCTTGGAAAAACAATACCCTTCGTCCAGGGTCTAAAATAGAGAAAGTTTGGCGGATGTTTTTTGAGCTGAGATATGTGTTGCCGTTTTAAAGAAAAACATTAACGCACGAACGAACAGCTATACACGGGACCCAGTTAATTAATGTTTAAAAAATATTTGAATTCTAGGCAGAGCTGCAAAATAATACCTCTTATGTTAGTCTAGGATGCCTTCAAAAAGTCAAAATTTATCTCAATTAAAGTGGGCATAGCGTAAAGCTCTCACATCATTTGGGAACAACCAGACCCTTTTCATCATAATAATACAGCAAAACCTCAAGAAATCTATATCGTTTTATTCTTGATTTTCATTGTAACAGTCGCTGCTCGTAATAGATATCAAATTGGCGCTGTTCCTGTGATTATTTGTTTTGTTTAACAATAAAGTGCGGATAATTTATTAGTATCTTTATTTGAAATCCGAGTTTAATTGTTCCTACTCACCTCAGTGGGGGAGAGAAATATATGCTCAACTATTTTTTTGTTCAATCAATTTTGGATATGCAGTTGTACATATCTAATGGCACAATTGAAAAAGGGAGCAGTTGAACGAATCTAGTGAATAGATAATGGTTTTTACGGCTTTGATATCTTCCGCAAAATTTATTTAAATTGATATTTGACTGTATATGTTGTTCTTTTTGCAGTTGTTTGACATATTTTGGATATTTGCATGTCTCATTGGAATCCTTTGGATGTATAAATGAAATGAATCTCATGAATGATTTCCGTTGATAGCTAATGGCTTTCATGAATTTCAAATTAATTGTTTTCAAAAAATATAAACGTCTTTTTTAACTTCGCGCTTTTCGTTCTTTTAATCTACCTGTTACATAATCTCATCAGGGAAATTTTCAATATCTTATCTGCTGGAAAACAAGCTTTTTTGTTTAATTTGATTAGTTTTATCTGATGCTATTTTGACTTTGTTTCTTGGACATTTAGTTTTCGTCGTAATAATAATGATAATAACACAAGATTTAGGGAATAACCAAGGAAAGTTTTTAAGTTCCCAAATCAAATTTAACAGTCATTCAGTTCGAGTTTTTTGATGTTTCTACAATCAGCGCAGTTGCATGTCAATCGCTAGGACTATCCATCTCGTTGAAACTGCGGTTGAAATAGCTCAGATACGCCGTCGAAAGTTTCGTCTTGTTATTGCAAAGCTTGACCACATCCACACTGAATTACTGTCCAAAGAGGTTAGCCAAAGTCGTGGCTCGCAGCCAAAAGTCTCCTTCTTGCTTGTTCATCTTAATTTTAATTTCCTTGCTCTTGTATTGTACTGATGACCTTCTCATATCAAATTTTAGAATTTCCAATTGTTTTTTAATATTTGGTTTTGTTGTTTTTCTTGTCTCTCATTTTTGATAAAGACAGCTATGGCGGTTCTTAAAGGTTGACCCCCACCCCCACACAACCCCCCCCCCCCCCAATCAGCCCCCTTCTCACTTCACCCCCCCCCCCCCCCCCCCAAATCCCCACCCTTGCAAATCGTCCAAGCCGTAAGGGCCCTGTGCAGGCAAAAACCGCCCTTCCACCTTTGCCCCCCCGCCCCACTGTTTCCACGCCCCCCCCCCCACCCGCTGCTCTCACCTCCCTTCAATTAATTGTTTATTATCGTATTTGTATTTTCATCAGAGTTCAGCTCAGCCTAGCAACTCTGCCTCAAGAACATCCACAGCTAATGAAGTTGGTCGTCTTCAAAATAAGGGGCCATCCAATCAAACTGCTAAAGTAACAGAGCAACAACCAATGTTTGTAGCAACAGTCACCTTCGAACGATTACCACCTCCAGGACTACAAGAGAGTCAAAATAGAATGCGGACGACTTCCAGTTCAAATAGCACATCCTCAATATGGGCTGCCCAGAGTTCCAGTGCGCCTGCGACTCAAGTTACAAAACCTCGCCTATCAGCTCAGCCACGAACGCGCGAAGCTTCTGGGCGAAATTATGAAGTCGTAACACTTCCTTCACCGCCTCGTGAACAAGATGCGTTCCCTTTTGGACTCAACAATGTAAATTATATCGAAAATGATTTCCAAAGTGCTCCTGTTGTATCCAGTCATGTTCTGAATAACGATGAAACAGCCAATTTTGTCAACGAGTCTCTCAATGAACCTAATAATGACGGAGGTGATGACTCTGGATTCTGCGTTGCAGATGCAGATGAATCTGTAACAACAATGAACGTCAGTCAGAACCAGGTACATTGTAATTTTATAAATGCTGCTGGCCGAACTTATGTACTTTTTGTGTACTTTACAAGAGAAGAACGAAAGATTAGAAAGTTAAACTGAAAAAAAAAACAAATTTTTTGAAGACATTATTCATGAAGGACATGAGCTTCACTCAAGCTGACTTGTGATTTTTATTTAGAACCCCATCCCAGTCACACCTTTGCCTGTGCGACCAATGTCTTCTTCAAATAGGGCGGCGGATGATGGATTGATTAGAATTGGCACCAACTCAAAGAGACAGCTTGAGAAGATCCAACCTAAGTTTACGAGCACACCTTATGTTAAAGCAAGTAGAGTAGAAACACCACCAGTTAGTGCTAATGCTGGTTTAACTGCCGGAACGAATGAAACTGTTGAAGAGAATCCAGTGTCTGTAGCTATTGCCAGACCACTTGGAACAGCTGCCATTATGCGTAAAAGGATGTGAGCCGTTTTAAATATTATTTTACCTACATAGTAAGAATATTCGATGGTAACGTTAAGCAAAAATTTTCATGACTTCTTTTTTTAAACGGATCCGAAAATTTAAACCTTATTCCATAAGTCTTCATAACCTTAAGAACGACTTTAAAGAAGACTTCAAGTCATCATCTTCCTGTTAAAGTATGCCTGTTTATTTGTGAGGTGAGTGTTATAAGCTAGAAAACATCAGGCTAAATGAAGTCTGAGAGTTTATGAACAGAAACAACTTTTTCAATGGTTAGGTTTTCATTATAGCACTGCTCAGTTTGTTGCAGTTGAGGTTGCTTAGGGACCTGGGTGAGTGTGTGTTAGCTGATCTGAAGACTTGTCAGTTCGGACCACCTGAAACTCAGATGTCGTACACAGCACAAGTCAAGGTTCGGATATAGACTAACTTCCAACATTTATAGGAGAAGCCTTTCAGAAATTTTCACTTTTCAGACTAATAAATAGAAACAACGATTTGGACAAAGTTGTGAATTGTTGGAGGCATGGTCCTTGGGGATAGTGTTTCCAACCCACGTAGGGGTGAACTATATGCTCAACTGGTTTTTGTTCAGTCAATTTTGGCTGGCCGATCAATAAATTTACCTGAGAGAGTTGTGATGGTATTAATAAATTTTAGTGAACATCGGCTGATTTTCTTCTCTTGTTAGTTTTTTATAGCTGCGAAGCTGTAAGCTGAGCGTAGCTATATTGCGGTGCTCTTGGTTTTTTTTGTTTCGTCGTCTGACGCTTCATTTTCATTTTACATTTGTTCTAGAACATTCTGTCTCGTCACTGCTTAAATGGCTTTTTCGCGCTTGATTTCACGCTTTCTGCGTGACCTAAATTGCGGTTATTCAGAAACAGAATCTGTTCCTAAAACAAATTTGATTGTAAGAAAACAGATTGTATGGTCCGACAGCCGAGTGGTTAAGGCGACGGGCTGTTAATCCGGAGATCGCCGGTTCGAGACGCGACAGGGAAACTTTTTTGCACCCAAAAACAACCTCCTTTGAAATAAACTTGTAAGGTTTATAGGCGGCGGCGATAACTATTATCAACTCACTTCTGTATCTTTTTCCATCTGTATTTTACGGCACGCAAGTCCATTTTGCAGCTATTCCGGCAATCTGCCGGCTATTATAGCTGCAAAGCTGTAAGCTGAGCGTAGCTATATTGCGGTGCTCTTGGTTTTTTTTTGTTTCGTCGTCTGACGCTTCATTTTCGTTTTACATTTGTTCTAGAACATTCTGTCTCGTCACTGCATAAATGGCTTTTTCGCGCTTGATTTCACGCTTTCTGCGTGACCTAAATTGCGGTTATTCAGAAACAGAATCTGTTCCTAAAACAAATTTGATTGTAAGAAAACAGATTGTATTGTCCGACAGCCGAGTGGTTAAGGCGACGGGCTGTTAATCCGGAGATCGCCGGTTCGAGACGCGACAGGGAAACTATTTTTGCACCCAAAAACAACCTCCTTTGAAATAAACTTGTAAGTTTTATAGGCGGCGGCGATAACTATTATCAACTCACTTCTGTATCTTTTTCCATCTGTATTTTACGGCACGCAAGTCTATTTCGCAGCTATTCCGGCAATCTGCCGGCTATGTTTTTAAATTCTTGCTCTTATCTTCTATTTTTCTTTAAAAAACCAAATTTAAATAAGCTCAATGACGTAATTGCTTTCTTTTTTTAAAATGACACAATGTTGCTCAATCTTTTTGATTGACGATTTTTGAAAAACTGTGGCTGATTTTTTCGATAATTTAGATTTTCATAAAAACTAATAACAAATCAGTTATTAATAGCCGCTCTCATCTTTTCAGCCGGCGATTATAGCGCTCCTATTTTTTTTCGTCGAACTTTTTTTCGCTTTACCCATTTTGCCGCTTTTTTGACATTTTGCGTGAAATATTTTTGAATTCTCTAGGCTAGTTTCACTCTTCTGTGATTCTGCTCAAAGTCCTAAAGTCCTTTTAAACAGAAGCTGCTCAGCAAAGCAATTCAAAATGAAGAGAGTCAGTTAAAAAAATCAAAGTCAGAAATAGAAACGGGATAAACCCACAAAGCCCATTTTTAGATTCCCGGTACTTGAACTTTGTTCTCATAAGTTTTAGTTACTATCTATAATGCTTATTGGTATTGATACTAGACCCTGTAGCCTCTCACTGAGAGACAGGAGTGTGTTCAATTACGAAATGACATCAAAATAAATCGCACTTAAAAATGTTTTCATACAAAAATCCATTTTTGTTGATATTTTCTTCTCTTTCAATCCCAATAGAGTTATGAGAATCAACGGCGGCTATTTTCCGGCAATCTGCCGGGTATGTTTATTTAGGTAAAAGTGCTAATATTTCTCAAAAGCACTGCCCTAAATCCTGCCCAGACAATTTTTATAATCTACACTGAGGTCTTGTTGAACCTCTACTATCTATCAAAATGATCTAGATCTGCAGTTTTTGCAAGTTTATTTCTAATATCGGTTTAACGTTCTTTTGTTCAATTTTAGCGATATTTTCGATTTTAAGATTTTTGTTAGTCTACTATTAGTCTCATTGTGGTTTTCTACAATCCAAAGAATACGAATTGTTTTGGGAGCTCTCTGATCTGTTCAAACCTTCTTTTGACTTTGTTGGAGCTGAGCTCGCTAAGCTTGCGTGGGCGGGAAAATAGAAACAAAACACTTTCTGTTGTCCTAGTCATTTAAAAGTTATAGTTATAGTTCTAGTTCTAGTTTGTCACGTGATAAAAAGAGAAAAAGGGGGAAATAACAAAAAGGAACACACAGAACTCAACGTAGCAGCCGCAGAAAACGGCTTAAAGTATAACTCAGCAAAGTATTGCAAAAACAAATTGTCTTGAGCAGGAAATAACGTATTACTGTGTCTTGTATTCAAAATATTATTCTTGAGCAGTAAATTCTGTTACTGTGTCTTGTATATTCGAATTATTGGAGCTGAAATTCAACTGTTACAACCCCAACTTCCGGTATTCTCAACTTCTGAGTACAAACGGCAAAAGCCAACTTAAGTTTAAATTTAAATATTTTTGCACAAACAGGTCTTCGACATATATCTTTGGCTTCGATTTGTTTTTTCTATCGGATTGAACTGGTATACATAAAGAGATCCCGTAATGTGTGATCTGTAGCAATCCAGTTCAAATTGATAGTTGAAAAAACTAAGATCAGCGAATAGTTACGAACAAAAATAGTTAATGCAACTGTAAGTACAGCGGAACGGATATACAGTTACAAAAGCAAACTGCATAAACGAAGTATCCGGACAGATTTTGTGACCACTCAGAATGAACTGGGCGTTGTAAAACTTTCTTTGTGAAACACAAGGAGAGCAGCCGTTACATTTGGTCCGCCGACCCGGACAGTGGAATAAACTGCTGTCCAACCCAACAGTCGAAGTGACAAAGTCATCGACGAACGAGAACAAAACCCAACGAGCAATTCAACAACGCCAAGCCTATTAGGCAAAGCAAATAGGAACGTCGAAATGCAAAACTCAATTAAAACAAACAAACAAACAAAGGAGCTGTAGAGTTTCAAGCTGCAGTCACGAAGTACACAAGAAGTGACTCCGTAACGGAGTCACAGCGTTTTGGATCGACTGATCAACAACTTGCGAAACAACTGGTTTGAGAAACAAAAAGAAGGTTTTGAGCTCATTAAGAATCGAGATCGACCAAGCAAGCCCAAGACTCTTTTTCAGCAGATACTCCAATTGGACGACAAAGTTCAAAAACTTGTGAATAAGAAAGCTGAGACTCTCCGAGACCCAGATATTTCTTTAAAACGCAAAGTCCAGACATAAAAATACTTTCAATAATTGAACGCAGAGTGGTTACCCTATATCCACGGAGAAACAAACATGACGGATCAACAGAATCAAACTGTTCAATTGTCAAGCGATGCAGAATCAACTGCCGCTAAGAATTCACAGTCTGTTGTAGGAGTTTCTCAACGAACTGTTGAAAATGGAAAACCAAACAAGGACAATGATTCAAAGGCCTCCTCTGATAAACGAGCTAAAATGGCAGAAAAACTTGCGGCTTTAGAGAAAGACTTTGCAGCAAAAATGAGGTTGA
Organism: Convolutriloba macropyga; assembly: GCF_964194025.1. Taxonomy (NCBI): domain Eukaryota; kingdom Metazoa; phylum Xenacoelomorpha; order Acoela; family Convolutidae; genus Convolutriloba; species Convolutriloba macropyga. The sequence goes on from NC_134468.1 coordinate 772,266, forward strand.
AGAAAATTGAATTCGAATTGAAAAGGAAGGAGCTTGAAATGGAGATGCAACTTTTTGAAGAAGGTGCACTGAAACTGGAATACGAGAAAGAAGCTCTTGACGCAAGAGCATCAGGTTCTGATGATAGTGCAGCCCCTAGTATTCGGATTAGATCACCATTCAATTGGAAAACCCCGAAGAACAAAGATGTTTCCGGTTGGCTCGATAACTCGGATAAATTCTCCAACTTGCACGGTTATAGTTTCGAGCGTGCGAAAACCAGGATCGACAACAATTATCCGAGGGTAAGCTTCAATCGCGAAGGTGTACTTAAGTCACGGTCACTGAGTGGAGAGCGTGCCAGTCCAGCCTGGGAACAAGACAAGTTTAAGCGCAATAAACCAAGCAGTAGTAGTCAGCTACCTAAGTTGAAGTTGAGTTCTTTCGACGGAAACCTCTTGAGTGGCCGGAGTGGTCGAATATGTTCAAAGCAACGGTTCACCATCGCGATATACCCGACTAAGAGAAATTGAGCCACTTGAAAACTTTGTTGACAGGTAAAGCAAAGTCAGCTATATCAGGAATGGGCTATTCGAAAGAGTTCTACGCTCAAGCGTAGGAACTCCTGGAACGGAAGTTTGGGCGACCTTACCTAATTGTCGACGCTCAGCTTAACATATTGCGCAAACAACAACCAATTCGATTGCACGACTCAATGGCTATAAATAATTACTCAATAACAATCAGTAACCTAGTTAATGTACTAATGCAATACAATTATTAGGGCGACCTGCGTTCAAGTTCAACACTGCAAGTGGCAATTGAAAAACTGCCCCCAAACTTGAAAGAAAAGTGGTTCTTCTTCGTTTGACGAGTGTCAAGAAGATAGACCCGATCTCTCCTTGAAAAATGGTTAGCTCGAATGGCTTTTGTCCATGAAGGAATGCCATCAACCAAGAGCGAACGAAAGGAAGATGATCGACCAAACGCTAACAAGGAAAAATGATTCTCAAATTCGTCAAATATTAGCGCGAATTCGAATGCGAACGAAACGAAGCAAATGCCAAAACAACAACTGTCCACTAGCGGATGGCACTCATAAAATATGGAACTGTCCAATATTTAAGAGTCTGAATGCCACCGATCGCTATGCGGCATTGAGAAAAGAACGCTTATGTTATGGATGTCTAGGGAAAGGGCATGCAATCAAAGATTGTAAAGTCCACCCGTGCGGTATAAATGGATGTACCAAAAAGCACAACAGACTGCTACACTCAGAAAACCAACTGGACGAGGGTAGTCATGCAGTTAATGTAAGCGCAGCAACAATCAACCAGAGTAACCAAGTTACTAGTTTTCTTCGAATAGTTCCGGTATCGGTTCAGAGTGGTGATAACAGGTTGACTACCTACGCTTTCCTTGATAGTGGGTCAACAGTATCATTCATCGATCAAAGTGTCAAGGATCAAATACAAGCCAAAGGCACGGACGTTACCTTGAACATAGCTGGCATACATGGGACGCAAGATTTGAGGACAGAGAAGGTTCTTATCACAATAAAGGGACTACATTCAAAGGTGCATTCGATTGAAGCGTTTGCACACCCATCAATCTCGTTGGGAAACACGAAATATGATTACAAGGAACTGAAGAACAGCTTCAGACACCTGAATGTTCGCGCTAACAGATCATTCAACCTGATGGAAGTAGGCATCATACGTGGACAAGATGCCTACGAAATTCAACGTCCATTGGACAAGATTTGAACACGAAGTGAGCCTTTCGCCGTCTTAACAGAATTAGTATGGGTAGTCAGTGGTCCCATGACAGGCAAGAAAAGTCAAAATGTTTGTCATTTTGCCTCCACAGAAGATGTGAAAGTGGCAGAAAATATCCAATCGTGGTGGGAAATAAACTTATGCTTCCAAAATAAATGTTGTAAGCCAATCAAAGAAAGAGCAGCAAGTTCAGAAGTTTCTAGAGAGCACAACAAAGTTTACAGGCGAGCGTTACGAAGTGGGCATGCTCTGGAGTGAACCAAAACCCAATCTTCCAAACAACTACGGCTCGGCCCTTGGTCAGCTCCACTCATTGGAACGAAAATTCCAACGAGACCCAAATTTAACAGAATTGTTTCAACAGTCAATTGATACAGATGTTGAAAAGGGATTTGTGAAGATCCTTGGTAAATCGGAAGTCAAAGGCACTTTCGGAAAGGAATGGTATTTGCCACTTCATCCAGTACTAAACCCCAACAATCCGGGTAAAGTTCGCCGTTTGCAACGCTGCAGCAAAATACAAGGATAAGTACCTAAATGACAAGTTGTTAGCTGGACCCGATCTACTACACGGATTGATCGGAAAAATATTCAGATTTCGAGAAGGACCAATTGCCCTTATCGCAGATTTTGAATCAATGTTTCTGCAAGTGAAAGTTCCTTAACGGGATAAAAGCTGCTTGAGATTCCTGTGGCGACCAACAATGAACGATTCTGTGCAAATTTACGAGTAACAACGTCATGTTTTCGGAGCAAAGAGTCCACCAACATGTGCCAACTACGCTCTGAAGCGAGTAGCCATCGATAACGAGGACGAGTTCCCAATTGCAGCAAAAACAATCCAAAACAACTTCTACATGGACGATTTCGTCAAGTCAGTCGAAACACCTGAAGAAGCAATCAAGGTTTTCAAACAACTGCAACCTCTTCTCTCAAAACATGGATTTGAACTGAAGAAGTGGATCACCAACAGCGACGTGGTAACCAACGCAATCCCAGAGGACTTAAGCTCAATCAGCAACACAAAGCAGGTCGAAATATAACCCAGCAAGGAAGGTTCATCCCTGCTTGGACTTCAGTGGACGATTATCGATGATAGTCTACAGGTTTGTAGAGGTACAAGCAAAGAAGTGGAGACCCCAATCACCCAAAGGAAGATCTTATCTCTAGTTTCTTCGGTGTTTGATCCTCTTGGACTGTTTGCACCATTCAGTGTTCATATGAGACGACTCCTGAAGAGCATCTGGACCAAAAATGGACAACATTGGGACAACTCAGTAGAACCTAACGAAGAAGAAGAGTTTCTGAAATGGAAAGACCAGCTTCCAGAAGTAGCAAAAACCAGCATTGATAGAAGATACTTCAGCACAGCCAAGGACAAATGGGAACTTCATGTGTTTGCCGACGCATCTGAAGACACAATGTGCGCTGTGGCATATCTACGTTCAAAGCTCAAAGAATACTCAGCAGACTCAGCATTTGTAATTGGAAAGTGCAGAGTCGCACCGATGCGACACCTTTGCATACCACGCTTGGAACTACAAGCAGCAGCGGTGGCGGTGAGACTTAAAGAACAGATAGTGAAAGAACACGAAACAAAGATTCACAATTGCAACTTTTGGTCAGACTACTGTTCTGCAATGGATTCATAGCTCCCACCGTAAGCAACAGGTGTTTGTTGCAAACAGAGTGGCTGAGATTTTGGACACAACTAATGTTTCACAGTGGAATCGTTTGAGTGGTATTAACAATCCAGCTGATATCGGGGCACGAGCGATCAATGTTGACGAGCTTAAGAGAAGCGAATGGCTCACTGGGCCGCCCTGGTTGAAGCAACAAGAGAGCGAATGGCCTGAACAGGTGAATTTAACATTTGCTTCAGACGAACAAATGGTCTTCTCAGCAAAGGTTGAAGAGAAGAAGCCGATGATTCAGTGGGAACGATTCAGCAATTTCAATCGACTTGTAAATGCAATGACATACGTACAGCGCGCATTTAGAAAACACAAACCGGCAACAAAAACACTAAATGTTGAAGAAAGAGAGGGTGCACAAGTAAGCATCTTCAGGCTACTGCAGCAAGAGCAGTTTGCTGAAGAGATGAAATCTCTAAAGGCTGAAAAGGAAATTCTAGAAAACTTCAAAATTCTCCAGTTTTCACCATTCATTGACCAGCAGGGACTTATTCGTGCTCAAGGCAGAATAGGTAAAAGTCAATTGAACTTCGAAACCAAGCATCCAATACTGTTGCATTGGAAGCACCATGTAGTTGAATTATTCTTGCGAAATGAACATAAGAGTATTCGTCACGAAGGTACTGAACATGTCAGAAACATAGTTCAGCAGAAATTCCGGATCCCAGGCATACGAAATGCTTTGAGATCGATCAAAAACAAATGCATTAGATGTCCAAAGGGAAGATTCCAAACAAAGACACCAGTAATGGCAGATCTACCTGAGCGATTAGTCGCATCAAGAGTGTTCGCGAATGTGGGCGTAGACTATTTCGGACCATTCACAGTAAAGATTGGTCGAAGAAACGAGAAGCGTTGGTGCTGTCTCTTCAGATGCCTTACTGTACGCGCGGTACATATAGAGATTGTACCAAAACTAGACACTGATTGTTGTCTGAACGCAATTATGCGATTCATTGCTCCAAGAGGCAAACCAGTCAAAATGATTAGCGATAACGGGACAAACTTCGTTGGAGCAGTAACCATCTATATTGAACTCAGTTGTCTCTGAATAGTTTTGTTCTCCTTGCTTGCTATCAAAACAAAACATCTCAGATCACTTTTGCTGTGTTTCAAGTTTTGTCTAATCTCAAGTGGTAATTTTGGGTGAACTTTGTTTTGTGTCCCTAGAAAACTTCCAATCCGTTAGCCCTTGATATTTTTCTATTTTAGTGCTGAGTAACTGAGAGAAGATCGGTGCATTTTTATCATTTTTTGTTGATGTATGCTTCCATTTGGTGTTCTGATTTTTGTGATTACAAGGTTATCATATGTTCCGATATGACCTTGTATGATAAGCCGGAAAAAAGTGCAACATTCCCATTATGCTTTAAAAATTAATCTGAACCATGTATGGTTACCAGAAAATCATGTAAATCATATATGACTTTGTATATATCATGAATAACATTTGACCATATATGATTACACCGATTTTTGTATGACCGGCAACCCGGTTAGTGAAAGGTGGGAATAAACAGTAAATTGTTCGTATCAAGGGCTGAAAATGGCAATTGCTCATAACCATATTGTGACCGCAGGTGATGACAATAATAACGAAGAATTTGGGTTAGCATCCAAGGTGGTATCAACCACCAGTTTCTGTTGTTCGTCAAAATTAAATTTCTGGTTTCTGCATTTATGGCTCAAAAAATTTAGTCTCCAAGTACAATTTTGTTCTAATGATAGCAATCTTGATAATAAAAGAACTCATCCCACATTCATCTCACTGTTGATGTATAGTGTCTGCATGTTTTGTTGTAGTGTCGAGTGGAAACAGTGTTGTGTGAGTTGTCGAATGAGAATGGACAGATGTGGAATCTGAGAGTGAGACTCATTGACTCCTCCGCCACTCTTGATGTACAAATTGCGTCTCAGGTAAAATTGATCACACTGAGTGTGACTGGGAAGTTGCTCAGTATAGAATTGGACAACATTGATATAAGAAGTTTTACAACTAACTTGAGACGAATTGTTGTCGAACGCCATACAAGGGGGGAGTCGATTGAAACGTTTTGCTTGTTTGTTGCGCTGGAACTGAAAATGTTGCGCTGGAGCTGAGATAAATGAAACAACAAAAACATTTTAAAAAAAACAATTTCCCGGTAGCTAGTTTGACATTGTAGTGCTTGAGCTTTTGTTTTTCGGTGTACCGATAAGGTAGCAATATTCAGTGTTTGAACAGCAGAGAATCTTTTCGTAAAAATATTAAGTATATTCATAGTTTGTTTTTTATTAATAGCCGCCCTCATCTTCTCAGCCGGTTAATAGCCGCCCTCATCTTCTCAGCCGGCTATTATTGCGCTCGTATTTTTTTACAATTCAAAGAATTTGAATTGTATTGGGGCGCTGTCTTTTTACGACTCGAAGAGGAGTATTGGAGAAGTCCTTTTTTTAATCAATTTTTGGAGTGAATTTTGAAGCGGGAAATGAAACGCGTGAAAAAATTTGGAGTGATTTTGGTGCTGAACAAAAGTGAAGAGCGGAGCGAAAAGAGAGTGGTTTTTGTTCACACCGCTGTTTTTCAGAGAGCGAGAAATTGATGTGTGAAAAAATTTTTTCTAAGCGAGCGAAATTTTTTTGTTCACGTGCGGCTTTTAAAAGCAGTTTTTTGCAACTTTTGATGGTTATGAGGTTTGATTATAATATTGTATTAATTCTAGGTTTGTTTTGATAGGAATTGAAGGTTTCAAGTAGTTAATTTAATTTTTAATGCTAATTTGGAGGTTTTTGATCAGTTTTGCTGATTTTTAGACGAAATTTAATGATTTTTTACTTTTTTTTTGTTTTACTGCTTTAAGTGGGATTTGAGTAGAAGCTTGTTACTTAAGGAATTGTCAGATACCAATTGATTAAAGTTTTGTTGGTATAATTTTTTTTTCTAAGGAAAAATGATTGAAAAATTGAAAAATTTTAAACGATTTTTCTCATTTTTTGCCGTTTTTCTTTTTTGAAATCTTACACAAGTGTCTTACCCACCCTTTTATAACTTGCCCATTGTTTTGCGAGTTTTTTTATTGCTCTAATTGCAAACGAACCTTATTCGGCTTTATGTTTCCTTGTACTATTAAAAAAAACTCATTTAGTTTTTATAGTTTTGTTGAATGTTTTTGAATGCCGTTTCTGTTCCTTAATTTTTTATGGCATTTGTGGAGGTTTAGGGTTCATAATAGTTGTTCTAGTTGTTTAGTAATAAGAGTTTGGGCAATTTTGGATTTGAATCATTTTATTGTTGCGAAATATGACAAAAAATGGCGAAAATTGGAACTATTTTTCTTAATTTTTTTCTTTGCAGTTTTTCGGGTTTTTTTTCTGTTTTTGTGAGACAAATTTCTTAGACTATTATGACTTGTCTATTGTTTTGCGAGCATCTGGATGGCCTATTGGCTAAAAAGAATTTTTCTTTGGATTTATATGCTTTTGTAAAATTAAGAAATTTACTAACTTCTTCCAGTTTTTTAGTGCGAGTTGTTTTTAAGAGCTTTCTTCATAATTTGGCCTCAAGTTTTTTCAAAACATTCACTGAAGTGGTTTTAGTAAGTAATAGTTGTTTTGATGAAGTAATTTTGGCAGAGATAGTTATTTCGGGATCTCAACGTATGACAAAATTTGATCAAATTTTTTAATCATATTTTAACAGATTTGATTTTTTTGTATTTACTTTTTTGTTTTATGGTTTGGTTTCGGGAAAATCATAAATTAGTGGAGGCAAGTTTTTTCTGATGAGTAGTTGGATGGCGGTTAAATAGATTTTCACTTCGAGTCGTTTCCGGAATTCTTCCGGCTATGTTTTTTTTTTAAGATCTGTTCACACATTTTCATGATTTTTGAAGTCAAATTGGAGTAGTGATTTTGGTCACGCCGAAACAGGAAGTGGAGTGAAAAAGCGAGTGGTTTTGCGGCGTGAAATTTTTTCATTCCAAATTTAAAGTAGAGTGAGAAAACGGTGTTTGAACAAAAATTCGCTTTCTCGCTAGTGGTTTTTTGTTCACATGCGGCAATTTCACTTTGATTTTTACTGTTTTTTTGATTTTTTAGATCGGATTTTTTTCTAAATGGTTTTTCCAATCCATTCATAGTCCGTTCAAGGTCTAGTTTTCTGTTTAGTGAATGAAAATTCTTTGAATTGTACGTCAGGACTTGTCCTGCTATGTTTTTTTTTTTACTTCGTCAAACTTTTTTTCGCTTTACCATTTTGCCGCTTTTTCGACATTTTGCGTGAAATCTTTTTGACTTCTCTAGGCTAGTTTCTCTCTTCTCTCATTCTGCTAAAAGTGAATTTGAACATCAGTTGCTAAGCAAAGCAATTCAAAATGAACAGAGTCGGTATAAAAAATTGAAGTCAGAAATAGAAACGGGATAAACCCATAAAGCCCAATTTTAGATGCCCGTTATTTGAACGTCGTTCCTATAAGTCTTAGTTACCATTTCTAATGCTTATTGGTATTGATAGTAGCCCCTGTAGCCTCTCTCTAAGAAACAGAAGTACGTTATGTTCAACTACGAAATGCCATCAAAATAAATCGGACTTAAAAAATGTTTTTGTACAAAAATCTTTTTTTTTCAATATCTTCTATTCTTTCAATCCCAATCATGCTTATTGGAATCAACGGCGGCTATTTTCCGGCAATCTGCCGGGTATGTTTTCAAGAAAAATGGAAGGGGTTCTATTAGATGTTCTAGTTTCGAATCATATGATGAGTCGAAATTTTTCAATTTTACATGTCCTCAGTGAACAATCTAGTTGTATCTGCATTGAAATTAGTGACGATTGTTTACAGCAAAAGACCACAACTAACATGATCGATTATTAAGGTTTTTGGTTTTTTTTATTAATAGCCGCGAAGCGATAGCGGCTATTATTGGGGACATCGTGGTTTTTACGACTCGAAGAGGAGTATTGGTTTTCTCTCGGTCTTTTTTTTACAAGAAGTAGATTTGTTCACGCGGAATTTTGACCTAAAAGCGAAAGTGAGAAAAGCTGTCTCGGTGAACAGATTTTCGCTAAGCGAGAGAAGTTTTTTGATCATGCGCTTCGTTTAGTGAATGACTTTTTGACTTTGAAAAGTAGATAGATGACACATAGATACCCGTTTTTAGCGGTTTTTTGGACTAAATGGCCCAATTTATTTGCTTTTAATTTGGTTTCTTATAGAAATAAAGTTTATTCGATACTATAAATAAAAGTCAACCTCGGAAATTGATTCCACAGTGTTTGCAGAGCTTGAAAATGGCACATATGAATGTTGAAAATTGGCACATATTTCTTGATTTTTTAGTTAATTCTTGGCTTTTTTTCAATCAATTTCTTCATTTTTGGATCTTTTAACCGTCTTTTTGTCAAAAATCATTTAATATGGCAACTTCTCTTTGATAATTCATGTACTCAACGCTTCTTTCTACCTCGATGTAATTTTGTTTTATAAAATTTACATATGCTAATCCGATTTTGGTAGTTTTTTTCCGATTTTCGTCAGTTTTTCCGTTTGTTTTTTGGTTGTAATTGCTAGGAATAGTCGTTTTGTGCAAAATAAGGGATTTTAATTTCATTTCAATAAAAATTTAACCATTTTTTGGCGTTAGGTTTTTGAAACAGTTAAAGCTTTTTCTTAAATGCTGTCTTAAAAGTTTTTTGACCATTTTTTTTGCAAAATGTTTCAATTTTTTGTTTTTATGAATTCTGCTTTTTCCTATTTATTGTTCTCCTCAGGAGAATAGAACTTTGTATCGAATGATAAGTTATCTTTTATATCTTGAAAGCTGAACAATGGAATGTATTCGTTTTTCTTGAATTTTTTATTGATGTTTAACTTTCAAAAATCAAGAATGTGTTTTTGTTACGGTGGTCCTTACATTGTGCTCATATTCTTCACATTATAGTTAGTATCTTTCCAGCTTTGTCCTGGCACCTACATTTATTTTCGGTATATTGATTTTTTCAGTTGTTAAAAATGAATGATTTCAGCTTTTTCTTAGATTTTCGTCATTTCTTCGGATTGCATTTGATTTCATTCAACATAAGGCAGTACTGAGAGTTTGATGGCAAGCCTTTTCCACAATTTCCACTTAAGACTATTTACTGCAACTTCCTTCCGGCCTCGGTATTAAAGTAAACGATTTTTTGCCTTTGAATTTTCTACTGCTTATGTCTTTTCTATGATCAATTTAATTTTTGAATTAGTATGAAATCATGTTGTCTAGCATATGTACAACAAGGAACATATGTGTGTTGTTTTTTGTTCTAATTGCAGTGATTAGAAGTGTAATTTTTGGGTGTTTTCTGGTTCTTAAATTTGAGCTTTCTGTTTTGAAAAGATTTAATTAGTTTCTAAGATTATTATCTGCCGTTTGCTTTCGCGATCTTTTGCAGATCAAAATCATGAATTATTTGAGGGCAATTGATAACCTTGTCAGCATTTTCAGTCTATCCCTTTTTTTGGACATTTTAATTTTTTTCGGTTTTTTAACGTTACCAAGCGTTTTCACTGATATAAAATTTTGCTGCATTTTGTTTCTCTTGGTGACAGTGGTTTAAGTTTCACCAATTTTTAGAGCAGACCTGGAGAGGTAGTGAGTTAATGGTTTAATACAAAAAGTAGTGGATTCCGCTGCAATTACGGTTTTGTTAGTGAAGTTTTGATGCTTCGAGTCGCTTCCGGAATTCTTCCGGCTATGTTCTTAAGGTTTTTTTTTAATTCGTCGTCTCCATCGATGACTCTTCCGACCTAACTTCTTGGAATTGACTTCTTGGAATTGACTTCAGTGACTTCTAATGCTTTGCAGTTAAAATTTGTGTGTCTGACGTCATTTCTGTTTTTAGGTCAATTGCGTGACTTACCTCACTCACAAAAATGACTTCCGAACTCACTTATGGAACTTTTGAACATAAAATAGTGTTTATCTAAGTAGTGCCAAACTTATATGCCCTGGTTCTTGAGTATTAGTCTTGAGCTTTTGATTTTGAATATCAATTTTGAAAAATCCCTCTTAGCGCTTTTTCCCTATAGACTGTATATGTCAAAAAAAATTGACAGTCCGAATCTAACCCAAAAAGTGTAGTTGTCTATTAAAGGACTGGTGATCGATCTGTCTATCTTATTTCTTTAGTTGTTTCAATTCATGGAAGGCCACAAGCATCTATCGCGGCTATTTTCCGGCAATCTGTCGGCTATGTTCATTTTTATTCTAGTATCAATTGTGAAGCGGTTTTATTCATGTATTCTATGCTTCAAATCATCGACTGGTGTAGGGCCTTCATTTCATCATTCGTTATCATCGGTTTCCCGTCCTTAACTACAAAACATATAGGACCTATCTATAAACAGTCGACAAGGCAGAAAAAAACGTTTTTGAAAATTTCATTGAATTTTAAAACAAATAATCTCAAAGTCATCAAAACTAATAGCTCTTAACTAAAAATTTTCTTGATAGAATTACTTTCAAATCGGTGAGACGAAGCCATAAATCAGACAGATATAGAAACACCGAGAAGTTTAAAAACAATTAACGAAAAGAAAGTTTTGATGTCACTAAAATCATCAGATGTCATCTGATTTTTAATTGCTCTCAAACGAAGTCCTGTCGGTCTTTTTTATGCGATTTCGCGCTTGACCGATTTTTCGTCTGACGTTTTTGACTTTTCGTCCTCAGAAACGGGATAAACAGGTAGCGCCCCGCGGGATTTAAGTGATCTTAGAGCATTTCAGCTCTGTTTCAGCTTGAACTGTTTTGGAGACTTATACTTATGGTGTCAAGGGCGGTTCTTAGAGGTTGAATACACCCCCACTGTTGACCCCCCCCCACTTTTGCCCACCACCGTGGTGTTGCCCCCACCCAACTGCTACCAACCCTTAATGGATGGTTATCAATATTTTGATGAAGACAGCTTAATCAATTTTTTTATTCAATTTTTGAATTTTTTTGTCCATTTCTGAGTTTAACGATCATTACTGGCCAACGAAGCTTTTCAATTCTTGCAGATGGTTACTTGACATAAATCAAGAGATAAAAAATGGTTTCGAAAATTCTCTGCGAAATCTGGAAGCTTTTTTTTTAAGTTTTGCAATTTTTTAAAATATCAGTTTTTAATTTTTTTTTACTAAAAAGGCTAGAAAACTAAAACTTGCTTAGTCGAATCAAGCTAAAGCTAGCCTCACTAAACCATGGCGAGCCACTGCCGAAGCCAACTGCTCGCCGGTCGTTTGAGAGCAATTCGCCCGACGTTAGTCGGTTATGTTAATAAATTTCTATTTCAAATATTTTTATTTTTTCAATTAATATTCGAATGAGAAATTTCATATGCTCACATGGGTATCAATTGAAAGTCATTGGGGCTTATCATTAGGGTGAACGTTTTAAAGGGCAACAAAAAGAAACACCCAAATTAATCACTCGCAAAATTTTGAAGAAAACGCATGGTGTTAACTACTTAAAACATCAATTGTTGCATAATGCCAATAGAGAGGAGAAAGTTTAAATCAGAAGAAAGTTGACGAGACCTTTCATCGAGGAGACTAAGTTTCAAATTTAAAGAAGAACAAAAACAGAAACGTTCAAAAAAGTTCCAACAATTCCAGAAAGAATAATCAAAATAATCGAAACCGTTAGCTATTAATTGGCCTTGTTTAAAACGTTCATCAACCCGTTAAACGGAAGCTGTGGATAATTGCCATTCAATTGAAGAAAAATTTACGACTACAAAGTAAAGCAATTGCAGGCAAAAACCAGAGACAAATGAAAAGCGAGAGAAAAGTGTCGAAGTCATTAGAAAAATTAGGCAGTCACTGAAAAATTTTCGATATGTTAATTTTTTTTCAGCATCAATGGATCTTTCGGTATTTTAGTAACAATTCCACCAGAATAAAGCCCTAAAAAATAAACAAAATCACTAAATTGTGAAGGCAACTCTTATCAGAGCCATTAAAACCAAAAGCTTTCTACGAAACACATTAAGCACATTATCTTGTAGATTGTTTGAAAACCAATGAGATCATGTATCAATCAGAATAATTCTTACAACTACAAAAAGGAGAACAAATACAGGCAAAACCAAAAATTCAATAGAAAAGTGCAAGACAACTATTGAAGCCATTAAAACCTTACGCTACGCACTGATAATTTTTGTTATATTCAATTAATAGTCTATTTAACGCCAACGCGAACTTCCAATATTGTGCAAAGGTGACAAGACTTCACGAAAATCACAATTTCTCGCAAGTTTACAAAACCTAAAAGTTTTATGAAAACTCGTGGCGTAAAAATAATAAAACCGATAGTCAGAAGATAAAACCGCTAACCGAACTGATATTTGATCCAACGAGAAGCGTATGGGACGTGTAATTGGTGGAATTGACCTACAAATTCAAAAAAATAGTTTAAAACCCTTTAACATTCACATTTTTCAAAAACATTTCAAAAGTCTTCACAGTCATTATTTATGCGTTCAAATTATTTGGTAGGTTCACCTAATCCCCTTGAGGATTGCATCTTTGTCGATTGCACTTTTAATTACCGAGGCTAAGCCATAGGACTACTAGAATGCAATAATAATAGTATAATGAATTCAACCAAACATGGTTACAGCCAGCTTGGTAGTCCCCCGATTAGGGGACAAATCAGGTTTCGGTAATTAAAATTTCTCGAAAACTTTCCATCCTGAAGGGTAACTTTTTTATTTGAATCTTTTCGCTGCCTCCGCTTCCAAAATCTCTTCTCATCGAAACTAACATGGACTTTTGTGGGGGAATAGTTAGAAAAATTGTTAAGTTGAGACAAAGAATTATTGATTCGGGCCACTCTTTTAGAGTATTTATCTTAAAAACGTTTGCGAAATATTTTTCTGGCTTCAATAAAAACTTTTTCACTTGATCTGTTCTTTGGACAACCAAAAGTTATTGACCAGTGGTCTGAGGCATTAATAGAAGTTAAGCCCACTAAAATCCTGTTAAGCAGAATTAGGTCGTTATGAACAAGAAAGTAACTGATTGGCAACAGGCGATTTCGAATTAGGCTCTCAACGCAGGCAAACTTTTCACCGGTTTTGAGCTGTGAAGTGAACCAATTCCAATCATGACATCAGCTGTTGTCACTGTGTGCTCCCCATGTAGCGAAGCTAGAGGAAGTTCTATATCTTTGGGGACTCTAATCCGAAGAGAATCAGCAATGTTTTGTGTGATCTGTGTATTATCACTTCCACTGTCCAAAAGTGCATAGGTCTCTATGTTGAAGTCTTTGTAGAAGAGCATGACTGGTATTGCCTGTAGTTGAATAAAAGCTCTGACCCATGTGGGTTCCCGATTTCTGCTACAAGTGTGGTTTTGCACCCGTGGAAGTTTTGATGAATCATCATTCAGTTCGTTGCTAGTCACTGATTGAAAGTGAGTGTTACTTCTGTCATTAGTTTGCTGGGGATTGATATGCTGCTGTTTGGCAGTTTGATGCGAGTTGTTGTTTCCATAGCTTGGATTACGAGCGTTGAAATTGTTTTGATTGTATCCCCTTTTGTTGTTGGTATTTGGCGTGTTACTGGTTGTTGACGAAAGCTGAGACGTTGTATGGTTGAAGTTTCTACCGTAGTTTGACTGCACCGGGTTGTTCCTGGATTGAAATCACCCTTTACTCGTTGCTTGGAAATCACTTCTCTGCAAAGTCCTGAAGTCGTCTCGATGGAGAGTTGAATGATGAAACCCATTGCATCTGTCTACAAAACATCGAATCTTTGATTTACAAAATCCACTCTCATGTCTCTTCAAGCAATTGACACACAAGTTGTGATGCCTCACCAATTGCTGACGGTCAGCTACAGACTTTCTCAGGTATTCTTTGCAGCGACCAAGGTTGTGATCCCCAGAGCATAGTTGACAACTTGAGCTGGCTTGAAGAACTATGTTGGAGTGTTTCTGGCCTTGGGAAGGCCGTTCAACCCGGTCTGTCCTTTGTGGTCTTTGTGGAGAGACATCCTCGCAAGCCTCTGCATACGTGCTTATCCAATCTGCAAAGTCAGCCAGATTTGGCTGCTCTATTCTCATGCTCCTTACATGTTGATTACAGCGAATCGTCATTGGTGTTGTCAACTTCTCCTTGGCAACTTTAACTACCGCAGAAGCCTTCAGGTCCGATTCAAAATGGTGAAGTCGAAAGGTCTGTACCAAACGTCTGAGGAAGAACGCAAAACTTACAAAGCTGCTGGGATCATCCATTCTGGTCCTAGGCCATTGTTCAAGTTGTGTGAGGTACGCACTCACAACATGCTGCGACTTTCCAAACTTTCTGATAATTTCCTGAAGTGCCTCCTCATAGAAGTCTGCGTTGAAAGAGTAACCACAGATGAAGTCTTTTGCTTTGTGGTTTACCGAGTTTTGCAAGTATGTCATTTTCTGAACATTTGAAAGAGCTGGATTGTCGTGAATGGTTGACTTGAAAAAGCTGTACCATTGATGCCACATCAAAGGATCGCCTGAGAAATGGTCAAGACTAATCTTTGGTAGACTGAACGCATTCTTCATTACTTGATGGTTGGCCCATTCAGAACTGAGGGGTCGTTGTTGGAACTGTTGCTCAGAAAACTGTTGTGGCATGAAATTGAAGTGACGGTTGGTCTCTCCGTTGGGAGCGTTCATCATTTTGTTTGTCTCTGAGAATGAGTGATCCATTTGACTACTGACTGCTGCTAATCCCGCGGATAGTGATTGTCTGCAAAAGTTTGAGTGAAATTGTCAGGCATTGCTTGATGTTGAAATTCGGTTGCTGTACCGGAATTCTAGTACACAGTGTCTTATGGTTGATCGCTAGAAACATTGAGGGTAGCAAAACCTTGATTTGGAACATTCACATCAACAATCGGGCAACTCTGAACCTGTTTCGCATCTTCACAGATGCTGCGATGCTTCTGTATCTCACTGTTCTCTTTTGGTTTCTGTTGCTGAGCATTGTATTTTTCTATACTTGTTCTTTCTTTTTGAAGATCACGATGACTGTTTTTGAACGGTACACCATCATGGTCATCAGAACTGAACACCTCATCCCAGCTCACAGCGTTTTCACCTGCATTTTGCATTGGCGTTTTACGTCTCGTTCCGCTTGGTTGTTTACGTCTGCTTCCTGAAACAACCCCCTTGCTGCGTATTTTGTTGGGTTCTTCTGAGGAGGTGTCGGAAGAGATGAACTTTTGATGGTTTGACCCATGAAGCAATCTAACTTTTTGTTTGGTTCTCAGCCATTTGCAATTTCTCCGTGCAGACTCTGCAGCAACAGTGTCGAACTCTTCTTGAGTCAACTGCTGTTCTATGAGTTCGATACACATGCGATCAAGCTCCGCTTTTTGCTGTCGAAGTTCGTCAACGAGCTCTTGGAGGTCTGTTGCTGCTTCTGTTTGTTGCATTTGTTCGTCGAGTAGGTCTTGTGCTGCTTCCCACTCAATGACTTTGAACTTCAAGAGTTGCATGAGTTGAGCCTTGTAGGTTGACTTTGTTTTGGTTTTGCTTGGCATGGTTCTGGTTTTTCTCATTGGTTAATGGTTACTTTGTTTATGGTTGCACGATGACATTCACAAAAAAAATTATTGCACTATGAGTGTTATGAGTCACTGCACTTTTAGTTAGCACTTAAAATGTTGTTTGAACGCTTATTAATTGTTTTTTTAATCTAAAAATAACTTGAATGCTATTTATACTGCTGTTGTGGACAGCTATTAATGGTTTGGTTGTCTTATGTTTTACCAAATCTTGCTTGAATGCTGTTTTTTATTAAATTATATTATGCACGCTTTGCGCTGTGGGGAGGGTTTTGTCTGATCACGGTCGCAAAGAAACACCCTAACCTGGGGAGGATACTGTTTTACCTTTTAGAAAATTTTGTGCCTAGAAACAAAAACTTTTGCACTTGCGTGTCAGCAGGTGGAAAACTGTAAATCAGAATCAACTAGAGTATCTGTTCGAATGAAAGAAGGGCTTAATCAAACCCTGAAATTTTAAATGCTCTTTCGCTAGACTTAGGGTCAGAGAGTTTTAGCTGAACTAGAACGTGCTATAATCTAAGAAAGATCAGGCTTTGCTACCTATGTATATGTTCGACTATCCCCGCCGTCAGCCTATGCGTTGGTTCAAAATAGAACCCGCAGCCGCACCCGCTCAGGCCCCAGTCAATCTTATTAGCAAATGTGGGACCTCTAGCCGCATGGACTAGAGAACTGCATTGAGCGGATTGCATCATAATGTTCGGAGTGCATTGAACGATGCAGGGAGAAGGTCATCGAACTGTAACTTACTTAGAAAGCCTGACAGCCTAGAAATTTGAACTGCCAAAATATCAGATGGAAAAAAAATCTATAGCACGTTTAATTCAGCTTGGTGGTGGGATTTTTTAAAGTTTTAGTGAAAAACTACAAGTCAGAAATTTTAGGTTGTTAAATAATAGCTTACAAAGGTGTGGTTTATACCCGCATTTACTATCAAAGTTAAGTGTGGCACGATGAAACTCATGTATGATAATGAATAAAAAGGTTTGGCATTGAAAGTCATGAAAAATCAAAGTTAAAGATATGACTTTTACAGCGATTATGAATATGAACTCAATAAATTTGAACTAAATAACAAGGGGAAGGATTGGGGGGCTAAACGGTTTCGGACCGTTTACAGACACTAAAATTGAATAAATTATCAAATGTTCACGAAAAGTTTGTTTTTCGTGAATATTTCACTAAGTTGGTTTTTCACTAAGTTGGTCGGAACAATTAAACAAAGCCTGAATTCTGTTTACTGGATTTCAGTTTGAATTATGTTGATATTTGGCATTACAATAGCTCAATAATTAAAGCTTATTTACTATTTATCAATATGTACGCTCTAATAAACTTTCATGTGAAATTGCCTTAGAAACAACTGAACCTAACCAGAACGGTTCAGATATGTCGCCTTCGCTTTACCGGAACATGCTTCGAAAGTGATTGCATTTTTTCCTTAAGTTACTTGAAAATGTACTCAAGAGTTTACCTAAACGGTTCAGGTAAATTATGAAGTTAAGGTATTTTTGGTTGAATTATACCGGAAATTTTAGAGATTTTTGCAAACGCTTTTGAAGCTTCGGTTGTTTCTCGTTTTTTTTTTTTAATATATATAAAAAATATTCAATAAATATTCAAATAAATATAAAAATTTTCAATTCGATAAAATATTCAAATATATCAAAATGTTCAAATAGAAATTTTCCTGAACTATGTTTCAGGTGACCTTCAGGTGTCTGTACAACTGAACATTGCTTGAATTGGCTGTTGCCTCAACTGAGTTTACGATAGTTTTTTGGGTACATTTTTCTCGGACCATTTTTAGAGTGTAGTAATAGTAAAAATTAGTAATAGCAGAAATTGTAATAGTAATAGTAGTTTTCAGTGTCCCTTGTTTAACATCCCTTTTTATTAAAATCCCTTTGATGTCGCGGAAGTTTCTTGCTCTTCATTTCGGTCTGCCTGAAAGGTGATCAGTTTTTTCTTCGCAGGTGCTTGAAGAGATCATCGGGCTTTCTCCCCTTCAAGTGATGGAGTGCCAACCCTTCATCGTAGAGGGCAGCGAAGAGGCCAAACAAGTCACACAGGTATCAGAACAATTTTAAACGCGTTCGTTGATGAATTGACACTGCTGTATTAAAACACTGCAATATCGTGTTGTCATTATAATCTTGCACGCCTGAGAGAACAAAAATGAAATGAGCAAGTTTAATCGTGCACACTGAAAACTTGGGTTCTATCTGCGCGATATTGTTAGTTCAATGGAAGTTTCTAGCCTTGGTTATTAGGCAAATTATTTAAAGGTTGCAATCAAATTCCTTATAGTCACAACTTTTAATTAAATTGTTGCGCGATTGAGAAAAAGCGAGAATAACAAGTTCTGAAGCCTAAATCATTTCTGTAGTACCATAATCTGTTCCACCGGTAACCCAGTGATTCTGGACTTTTTATAGTGTTACATCAGATTAATTTCGGTATAATTTTTTATTAGCACTTGTACGATCACATCTTACACGATTAAATATTGACCCTATAGGATCTAACAAAATAAATAAAATATTTGCATGATTAAAATTCTGCCCACAAAAAAAATGTTTATTGTGTAAAATCTGATAAGAGCAAAGTTCAAAAGGATTGTAGCTTACATAAGCTACCATTGGCAGCAGATAGTGCTTTAGCACAAAAATTGATTGATAGTTTATAAAAGCGCTATGCTCGTCCTCAACTATTACTGAGGTCTTAATATGCAAGAAAAACGATTTCTGATTAGTACCTTATAAGATCTTATGCAATAAAATTTCGCAAAATTGAATTGTTATCGTATAGGAACTGATAGGAATCTTAAGGTCTCACACGATGAAAAGAATTCCAGAATCTGGAGTGCTCCCGTTTTTAATTTTAAATTAACTAAATCCATCTTTTCATGCAATGAAGTTTGGATTTTCTGTTTGTGCCCCTGAGCTTAGTGGGTGCATATTATTTGTACCCCCAAACTCACGAGACATATTTCTGCATAATGATTTATTATGTAATGGCAGGTGCTGTGTAACTGGGGGCATAACGTATTGCCCCCCCCCCCCCCCCCCCCGGCCCACCCACTCCACTCCCAACACACACATCCACCACACACAATCAACTCACACACACACAACTAAAGCGGTTACTCGATTACATTCATTACGAATTCATCTTCCATGAAATCCAATCCTTTAAGAATCTTTTTTTCTCATGGTAAGAAGTGTATCATGGTTGATTTGTTGTTTAAGAGTATAGAAAAGGTTCCGGAGTTTCTGAAGCAGCCGAGATTGGAGGCAAGAATTGTCTACGAACATATGCGATTGACCGCCTTGCCCAATGAGAAACAGTGGCCAATTGTGACTCGGCTGAAACGTTTCTGAACTGACAGTTGATATAACTCAGTTTGTTTTGTTTTTGGTGCTGTTGTTTTAGTTTCTTTTTGAGATCCAATCTTAATTTTATCCTTAAATTTTTTAATAATGTTTATGAAACGATAATTCATTTTGAGACTTTACTCTATCGAAGCAAAGAATATGAGTTTTTGCATAGGCTCTAGGATAGGGTTAGGGGTAAACAATCTGGATCGACCTGCTTGTATTGTATCGTCAAGATTTCAGCTTTCTAATATTCTTCAGTTGACGATCAAATCAGTTTACGTTAATTAAAATGTCTAAATTGCCCTCTCATTCGCAGTTTAAGCAAGTGAACTCAATTAGCGGAAATTTTCTGCTTAGCCAAATGGAAAGTTCGTCGAAATTGATTTCATTATTTTAATTTTTTACTACGATAGGCTCTAGTATGATCATTTGAAGAACCTTAAAGTTATAGCCCCCAGCTGCATCTCGCGATTAAAGCAAAGTACAATCAAAACACCTTGCCTGAAGTCGATTACAATAGAATTGAGACCAACCTGTCGTTTGAGAGCAATTATTATTTTTAAACATAGTGCCGCCTGAACAAATATTTGATTCATCAATTTGGATCTTTTCAACAATTGCCCTCCCTTTGGTACCTAGTAGAGAATCGCCACCCCTTCTGTGCTATACTTTACCACGATATTACTTGGCCTACAGTTTAGATAGTCGAATAATAGTTTAAGCGCTATTGCGGACCGCTGTTCATGGCCATGCCTCATGCGCTGTGGGATGTAATCCGCAAATCGCGGGTCGGTTATCGCGGCGAAGCCGCGACGCAAGCGAAGCGCGCCCACCGACCAGCCAGTCGGAAATTCTTTTCGCTTTGTATTCCATTTCGGCTAATTGTCCTAGCATGGCGCATTTTATTCTATCCAGTTTAACACAGTATGAGCATACACGGAAAGTTATTAGTCGTCTCTGATTGGTTAATAAGTCGCTCGCTTAAAATCTATTCAAGAATAGCCCCCCTCCCCCTTTTGCAAAGGGGGGCAATTGTTGAAAAGATCCATCAATTTATACAACTAAGGTTAAACAGTAAAAAGTTACTCTAGTTCTTACAATTCAGCGTCAGACTTCATGCAGCTTCTGCCATCAAATTGATCGAAAGTAAATGAGTAATTCAAAGGCATAAGACTATTTCTTCATGAGAAAGCTGCTAAACATCAAGTATGTAGGCTAATAGAAGTGTTCAATATGGAGAATTCAAAGTAAGCCGATAGGCAAGCAAGCCGACAGAAAAGCAAGCCGAGAGTTATGTAATAGTTATGTAATCTATCAGAAATAATACATTGTCAGCCATTACAATCAATACTGCGCGTAGTATAGTGCATAATGTATTCCAATGCACCAAAGAAACGAAAATGCGTCAATTTTTAGACATCTAGTGGGTACGGGCCTCAGCAGACCGCTGTCCATGGCCATGCCTCTCATCCGCTGTGGGATGTAATCCGGAAATAGCAGGCCGGTTATCGCGGCGAAGCGCGCCCACCTGCTCGCCAGGGTCAACTTAAAATACGGGTATCCGAAAATTTTTCGGCTTTCTTGACCTCATTTTCAAATTCGGCTTGCTTGCCAATCGGCTTGCTTGACCGCCACCGTTCAATATACCTTCAAATCCAAAATGAAGCCCGCCCCCGGAGAACATTAACAGAATTGCGAAATTCACTATGAACGTGATGAAACAATTTCGTATAACGTCACCATGAACGTCTGAGAAAAAACGAGAAAATAGTTTCTCAATTGACTGATTTTTTTTGACAATGCTGTGTTAATGCTGCCATCTCAAATTTATAGCTCAAATTTACAAAACCACAAAATAGCCCATTGGAAAGCTAACTCTTTTTTTGAACAATTAAAATTATAGTTTTTTGTGTTTTTCGCTGTGTGCATGTTTGAAGTTCCGGGTTCTTTCTGTAACAATGGAAGTTTTACTTTTGTCTCAATTTTCTAGTTATTTCATTTTGATAGCGCTTTTGGCAAGAGCAGTTTACGCTGCAATAAAAATAGAGCAACACTGTTTTTCCTTTTAGGGAAGCAAAATCGTAAAACTTCAAAACATGTCATATGTTTGAGTTATTGAATATTAAAAATCATTGGCTCTACTGGACATGTTTTTATCCTGCAGGATGTTTCAGAAAGCACTACATTGCAAATATTAAAAAAATGCGCACAATTCAAAACTTTCGTTCAATACCGGAAAACAAAAAAAATATAGTCTAACAAGGAGGCTCGGTAATGTGCGTTCGCATTGGACTTAAAAAATGTCATTTTAGAGGAACGAGGAGATTTGTCAATATCGAGGATGCGAGACAAGAAAACATATAATTTAAAGGTCACAAAAATCATTTCTATACATTGACGTGAAAAGGGTTTATTTATTCCCCTAAACGAAACCGCCGAGGACTTGTTTGATCAGAATATTTCGTACGTTTAAAAAAAAACGCCAAATAAGAACAAAACAAGAGATTTTCTTTCAAAAAAGTGATTACAAAAAAGAGCAAGCCATCAAAACAATGTTGAATTCACGTATATTATTAGATATGTTAAATTTTGTCCTTCTTTCGACGTCATCAACGTGATATGTCAACTCTAATTATTAAGACTAGATAACAAATAGACAAAACAGAACAGAAGATGCAGAGTTAAAAAAATATTTTTTAGGAAACCATTACTATTGGAGTCATTAAAATAATCAGCAATAAAGAAAGCTTTAAAACAGGTTCAATTCACCCTCCAAATGAAGCCGTTGAGACCTGTCTTTTATCCGAAATTGTCAGACGTTTACAATAAAAACCTCAAAAACAGACAAACATCAAAAAAGAAATAACCTGAAAACTTGTCAAAAACCTTATAACCATTAACCAGTTCGCTGAATATTAGGAATCTTCAACTGCACTTTTTTCGAACGTCACTGTTGCGTTATTGCACCTGCAATTAACGAAAATAGACACGAAAACGAACAGAAGAGGCGTAGTTAAGAAAAATGTAAATTTTTTTTAAAAAAATATTTTTTGAAGTCATGAAAAAATTAAGCGATCAATTCAAGTAATTGAGAAGGGACCATCAATGCCCCGAAGGAACCTTTTGAGACCTCTCATTATTTTAAGTTTGTTAGATGTTTAAACAATGAACTCAAACGCAGTTTTTGGGCAAAAACCGGCTTCAAATTATTTTCTTGGCAAAAATCGGCTTCGAAGCCGTTAGAACAATTAATTCAGTTAAAAAAATTAACTTATTCAAATTTGATGACAAAAGTTTTCTTTTGATGACAAAAA
Source organism: Convolutriloba macropyga (assembly GCF_964194025.1). Taxonomy (NCBI): domain Eukaryota; kingdom Metazoa; phylum Xenacoelomorpha; order Acoela; family Convolutidae; genus Convolutriloba; species Convolutriloba macropyga. The sequence continues at coordinate 794,964 of NC_134468.1, forward strand.
ATTGATATCTGACCTGTTTTTATTAAGAATGGGTAACGAAAAAATGAGAAAAAGATTCAAAGCTACATATATATATATATATATATATATATATATATATATATATTGAAAAAAAATTATTTTAAAAGTCACGAAACAATATCAGCTGTAAGTTGAATTATCTAAACTTGTTTCTTTTTCCCCAGGAAAGCCACTGAGACCTTGCATTAAGCATAATTTTTCCTGCGCCTAAAAAATGACCTCAAATATTGACGAAAATAAAAAAAAATTAATTTTTTAAGCAAAAAAACCGAAAAAAAATAAAACCATAATTTTTTCACTACAAAGTGGTGGACGTTTAGAAAAAAGAAACTCGAACAAATACAAAAAATTTAATTTTTTTGGGGAAAAACCGGCACAGAAGCCCCTTAGACCAGAAAATGATTTAAACGGACTATCTTCAACTTATCCCGCCTTCTTTTGAGGCCAAAAATGTGATGTATGACTTGTATTTATTGAAACTGGGTAACAAAAAATCTTCCATTCTTAAAAAAAACCTTCCATTAAGCATAATTATTCCTGCGCCTGAAAAATGACCTCAAATATTGACGAAAATAAAAATAATTAATTTTTTAAGCAAAAAAACCGAAAAAAATAAAACCATAATTTTTTCACTACAAAGTGGTGGACGTTTAAAAAAAAAACTCGAACAAATGAAAAAAATTTAATTTTTTGGGGGAAAAACCGTCACAGAAGCCCCTTAGACCAGAAAATGATTTAAACGGACTATCTTCAATTTATCCCGCCTTCTTTCGAGGCCAAAAATGTGATATATGACTTGTATTTATTGAAACTGGGTAACAAAAAATGGTTCAAGGCCAAAAAAAATATTTTTTCACTTATTTTATTTAAATATGAAAATCTATCAGATATAAATTGAAATAACTGTACAAGGTTTTTATTCCCCGCGGAAGCCACTGAGACCTGTCAGAAAGCAGAATTTGTCATACGTTCAAACACAAATCAAATACAAACAACAATTAAAAAAAATTATTTTTCTGAAGCGAAAAACCGTTGTCGAAGTTTTTAAAACCATAATTATTTTCCTAAAGATTAGATATCTTCATTTTCGTCTACTTTTAACGCCAAAATGTCATATTCAACCTGTGATTAATGAGACTAGGAAGTGGAATATATAAATTCCTTGCTTTTCATGAAAAAGTTATAATGTCATGAAAATCATGAGCTGAGAAATAAAATCAGTAAACAGTCATATATGTTGCTCAATAAAAAAAGATCATGCGCTTGAAAACTTTTCCGAAATTTTCATACGACTTCGAAAAGATTGGCAATTCAAGACTAAATTAAAATAAAATGCATTTAGTTCTTCTAGAAAACGCTGTCGAAGCCGTTAAAACCATAATTCATGCCTCAACAAACTATAAATTTGAATGTGCTGTTTTTGAACACCAATAAAGTGATGTGTGCCTTATCAATAAGTAAAGAATGTGACAAAAGCAGAAAATTTTGATTAAAAGTTAATAAAGCCGAAGATGCATTCTGTCGTCGCTGAAACTAAGGTGCAAGTAGGAAAAAACATAATTTGTAAATAGTGGCAAATCTCAATTATCCCTTGCTTATTTTGAAAACAAATTACTCAAAACAACGAAACGTTTTCGACTAAAAAGCTCGAAAACAAATGTCTATGAAGCATATTGGACCTGTCAATAGTGAGCCTGATATTAATTGTTCTCTTCTGTAATCGATAATTTTTGTAGAAAATAAATACAGCCACTGATTACAATCCGCATGTTTTTGATTTTAGATTTCGACCATCAGACCAAAACTAACCTTGCTATTACTGATAGCACGTTAAAACCATGCAATTGTTCCCAGTTTAATGGATATAGATAATTTGGCATTTCTAACAATTCTAACCCCCAAAAAATCAAAGTAATTGGAGAGGTAAATTTGCCCTCTTTTCAGTTGAAGCAAATTGTGTCAGCAAATTTAGGCGTTCACTTCCGGCAAAATTAAGCAAATTTGACAAACAAAGATTTTTTCTTGCAATTTTCGATGAGACAAAGGCTGATCTTTTTAAAAAAGTAGCAAAAATTTGAGCCAAGAATTAGATGAAAAACTTCATCGGCACTTCTCTATCTTTAGAGAAAAAAATTCACAACACGTTTTTAAAAACATTTTAAACATATTTTAGCAAGAATGACAAAAATAGAGGCAAATATTCCGGAAACTGTGAATGAAAACAACGAAAGTTTGTCTATTGTTCAAAAAAGTTTAAAACTCGTTAACTCACTGAAAAAAGCAACAATCAAAAAACTTTTCTACTTCCATTCTCTAGGTTGGATGGGCTTTCTAATGAAACCATTCAGAGCTCTCTCAGATAAAAAATTGATAGTCCACAATTGACCAAACAAAAATAACCCATTTGAGTATGTTGATCCTCCCCCCACTAAAATGGGTCAGAACAATTATCCATTAATCTTTTATAATTTGCTCATATTATTTTTGCAGTCCAAATAGTAAATTTTTTAGTCGTATAATGTTCTCAGCAGCTCTCTTAAAGCCTTACTAGTCTCTAAGTATACCATCACCGAAACTTTGGTAGAGACAAATTGAAGGTGTGAAGGGCGGTTCTCAGTCTAAAAGTTAGAGCCCCCCCCCCTCCCCCGCTCTCAGTCACCCCTACCCCCAACACCCCACCGTCCACCCTCCTCCACCTGATTATTTAAACCCCCTCTCGTGCAGCCCTGCTAACCCTACCCCCTCATTCCAAAACAACCGATGCCCTTTATTTGCTTTAGAGGCACATGGGTTGAAGAAAATTTACTAAAATGATACCAGTTCAATGCCTTTACCATCAAAGTTGATACTAAAGTCGATCTGCTGTTTTTTTCGTTGGTATTTTTCTACATCTTTAAATTTAATAACTGTTTTTTTTCTATAAGATTTTTGCTGAAAATTTGACCTTGTAGCAATCTTGAACTTTTGAGTGAAAATAAATAATCTGATCACAACTGCATTTGTTGGCTTTTCTGTATACTATTTGCAGCTGTATATCAATAGTTTGATTGACTTTCTTTAAGGTCAATCAACTTTTTGGCTCTGAATTCTACCAAAGACGCTTTTAAAAATCATATTGTGTCAGCCGTTTATCAATGCTTTTGTTGCATGTGAAAAACTCCAGGGTCAAATCAGTCGTATTCAATTATACTTGAGTGAGTTAGCAGGCCGCCTTATTCCTTCAACCATTGATGTAACTTTAAATGGGTGTTTTACATTTTTCTAATACAACCGATTGTTGTGATAGCCGAGAGGTAAGGTGTAGGACTAACACAAGGATTATGGTTCAATCCCCTCTGCCTCCGTGAAGCTGTGATTGTGAAAATCTGCTCTCACTTTACCGTAGCTTCAAATAGTTTCACCAATATTGGCTGCAATGTTGGTTCCACATAAAAATTTCAGACGCAAAATAGTGGCCACAGTCACTCAAAAAGAGCAATTCTGCTCATGAAAATAACTCTTCGAAATGTGGGGAATTATTCAAAAAGAGGGGAGACTGTGGTCTAATGATGTTCCACGATAAGGCAGAAACTCAATTACTTTGAAAATCCAATTTTAGTTGGACGAGTATGATATTTTGTTTGGTTTTAAATCTCGAATGCTTTGCTGTCTATGACCTCCAAAAGTTGAATGGCAGATTTTTGCTTACTTAGGATAAAAGAATAATGAATGGTTTCATTAGTTTACTGTTTATTGTGTTGATGACCTGGAGATTTCTTCTAACGAGAAGTTCAAGTGTTTCTTTTTGAATAATGGATACTGTCGTGGGTAAAGAATTTGTTTGAAATTCAATACATAGCTAAGCTGTACATTGTACTCATAGATGCAGCCTTTTTCGAAGAAAGTCAATTCTGCTGCAGAAATTATTTATTACTCTCAACAATTGACTGTGTCGATTTTTGTTCCTCTTCATAATAAAAATCTATTTCGCCCTTTTTTTTTCTGAATTATTTATAAATGGGCTGTGCAATTTTTTCTAGTATTTTTCATCTCGTGCAGAGGTAGGCATGCAATTCAACCTTATTTGTAATTTGTGTCCTCAGTCTTTTGGTTTGGTTACTTTTTTTTCACTTTCAAATGGACTGATTTGTCACTCTTGTCAAAACAATTTTCTCTAACTCAGTCTATGAACTTCCTTTTCCTGGAGCAATCCTCAAATAATTTATCACCCAGCGTGAAAACTCGTGCCATTGGGAGGAATGGGGAACTAGTTTAACTAGCTTTTAGTTTTTGTGCGGTACATTCGTTCATGCTTTTTCATCGCTCTATCGATTTCAATTATTAACGAATTCGAGGCTCCTAGTAAATTATATGTCTGGATCTCGCATTCTCTGTATGTGAATTTATTAAATAATTGAAAAGAAATCTACGCAGTCCATTCTTTGTTGAGAATTGGATAACTAAATTATAGAGGACTTGGCGGCCACAATTGTATAGAAAGGTTGAATAACCGATCTTCCATTTTCACTTTACTAACAGATTTTCAACTAATGTATACTTGTTAATATTGGTTACTTACACATAGAGTATATACTAAATGTACATATAGCAGAACAGTTGAGTAACTTTCATAAAACCAAGTTATTATCATACTTGACATTGACCATCACAATCATATACTGCCGTACCTTCTGGTATAATTCGCTGCAGTTACAGTTCATTGGCAGAAAGATAGACGGACTAATCAGCTTTTCTAGCGAATATAATTTATTTGCATAACTTTGCAGAGAAGTTGACTAAGTACATACAAACGCAGTTAATGTACCACATTACTCATTTTACCATCGAGGTAACATATTGGGCGGCAAACATCGTATGCTCAACTATTTCTGCCAATTTTAACCTCTTTTTTCACTCCCGTACCGCATTTTATGTTGACAATTGGCAAAATTGCTTTCCCTCACCAAGTTATAACTAAGTAGATATTCGGTTATAGCGGTGTGTGGTAAAATTGTGCGCGTGAATGGTTAATTTGTGTCTACACTGAAAGCGGATATTAATATTGGGAATCAAACAGGAGCCGGGAGCTGAAATCGGTCACAGCGAACATAATACAGAACAGTTTTGTTACAAAAATAACGCAATTTGTTACAAAAGTCGTATTCCTTCTGCAAGTTATCTGTATAGCTGATTGGAAGAGTTTTGCTGTTACAGGTAAGCGACATATTTTTGTTTCTCAATCTTTTCACGCAGTTTACTTTCCTCTTTTGAAATCCATACCACCTTGTAGAAAAAATGGGCAAGATATTTCATATGTTCGTGTGGGTTCACATTGCTTACACATTATCATTTTTCTACCAGACAACATGATATTAGCGTATGTTGTGTGTTCACTGCACCTGAACTGGCCAACTTCAAAGCATTTTTCATAGCTGTTTGATGTAACATGACAATCAGAGCATCCTAATTGTTCCCACAAGCAATGAAGCTATTATTTGCACATAAATCAACATATATTAATTAAAAGTAAGTTACATTACATCATTTTTTGACCAATACAATGCGAAAAGCAACGACAATAGTTGTGGAACTGGCCCATTTTCAATAAAACAAAGTTTTGACAGCCCGAATACAAAGGCGGAAAATAGTTTAGCGCTCAAGTATCAGAAAAAAACCGTGACCGCCAACGTAAAACTGTTTTCGCTTCCAGAACAAATAACGTGTTTGAAATGCTCACATTATAAATGCTCACTGATATTAACCAATTACTGTGATATCGGCAACACTATCGAATTGCATTTTCATTTAATTTCTTCTACCGTAAAGTAATATCTCGTCACAGACATGTTAGTCATAATTCCCATGTGTGTATTATCCTGCCATCTCTCTTTTCGAAACGCAGAAAGTTTTTGTTTATCAAACTTAAATGATTTCGACTGGATTTTACTCGTGTAATTGGTTTGCAAACAAATACATCTTTTCATGTGTGAGCTGTTGCATCTTTGATATGTGTTACATATTATAGCCAAAGTTTGCAAAACACTTGTTATTCTGTGGCTTATTTTTACGCCTCTTATAAAAAAATATCGTTACGGTTGTTCCCACCTATTCGTTAGAGAGTACATCCTATCGTTTTTTGTACTATACACGATTTAAAAGACGTCGAAGAAATTGTTTTCGAAAACGAACAGTCGTTGTCTGACGTTAGAATTGAAATCCGCCTTTACTATATACGGTTTATAAGATGTTGAAAAAATTAGTTTAGGAACTGAACGGTGATTGTCCGACTTGATAATTGAAGTCTGTCTGTCATTTAAGGAATTCACATCGTAGTAGTGTGTGTTTCTCCGTTTGACTCCACGACGCAAGGACGCATCGGCCGTCCAACCTGGAGTGAGAAATTCATCGCTCGCTCGCTGTTTCACATCTCACCGTTCGTGCTTCGCACTCACTCTCGCTCAGAATTCCCACACCAACTTGAACAACCTCACCGTCCTCACATCATGAAGTCAAAGCGAAGAAACACACACTACTTGCCTGACCGGCGGGCTAGCTACGCACACTAAAAATAATACAAACAGATTCATAATTGAATATATATGTTCACATAATTATAAAAATAATTGAATGAATATGTTCACATAATGATGAAATATAGTTTTATAATTGAATGAATATGTTCACATAATGATAAAAAAATAGAATCGTAAGCAAAATAGTTCGAATGCCTGTGTATCCACACTTTGGCAAACACATAATTTTTGAAAAGTAAGCGTAGAGTAATTAAAACGAAATCAGTTTCTTTTTAATTGCTCTGTTTACAAAAACATTTACGCTTGAGTGATTTTAATTATGTTAATTATTGCCTGAATGAACACAAAATTTCTCCAACACTACTGCGAATTGGAAACTCTGGTTTTCACCATTATAACTAACGCATTCATACGAGTAAAATGAAATGTCGATGATCGAAATCCATTCAGTATTTCAAAAGTTTGGTTTTAGGTGTATTGTTTACTATTTCTCAGAAATAGCCGTATAAAAAACATCAAAATGTGCTCAGTTTTTGGATAATTTCTCCATGAATATTTACCCGATTGACTTCAAACAAAGTCCGAAATAACGTACACAAAATCCCAGATAAAATTTTGAAAAATTATGGAAAAAATATTCAGGGAAAAATCTGGGAAAATCTGGGAAAACATGGAAAAGTTTTTAGGAAAGTTTGAAACTAATTGTGTGTGATATATCTTTGGAAAGCTGAGGCTTTGTAGAGTTAGGAAATAACATCAATAATACTTTCATTAATTGCAAGGTAAATTTTCAATTACAATTTCATATTCATCGAATAATTGTCTTGGTCTCCAACACCTACAATAAACGCATACAATCATATGTCTTAAACAATAAGGGCAGATAATTCGGTTATCCATTTATTAGTAACAAATAGAATATCTCCTATATAACTTCTAACTTCATCAGGAATATCTTTACTTTTTAATGTTCTTTCATTAATATATATATTCAAAATCTGACTATCTTTGCGTAAAACTTCTGAAGCATAAAAGTAAGCATTTACATTTTCTGCAATAGCTTTTATAACAACTTCTTTATCATTTTTTAATTCATCACTAGCATATTTCAAAGAAAATCCACATCTATTAACAGCTTCCATAACAATCTCTCTATCATTTCTCAATTCATAACTAGCAAAACATAAATTATTAGGACTATGCCTTATAGCTTCCATCACAAGCTCTTTATCATTTCTCAATTCATAACTAGCATATTCTAACAACCAATTATTAGAATTAATAACACTCATCATAAATTCTTTATCACTTTTTAAATCATCACTCACTGATTCAAAAGCATATTCAGAATTCTTAATAGCTATCTTTATAATCTCTCTATCATTTTTTAGATTATCACTAGCAAATTTCAAAGAAATTCCACTTGATTTAACAGCACTCATCACAACTTCCTTATCATTTTTTAGATTATCACTAGCATATTTTAAATTATTTCCAGAAAATTCAACACACATCATTACAACTTCTTTATCATTTTTCAAATTATCATCTACATAATTTAAAACACAAAATTGATCAAATGTTGGAACACCTTTAACTGTTAAAAGATGTATAATTTCTTTCTTATCAGTTATCATTTATTAGAGAAGAAATTATTCAAATAACGTTTTCATAGTGTTTAATTCATCAATCATATTTCTATTAGAGTCAGGATTTAATTTATTTTTTTAAAGAAACTCATCTCTAAAATTCACATTATTATAATAACATGCAGTTTCATAGATTAAGTGATTTACCAAAATTTTATTAGATAATATAATACTAGGAGTAGTTTTCACAGCTGCAAGAACGACTGTCTCATCTTGTTGTAGTCTGCTACTAGCATAATCTATAAGCACTCCACTATATTCAATCGCTTTCAAAACAACTTCCTTATCATCTTTTAATTCATCACTTGCAAATTCGAACCATGCACAATTTCTATCAATTAGCTTTAACATTAAATCTTTATCAAAAATTATATCTACTTCATCATCGTTCTCGAGCATATTTAAATAATATTTAATTATTGTTTCTTCTTTTGAATATGTAAAATTACTTCGCTCATATGGATCTTCAATTTCTAATGAATAGTCATTTAAACATTTTTCAGATATCTCACAAATATTAACAAAATCAATAAATTTTCGATTTATAGGAGAAGTACAATTCGAATTAAGCCACTCAACTAAACATTTCTCTTCATACATATAGCCATCACTACACATAACAGGATTTCTGATTCCAATACTATTGATAGGACACTTCGGTACCATTTATATATAAACAATTATTTGAATTAAACACAGTTGGGAATAAAATTGTAGCGATTAAATTTGAAATCGATAGCAATACTAATAGCACAGATATCAAATATACAGCTAATCTGAAATTGTAAAATTCGTTATCAGTTTGAAAGATTATTTATACTTGATAAATTGCTCTTAATCTTTCACTTGCACAACCAATCATTCTTTTATCCAATTCAACAACAATTTCAAATATTTCATCATCATCCTTCAATTTTTTGTTAAGATGTTGATAATTTTTAGGATTAATTTGAACTGATAACATTGCAACTGATTTATTATTACGCATAATTTTACTCAATAAGTTAAAAGAACCACCATTTTCTATAAAAATCTTAGCTAAGTCTATATTTGTTTTCAAATTTGGAGAAGTATATTTATACGTATTAGGTTCCATTTCAACACACTCTTTAATTAATTCATAGTTATCCCTTACTTTTTCAGTTGCATAATAGATATTCCACAGGTCTTTTATGATTGCAATTTTAGCTTTATCTACATTGACTAATACTTTTTCTCTATTAAACCCAATTTTGTTGAAACCTTCTTTATCGAAACCATCTCTATCGAAACCTTCTTTGTTGAAACCAAGATTATTAAATCCATTTTTATCAAAACCTTCTATGTCAAAACCATATTGATTATAACCTGAAGAATTATATATTATTATTGATGTGTTATTTCTACTTTCTTTTTCGAATCGTACTATATTATCATCAGTTCTTTCCAAAGGTAACCAAAATGTGATTTTTTCTCTGGTTATAGGACTTTTAAAATTTAGCCCATCAAAATATATTCGGTGGTATAAATAACCATCGGAACAATATAAAACATCAACGTTTAGGTTTTCTAAACATACAGGACACTCAACAATTTTCACTTCCATTTATAATTAAAATAAATTATTCAAATATAAATGGATAAGAAATTATCTCCAAAATCTCCTGTACGAGTAGTAATATCAGGACCATCAGGGTGTGGCAAAACTTGCTTACTAACAAAATTGATAACTGAAATAATTAATGATTTCACTGAAATATATATTTATTCACCATCGATTCATCAAGATATGTATCAAAAACTAATAGAATGTTTCGAACAAAAAATACCCCCGAAATCAATATCTAAAATATTAAAAAACAAAAAAACTATTGAAGATTGTCTTGGTGATGAACTCTCTGACATTGAAATATTTGTTCATGAAAATATTGATGAATTAAAAGATCCAACAGAATATCAAGGTGAATCCACAGTTATTATTTTAGACGATCTGAACGACAGAGAAATGAATGATGACCGAGTAAAAGCGTTATTCAAAAGAGGTCGCCATAACAATATAGCTGTTTTCATAATCAGTCAAGATTATTATGAATTACCAAAACAAACAATAAGAGAAAACAGTAATGTATTTCACTTATTCAGACCAAATAATAGCAGGAATGTCCTAAATTTATTCCAAGATAAAGCTAGCATGGATATGACTCTCGGTGAATTCAAATGATTAGCTAATAGCTGTTGGCAAACTAATTTTCAACCACTAACAATTGATATGAAGATAAATGGGTTGGAAGATATCGATTAGGATTAGATTCTATTTTTGTTCCAATGACTGATCCATTTTGAAATTATAAATGAGTGTTTACCCAAATGTAACTGAAGAAGACTTAGCCTCAATAGAAAAATTAGCTAATCAACAGAAAAATTAAAAAGCAAGAAAAATTAAGAATAGGATATTCAAACAAACATATAATCAAAAATTAGCAGAAACATTCGAACCCATAACTAATAAAATTGATGAGGTAGTTGATGCAACAAAAGATTTAGAATTACCAAATGTTGTGAATAATTTTGTAATAGAATCTCCACCTAGTGTAACAATAAGTCAAAGCTTAATGATAACACTAGGTTCGATGCTCAAATCTAGAAACATGTTTAAGGTAGAAAATGCTAGAGGAGGTCGATATACGTTTAATGGTGTTTATGCCACTCCTATGGGGGGAAATAATGTAAAAATTGGAAAAAATATCTATGATCTAACACCAGAAATTCAAAAAGCTCTAACCCAAACAAACTATAATTTCAATAATATGAGTGATAATGATATCCTTGAGATTAGTAACATTCTGCATGAATTTAATTATAATCCAAATACTGATAAACCATCTAAACAACGAGATTATATAAAAAACGAACTTCAATCACGAGTAAAAAAGATTTTAAATCCCCCAATACCAACATTAGTAAGTGGGGAATCTGATGAATATGAATCTTTAGAATCAGATTTAGAAGGCAATGGAACAAAGACAATAGTAGTGCCATCAGATTCCGATGAGATATGGACTAGATTACAAGTTCTACTAGGATTAAAATTAGCAGGTCATACTGATACTTTAATAGAAGCTTCACAATTGTTAGATGCTTTATTCAAAAAAGGTGAAATTAAAACAGAACAACAATATAGAAATGCTATTGATAAATTTACTACTAAATAAATGGAGCTATCTAATAAAACACTAGATCAAATAGCTTTCAATACTAGAGCAAAAATTGAGGAGCATATGCTAATTGTAATGGATAAGTCAACTCATGAGATTAATCTAGACGAACCACTTCAAACTAATAACAAACAATTCAAAATAGCAATTACATTTCTAACTGGTTATAATGGTTTTTTCAATATTACAGAAGCAAATAACAAATTTTTTTATATTACCCCAGAAAAAATGATTGTTGATATTGAGATTCCGAAAGGTGCTTATGAGTTGGAAGCAATAGACTTAGAAATAAAACGATTAATGGTTTCAAACGGAGATTCTGATGGTGAAACATTTCCAATTACAATTAAACCTAATTTCAACACACAGGAGTCTATAATTGAAATTGAAGATGGATGGGAAATAGATTTTACCTATGCTGGAACAATTAGAACTCTTCTAGGATTCGACGCAAGAGTAGTTAGTGAAAATTATAATTTATCTGACCATCTTGTTGATATAATATCTTTCGATAACATTTTTGTTGAATGTGATATTGCTCAAGGTATGATTATTAATGGAAAAAGAACTCGTGTAATTCATAACTCTACTATGGATTAAAATCCAGGTTATAAATATATTGAAAAATTTAGAGGTGGAATAATGTGGTTTATGATGGAAAGTAAAGATTTTATATCTGCAATCAATTTTAAATTACGAAATGAAAATGGAAACTTAGTTTCTTTTAATGGTCAATCTATTACTTTTCGATTATCAATTAAGGAATTATAGTTTCATCATTTTTGGTTAAGTAAATGCCAAAAACTTTAATAAAAAGACCCAACTTAAATACTTCAAAATTTAAAAGTCTTAAAGAACAACCTAAAACCATAGATAACAAAGATAAACTAAAAAAATTCAAGGAAAAATTACTCTCTGGTTAGGATTTCTTAAAATTTACTAATCGATTTTCAGAAAGTAAATGAGCATCGAAGACTTTCAACTAATTGACGAAACAATTATCGACACATCGATAGTTAAAAGAGACTACACAAAAATATATCACCAACATAGAGCTAATCTCAAGGAATCTGATCAAAATGTTGAATTCATTTGGGGTGAAAATAATAACTATCATCAAAATGGAAATGCTTATCTTCAATATGATATAACAGTTAGGAGAAACGATAATGCAAATTTTGCTGATGCTAATGATATTAGATTAGTTAACAATGCCTTTGCATCTAAATGCTTACTTTTATGCTTCAGAATTTCTACGCAAAGATAGTTAGATTTTGAATATATATATATATATATATATATATAAAAGAAAGAACATTAAAAAGTAAAGATATTCTTGATGAAGTTAGAAGTTATATAGGAGATATTCTATTTGTTACTAATAAATGGATAACCGAATTATCTGCCCTTATTGTTTAAGACATATGATTGTATGCGTTTATTGTAGGTGTTGGAGACCAAGACAATTATTCGATGAATATGAAATTGTAATTGAAAATTTACCTTGCAATTAATGAAAGTATTATTGATGTTATTTCCTAACTCTACAAAGCCTCAGCTTTCCAAAGATATATCACACACAATTAGTTTCAAATTTTCCTAAAAACTTTTCCATGTTTTCCCAGATTTTCCCACATTTTTCCCTGAATGTTTTTTCCATAATTTTTCATAATTTTGTTTGGGATTTTGTGTACGTTATTTCGGACTTTGTTTGAAGTCAATCGGGTAAATATTCATGGAGAAATTATCCAAAAACTGAGCACATTTTGATGTTTTTTATACGGCTATTTCTGAGAAATAGTAAACAATACACCTAAAACCAAACTTTTGAAATACTGAATGGATTTCGATCATCAACATTTCATTTTACTCGTATGAATGCGTTAGTTATAATGGTGAAAACCAGAGTTTCCAATTCGCAGTAGTGTTGGAGATAATTTTTGGAAATTTTGTGTTCATTCAGGCGATAATTAACATAATTAAAATCACTCAAGCGTAAATGTTTTTGTAAACAGAGCAATTAAAAAGAAACTGATTTCGATTGAATTACTCTACGCTTACTTTTCAAAAATTATGTGTTTGCCAAAGTGTGGATACACAGGCATTCGAACTATTTTGCTTACGATTCTATTTTTTTTATCATTATGTGAACATATTCATTCAATTATAAAACTATATTTCATCATTATGTGAACATATTCATTCAATTATTTTTATCATCATACGAACATATATATTCAATTATGAATCTATTTGTATTATTTTTAGTGTGCGTAGCTAGCCCGCCGGTCAGGCAAGTAGTGTGTGTTTCTTCGCTTTGACTTCATGATGTGAGGACGGTGAGGTTGTTCACGTTGGTGTGGGAATTTTGAGCGAGAGTGAGTGCGAAGCACGAACGGTGAGATGTGAAACAGCGAGCGAGCGATGAATTTCTCACTCCAGGTTGGATGGCCGATGCGTCCTTGCGTCTTGGAGTCAAACGGAGAAACACACACTACTTAGGCTCATATAGAAAGCAATCTGGTAGCCTTATCGTTGCAATAGATGGGTTTAAGTTTTTTTGTTCCGACCCCACTTGTGGGGGGGGAGGAACTATATACTCAAATGGGTTTTTTTTGTTCAGTCAATTTTGACCGATCGATATATTCATCGTAGAGAATTGTGAGTGGTATCATTAAAAAGCTCGTCCAGCGTAGATTTCGAAATTAAAAAGATTTTATTGAATTTCCTTTTTTTCGAGGAGCTATCGAGGATTGAAGTTTTGTGTGAACATGTGATTTTTTGTTCACTTTTAGCGTAATTAATGTGTAATTTAGTGTAATTGTTCAAATTAAGATAAATTTTGTAATTTTATAAATTACAAAAATTTTATAAAATTTTGATTCAGAATTACATTTCAAGCAACAAAAAGAATCAATATTGAGTTCCTAATAGACGAAAGGCGATAAAAAAATAGTTCTGGTCACATAGGGAAGATTACTATCAAAAAATTATCGAATTCTATTTGAGAGCTTTTTTTAAAAAAAATCGTATTTTTGTTGTTTTCTTATGTCACATAGAGACTACTCACTTTTCATCCCAAGGTTCCGTTAATGATAAACCTGATTCACAGACTAATGAAGCCCAATGAACAAAAATTTCGTTTTCAAAGATTCGCTCGTATTTTTTTTTGGCTACGACTCTGAAGTTTAAATGAAATTTTGATTTTTTTGACGTTTTACTAAATTGGAGATCCATGGCATAAACTCGTTGCCTAAAAGTGCAATAGTTTTCTTGATGAGCATTAAGAGAACCTATCTAGAGCTTTGAGTGGACAGCTAATGGCTGTTAAATCTTTAAAAAGGATTTTTCGAGAATTTTTTTTTAACGTTAACCAATCATAAACTATTTTCGTGACTTTTAAGTCAACTTCAGTAATGACACGACCCCCTTATTTTCTACTGCAACCAAAATTGATCTGGTTAGCGGTTTTATCTTCTTATTATCTGTTATATGACTTCAATGATATAAAATTTCGAAATTAAAAAAAATAGGATTTTTTGTTTTATTGGTCCCTTTTGAAATCTTATCACATTCTCCTGATGTTAATATATCCCATTGGCTAAGAGAATTTTTTCAAGGGATATGGGACAAAGTTTTCAGAGAAAAGTTTATTGTTTAAATGGCTTCGACACTTTCTTTGCGTACTTTTCCACTGAACTTTTTCTTTTTGCCGTTATTTGTGGCTGTTAAAACTTTAAAAATGATTTTCCGAGAAATTTTTAAAATTAAATGATCTTAACCTTTAGAACGTGAACTGCAAGTCAGACTCAGTTATGACCGTACCTTTCTTTTCTAATCCAACCATTATTAATCTAGTTAGCGGTTTTGTGTTCTAACTATTGGTGTTATGACTTCGATGCACGAATTTTTATAAATTTTTAAAAATTTTTTGATCTCTTTTTCTTAATTCTAATTCTTTTTGTTATATTACACACATTATCTTAATTTTGATAGTTTCATGGGCTTAGAGATGACGACATCTCTTGTGTATCAGACAAAAAGTTTTCAGAGAAAAGCTCGTTTAAAGGGCTTCGACACTCCTCGCGCTTTGTTTTTTGCCTGTGTTTTTTGATGTTTTCATAATCAATAACTTTTTGTAAGATCTTATTGATGCGTTAAGAACGCCAAACTTTCGATTTTTTTGTTGTTCCACCGAGGCATGACTTAGCGTATTTATTAGCTCCCATTGAAGGCTATTGAATTTAATGGCGTTGTTTTTACGGTTTTTCTCAAAAAAATTTCGTTGTTTTAATGTGTTTGTTCAGTTTTGTTGATTTAATGCAGTCAAATTGTTCAAAAAAGAATCCCATTGCTGTAAGAAAAAATTTGAAATTGGAAAAGTTTTAACTAAAAAATCATTTTTTAATGGCTTCGAGACTTTCCTCGCTCAATGTTTTTTTGAATTTGCTGTGTTAGCCTGTTTTTTTTATTCGTTAGGTAGCCGTAAAATGCTGACCGGTCTCAAAAGCTTGTAATTGAGGATTTATTGGATAAGGTTACCCGATGAAGACTGTTTATAGCGATTAGTCTTCATGTTTATAATATACATTTTTGAGATTTTCAATTCTTTCAGTTTTTGTTGTTGTTTTCATTAACTTGTAACATGTTCTCATCATCGAGAGGTCCCATGTATTTTAAAAATTAACATGTTTACCGATATTATGACGTAACTAATGTTTTGTTTGTTAGACAATGTGTTATCATAAAATGTTATGTGAGTTTGTTTTCTTTTTCTCTTCCTTTAGCACAATCGCGTAATAACAGATCCCAATGATTTTCAAATGTGGCCCCATTGAACTTATTTATTCCTTCAGTATATATTTAGCTGAATTATCATAGATGGAAACTGAAATAAAAATACATAATAATTCAGATAATAGCTTGTGATTTTAATGGCTTCACTAATTTGTGTTTTCGCAATGTTTGTAATTTTTCTGCATCTATAGTCGGTTCCTATGGCTTAGTCTAATCAAAGACAGGTCCTATTGGTTTCATCAAGATTCTTTAGTAAATTTATTGACGATTAATTCGTTGAAAGCTATTGATTTTTGAGACTTGAAATTATTCGGTTTAAAAAATGTTAATTGATCTTTGAATTTCGCCTAATTATTTTTTTTGTAGAATTGTTACCTAGTCTCATTAAGAAAAAATCCATCTGCTGTGTAGTTAGGAAAAATTAAATTTGTGTAGTTAGTAGGATTTTGTCTAATTGTAATGTGACGTTGTTACCAGGTGCTTTTAAAATTAGATATTGAATTTTTGACGTGAAACTTTTGTTTTTGCTTTTTTGTAGTTGTTGTTTTTTTTCTCGTAACATTTTCGATGCAGATATCGTTTTAATGAGGCATGGCATTATTTAACTCAATTATTAGTTTGGTTGTGTAACGGTTTTTTTGAACTCAACTCTCTACTTTTGATTATCGCTTTGTCAAAAATGTAAGTCAAAAGACAGTTAATTCAAAAATGTAGATGAGCGCGGGTCGGAACATCATGGGCGAACGCACATTAACGAGCCTCCTTGTTATCCTCTCTTTGTAATGGGTTGGGGGCTGTTTTTGTTCTTAAACGTCGCTAACGAGTTGAGTTGACAACGAGTCTACAAATAGTTTCTAATCTTATAGGTGATAAAATCGGCATATTACCCACCCAACTTGCTTTTTCTAGCATTTTTAACATTAGCAGTGATAAAAATTCGAAGTGTATCTTTTATTTCCCCCAAAAAGAGGGTCTAGCATTTGGCAGGAGCCCACACGACTATCCTGCTTAATATTGTACAGTACCCGCGTATACTAAGAAAGAGGTTACTTATTTCTAGGATGTCTGTGGTATCGTTTGTCTTGACTTGTTGCCCCTCTTTTTTCGGTGAAATCTCGCCACACGGAATAAAAGTAACGCAGTCTGGGATTAAGCATTATGCAGGTTAGAGTGGTGCTGTCCGTCTGTTGTCTGGTGATTACTCTTGTTGCTCCACGAACGCGGAATAAGATTATCGTTTTCATATAATTGCAGCTAAAATGATCTAAAGGTAGCAAGTCTGATATTTTGGTACAATTTATGAAGCTTGAACAATCTGTGAAAGTATGAAAATTTACATATATGTACTTACAGATATAGAAAAAAAAGACATTAGAATACTTATAACGTAATTTTGAAACAATTTTTTGCCGTTTTGTAAGACTCCTTGCAGTTTTTTGCACTCAAGAATTTGCTCTTCTTAGTCGTGGAGGTTTTAATAATATCTACAGGTAAGATTGGCAGGTTCATTATCGATCATTAGTAATGATGTGAATTTTGATATCAAATTCGGAACCCGTAATAACTATACCGTGGAAAAAAATAATCAATTAAGATAGTTTTCTCAAATTAAAGCGTAGAATTATCAATATATCACATCTCCGTTATTTTTTGGGCCTCTTTGTTTCATTGTTGGGCTAATTTCACCAGGTTTATAAGTCTGCTTTATTTGTGTACCCGAAATGGTCGCAGGATTCAATTATTTGAAGCTTCTCCAGTAGAAATGGATGAAACCACCACTTACAAGTTGAATTTAATGGTCTCAACTTGTTAACCAGGAGAATGCTCATCAGTAGATTCGTTTTTATGCCTTAGATTAAGGATCGAGCTGTCAAAACCTAATATGTAGCGCTGTTAATTAATTTTTTTGAGCAGATGAACGTTTCTTAAGCTAATTTTTTTTAGCTTTGGATAGCACAAATGGGTGCTTTTTGGCTCTGATTAGCAGACAACCTAATGCAATGCAAAAGCTCAGTGAGCAAAGTTAATGGTTCCAGTAGACTTTGAATGGTTATCGCGCAAGACCTCGAGAGAACCTTTGGAGACCTTGCATCATCTTGCAGGATTTTCCAAAATCCTGTGTAAGAATATCTTTGAGCATAGTGGGCACAAGTCAAGAAGTTTGAATTCTTTTTTGAAATATAAAAGCGAGTTTTTACAGCCAATAAAGTAACTTTGTTATTTTTTTACAGTATAGACTCTACTTCTCTTTGAATTAGGAGTACATAAAATATGCGAATGAAACAAAATGTACGGAAAGCTAAAAACAGAAATAATTATATTACAGATTTCGAGCTGTTAAAATTTTTGTTGATGAAAATTTAAATGAAATGCGTAGTTGTGTATATCCCAAAAAGTAAATGAAGTATCACATTTTTAAAAGCGTTAGCGCAATTTGAAATAAGATGCAAAAATTATGACCATTGAGATTAGAAATCAACAGGAACCAGCTCGCAAGAATCTTGCAATAAAATTGTTTGTGTTGCAAGGAGATAAAGCAAGATAGTCAAAAAATTTCAGGCTTGTTATATTTTTTTCTGCGCAAATTCATAATTAATTTAGAGATTTAGGAATTATCTTCTTTTTCATGATGTTGGTTAAGTTTTTTTTGTAAAGGCTATTGCGAACCCTGATTTAGACTGACTATAATTCAGTCAAAAGCAAATTTCAAATACTTTTTTCTCAACTGTTTTTAGTTAGGTACATCCAAATGATTCCACTCGTGTTTCTCGTCTTTGAGTTTTTGATGAAAAAAAAACAAAACAAAAGATCAGGTTAGTATATGGTTCTTTCCCTCGTTACATGAGCAAAACTACTTTTCAAATCCGATTATTGCCCCGCAGGTTAATTAATCAAAGAGGTGAATTAAGGATCGAGCTGTCAAAATCTAATATGTAGCGCTATTATTTAATTTTTTGGTTGTGCAGATGAACGTTTCTTAAGCTAATTTTTTTAGCTTTGGTTAGCACAAATGGGTGCTTTTTGGCTCTGATTAGCAGACAACCTAATGCAATGCAAAAGCTCAGTGAGCAAAGTTAATGGTTCCAGTAGACTTTGAATGGCTATCGCGCAAGACCTCGAAGGAACCTTAAGAGACCTTGCATCGTCTTGCAGGATTTTCCAAAATCCTGTGTAAATACATATTAACTGAATATCTTTGAGCATAGTGAACACAAGCCAAGAAGTGTGAATTCTTTTTTGAAATATAAAAGCGAGTTTTTACAGCCAATAAAGTAACTTTGTTTTTTTTTTACAGTATAGACTCTACTTCTCTTTGAATTAGGAGTACATAAAATATGCGAATGAAACAAAATGTACGGAAAGCTAAAAACAGAAATAATTATATTACAGATTTCGAGCTGTTAAAATTTTTGTTGATGAAAGTTTAAATGAAACGTGTAGTTGTGTATATCCCAAAAAGTAAATGAAGTATCACATTTTTAAAAGCGTTAGCGCAATTAGAAATAAGATGCAAAATTTATGACCATTGAGATTAGAAATCAACAGGAACCAGCTCGCAAGAGTCTTGCAATAAAATTGTTTGTGTTGCAAGGAGATAAAGCAAGATAGTCAAAAAACTTCAGGCTTGTTATATTTTTTTCTGCGCAAATTCATAATTAATATAGAGATTTAGGATTTATCTTCTTTTTCAAGATGTTGGTTAAGTTTTGTTTTGTAAAGGCTATTGCGAACCCTGATTTAGACTGACTATAATGCAGTCAAAAGAAAATTTCAAATACTTTTTTCTCATCTGTTTTTAGATAGGTACATCCAAATGATTCCACTCGTGTTTCTCGTCTTTGAGTTTTTGATGAAAAAAAAACAAAACAAAAAATCTCGTTAGTATATGGTTCTTTCCCTCGTTACATGAGCAAAACTACTTTTCAAATCCGATTATTGCCCCGCAGGTTAGTTAATCAAAGAGGTGAATTAAGGATCGAGCGGTCAAAATCTAATATGTAGCGCTATTATTTAATTTTTTGTTGTGCAGATGAACGTTTCTTAAGCTAATTTTTTTAGCTTTGGTTAGCACAAATGGGTGCTTTTTGGCTCTGATTAGCAGACAACCTAATGCAATGCAAAAGCTCAGTGAGCAAAGTTAATGGTTCCAGTAGACTTTGAATGGCTATCGCGCAAGACCTCGAAGGAACCTTAAGAGACCTTGCATCATCTTGCAGGATTTTCCAAAATCCTGTGTAATTACATATTAACTGAATATTTTTGAGCATAGTGGGCACAAGTCAAGAAGTGTGAATTCTTTTTTGAAATATAAAAGCGAGTTTTTACAGCCAATAAAGTAACTTTGTTAATTTTTTACAGTACAGACTCTACTTCTCTTTGAGTTAGGAGTACAAAAAATATGCGAATGAAACAAAATGTACGGAAAGCTAAAAACAGAGAAATAATTATATTACAGATTTCGAGCTGTTAAAATTTTTGTTGATGAAAATTTAAATGAAACGCGTAGTTGTGTATATCCCAAAAAGTAAATGAAGTATCACATTTTTAAAAGCGTTAGCGCAATTTGAAATGAGATGCAAAAACTATGACCATTGAGATTAGCAATCAACAGGAACCAGCTCGCAAGAGTCTTGCAATAAAATGGTTTGTGTTGCAAGAAGATAAAGCAAGATAGTCAAAAAACTTCAGGCTTGTTATATTTTTTTTCTGCGCAAATTCATAATTAATATAGAGATTTAGGAATTATCTTCTTTTTCAAGATGTTGGATAAGTTTTGTTTTGTAAAGGCTATTGCGAACCATGATTTAGACTGACTATAATGCAGTCAAAAGCAAATTTCAAATACTTTTTTCTCAACTGTTTTTAGATAGGTACATCCAAATGATTCCACTCGTGTTTCTCGTCTTTGAGTCTTTGATGAAAAAAAAACAAAACAAAAGATCTGGTTAGTATATGGTTCTTTCCCTCGTTACATGAGCAAAACTAATTTTCAAATCCGAGTATTGCCCCGCAGGTTAATTAATCAAAGAGGTGAATTAAGGATCGAGCTGTCAAAATCTAATATGTAGCGCTATTATTTAATTTTTTATTGTGCAGATGAACGTTTCTTAAGCTAATTTGTCTAGCTTTGGTTAGCACAAATGGGTGCTTTTTGGCTCTGATTAGCAGACAACCTAATGCAATGCAAAAGCTCAGTGAGCAAAGTTAATGGTTCCAGTAGACTTTGAATGGTTATCGCGCAAGATCTCGAAGGAACGTTAGGCGACTTTGCATCATCTTGCAGGATTTCTGAAATTTTGCGTAAAAACCTATTAACTGAATAATTTTGAGCATAGTTGGCACATGTCAAGAAGCGTGAATTCATTTTTTTAAAATGGAAAAGCGAGTATTTACAAGCAATAAAGTATTTTTGTAAAATATTTGTATTATAAACTCTACTTGTCTTTGCATGAAGAACACATAAAATATGCAAAATAAACGAAGTGTACAGAAAGCTAAAAGACAGAAAAATATCAGTTTATAGGTTTCGAACTGCAAAAAATTTTGTTGAAAACATTGATCAAACGCGTAGTTGTGTATGTCCCAAAAAGTAAATGAAGTATCACGTTTTCAAAACATTAGCGCAGTTTGAAATATGACGCTAAAATGATTTCTAATGAGATAAGAGGTCAACTGGAACAAGGTTGCAAAAATCTTGCAATATAATTGTTCATGTTGCAAGATAATGCAAGATCAGGCTTGTTGTAGTCTTTTTTCTGTGCAAACTGATGAATATTAGAGAAATTGAAGAAGTATCATTTTTTTGAGGACGTTGGTTGATATTTTTCTATGAAGGCAATTGCGAACCCCTTCTTTGGACTTACTATAATTCTGTAAAAAACAATAATCAAAAACTTTTTTTCTGAATTGATATATTAGATCGGTACAACCAAATGATTTCACTCACATTTTTCTTCATTAAGTTTTTGAGAAAAAAAACACGACAAGAAATCAGGTGTGTTCTTTCCTTCATTACATCAGCTACACTACTAATAATAACCTGAGTATTGCCTCACAGGTGAATTAATGAGAGAGAAGAATTAAGGAATTAGGTAATTCAGATAGGCTGTATGCAGAGAACAGAAAATTGAACATTCGCATGCAAATTCAGGCACAGACAGTTTCACTTGCTAAAGTGAAATTTCAAAGAACTGTGGAAGTCCCAACAGCTGACCAACATCTGATGGGTCAATGTTCGTTGAAAAACTCAGGCGTTGATTAACTCAGGCTTCCATATAGTTTTTAAAACCTTATTTATTTGACAATTAACTTACATTTTGTTCACGAATTTTAGTTTAATATTGATATCATTTCCATTCATTTAATTGCTTCTCGGCAAGATCTCATCGTTTTTAATGAGAGCAATAAAAATGTTTTTATATCAAATGTCATTTAGGCATTTTTAGAGAACATACATCGCAGTAAAGAAATTGCTTTAAATAGAACCCTAGGTGTAATTAGATTTCAAAACTCCCTGTGAAAGTCCTTTTTGACATTCTGGAGCCGATCAGTTTCATTACACACAGCTTAATCAGTCATTTAATTATTTCCTCGATCTCGATTATCCTGTCTTACTTTAACAAAACTTTTTTTTCGGGGCTATTGTCAAATTTCTCAAATGTCTACGTAAAAAAATCGTTTTATGCTAACTGTAAGTACAAGCACTGTCATTACTCAATAAAAAAGAGAAAATTCTTTTAAAAAATCATGACTTTTTTTCCAATTTTACGTCTTTTAACATGGAAGAACTGCGTGTTCTCAAAATACTTAATCAACGCTTGACTTCGTCTCAAATTCTGCTTACATCCGCTCTCAAAATACAAAAAAAGATTATTTAAATATTGATTAAGTATGCCTGAAATGCCTCAGCTGACAGGATTAAACGTATTAGACTGAGTAACTGTCGCGTTTCATTTGGCGCGAAAGTAAATTTATTCAAGCCGGGAATGTGGGCTGCAAATTGATGAATATTATAGAATTGAAGAAGAATCATCTTTTTCAGGACGTTGGTGAATTTTTGTTTATGAAGGCAATTGAGAACCCCTGTTTTGGACTTATTATAATTCAGCCGAAAACAAATATCAAAAACTTTTTTTCTGAATTAATTTATTAGATAGGTAAAACCAAATGATTTCACTCATGTTTTTCTTCATTAAGTTTTTAATAAAAAACCCAGACGAAAAATCAGGTGAGTTTTTTCCCTCCTTACTTGAGCTAAACTACTAATCATTGTCTGAGTAATGCCTCACAGGTCAATTAATACGAGAGATGAATTAAGGAAAGAGCTGAATTAAGATAATACAGATAAGCTGTATGCAGAGAATATGAAATTTAAGATTCGCATGCAAATTCAGACGCGATATCACCTGCTAGAGTCAAATTTCAAAAAACTGCGGAAGTCTCAACAGCTGATCGGTCAATATTCGTTGAAAAACTCCGACTTCCATATAGTTTTTAAAACCTTATTTAGTTGACAATTAGCTGACATTTTGTTCACGAATTTTAGTTTAAAATTGATATCTTTTCCATTCTTTTAATTGCTTCTTGGCAAGATCTTATCGTTTTTAATGAGATCAATAAAAATGTTTTTATATCAAATGTGAATTAGGCATTTTCAGAGAACAAACATCGCAGTAAAAAATTGCTTTAAATAGAACCCTAGGTATAATTACATTTCAAAAAGCCCGTGTGAAAAACCTTTTTGACATTCTGGAGTCGCCCAATTTCTCTACTCGCAGCTTAATCAGTCATTTGAATTGTTCTCTTGATTCCGATTATCCTGCCTCACGTGAACAAACATTTTTATTCTAAAACATCTAAGTGAAAAAACTCGTTGTAAGCACGCGTCAACGTGCACACACCTTTTTGTTCACACATTCACGTGAACAAGTCTAAAATCTCGACATTTGCAAATGGTATCAAAGCAGCGCACGATTCTCAGGGAAGCTTTAAACAATTCTATTATCAGTAAAAGCACTGTCATTATTCAATCATAAAAGGGAAATTCTATTAAGAATTTATGACTTTATTCTAATTTTACGTCTTTCAACATTGAAGAACGGCATGTTTTCAAAGTACTGAATTAACCCTTGAATTGTTCGGAAATTCCGCACACATCCGCTCTCAAAATACAAAAAACCTTGTGTTTAAATATTGATTATGTATGCCTGAAATGCCTCAGCTGACAGGATTAAACGTATTAGGTTGAGTAACTGTCGCGTTTCATTTTGCGCAGAAGTAAATTTATTCAAGCGGGGATTGTGGGGTGATGTGAGTATGCCACAGGGGGTTTGCTTATTGTCGCTCAAATTTAAAACTCGCCCATCAACTTTTGTTAGCGGTTAAATAAGTGTGTTTCTCGTTCTCTGCTTCCTTGTTACAATTCCATCCTCCCTTTTTTCAAAATGGGACTTTGCTTTAACTGTCCTTGCATATATTGGTTGGAAAAACAATTATCGGTAGAAGTCAATTAAGGTGGCATTAGGAAATAAGCGCTTTTTTGAAATGAATTGTAAAATTTCGAAGGTCAATAAATTTAGCATTTTTTGTAAAAGCTGTGGTCACTTAAACTAAGTAAATTAATGTGGCGTTACAAAATAAGCTCTTTTACAAATGAATTGCGGAAATGTGAAGGTCGAGCATTTTTGTCGGTTGCGTCAAGCATTTTGCGAATTTTTTTGAGAATAGTGGCCTCTTAATTTAAGGGAACTGTCAAATTTTGTGGTCTACCAAACCCTTGACTTGGGAAAGTTGAGATGTAATCTTGACTCAAAGACAGTTTGAAACCGGTCTGCTACTGGTAAGCCTGAATTTATTCGTTGATTAGGGAACAAAGAGTTTTTATGAAAATTCGGAATTTGATATTTGGGGATCTTAACGGATATTAAAGGATGTAAAATGATATTAGCTGTGTCTGGTCGGCTGCTCAGACTAAAAATGAACATGTTTCGAAAATGTGGAATTTGTTCAATTAAAGAGTTGAGCTAAAGAATGCGCTGCCGACCCGATGGGTCCATTCTAATCTACTTTCAAAGGCTAAAACAAGTACACATGGCCAGATTCAATTGGCTAAGAAGCACAACTGGCAAAAATAACTCTAAAATGTTCATATTATTAAGCGAAAACTATTTAAAACAATATTCGTTCGTTCTCAAAAATAATGAAACAAAAAAAACAACTGAAAAATTTGATGAAACAAAGCAAAGAAAACAACCGGGAGAATTCAGTAAATAATTCTAAGAGTACTCTTTGACACAAAACAAACGCCTACATTTTCTATTACTTATCTCAGAAATCATTACTCAAAAATGCCGCCCATGAAATAAAATATTAGAAATAATTCCCTCGGAAAGAGTCTTTGAACACCGTTTTCTCAATCTACTTCAATCGAAATGTGAACTACATTTTGCGCGTTAAGCACTTATTTTCTTTTGCTTGACTTCCTGTTTCGAAGTTCTCAAAATAACAATTCTTTTTGAAAGAAAACCTCTCCGGAATTGAGGCCTATACCGAAACCACTAAATACATAGCGCAAAAATCCAGGAATCGACTCGAATTCGTCTTCCACATTTCATCTTCCAAAATCCAACCAATCAAATAACTAGTATCTACCGCCAGAACGTAAGAAAGAAGACAAAATAATAAAATTTAATCAAATAACAAAACCAAACTTGGGCAAAAAAATTAACCTCAAGACTTTTCAAAAAGTGTAAATTAATTTTGTCATATAATAGGAAGACACATACAAGCGCAAAACCTTTATGCAACTCATACTATACAATTTGCTCGCACAAAATACGCGAGACATAATAAATTCTTGAACAACTCTATCATTGAAGAAAAAAGAGTAAAAATAAGAAAAAGAGAAAACTGTAATGAACTTCTATTTTTGGTTTAATTTAATCGGAAAAAACGGCTTTGCACCTGAAAACTCATCCAATTCGTAATAGATAACGCCTAAGAGTGTCTGGATTCAATTAGTCCAACAAATTTTTGAAATAATGCCGTGGCTAAAAAATCGTCAAGGAGTCTAGAACAACAACAACAACAACAAAAACAACAGCTCATCACGTATTTTTAAGGTATAGCTAATGATGTGTATTAATTAATCCAATTGAGCATGTCAATTGATAAAGTATGTCATTTACATAACATCTTTGAACAAACTTGATTAAAGCAAAACCTGATCAACAAAAAGGAATTGATCGAAAACGATAGTTTTCTTATTCACGAAATTAATTTAACCTTTTTTACACTGCTTACGTAAAATCATGGCGGAATTAGATAGAGCAAAGCCAAGATTTTGTCAATTTCTGACGACAAGGTGCTTAATTTCCAGGATACTTAACAGAAAAAAAAACGGATCAAAAAAGACAACCAAACAGTTCATTTGCCTAAAAAAAGTTACGTAACTCGCATCTAGAAACATTCGATTGCAGTGTTACGTTCCCAAAATTCATCCGTAACAAATAATCCCCCTTTGAAGCCCGCTAACTTTAAAACAACGGAACAAATTTTCCTTCTCTTTAACAAGAATTAGCAAAATTCCATGCATCGGCTCATTTCTTTGGCAATTCAACGTGTGAAGCCTCCCCCTGATCTTATTGATAAGTTTATGTATTTGAGTTTGTATGATTATGTATTGTAATGAATTTCTACTTTTTTTTCTATTTTTGGTTTAATTTTATCGGAAAAAACAGCTTTGCACCAGAAAACTCATCCAATTCGTAATAGATGACGCCTAAGAGTGTCTGAATTCAATTCAGTCAACATTAATTTGATATAATGCAGTGGCTAAAATATCGTTAAAATTTCTCGAAGTGGGAAAAAAAAGTTGAAAACGTTCCAGAAAAGCGTAAAATCCACTATGATTACAGAAAAACCTTTGAAAGGCTGTGAAAATGACCTGACGACTATTAATTGGGCCGAAATTAACCTTCTAGACAGCATATGGAGATTGAAAACAAAAAAGGTTGACGAAGCTCAGTTTGCAAAAGAACGCATGTATAAAGTATTAGTGTTTACTCTTTTTTCTCTTCTCTTCTACTTTGTTCACTAAAACAACTGATTTAAATTTTGTTCACTACCTGAATTTCCGATTTTTTTGGACGCTCACTTATAAAAAAAACAGAAAAATTGTAACGCTTCTTCAAGTCGTTACAACTTAGCCGGAGCATTTCATGAATATAATCCAAGAGTAAAAGTCGGCACTGAAGTTTGAATATATTAACAAATTTAGTCAATATACCGCAAATGAACGAACCAATGCTCCTTTTGCTTGACTTCTTGTATTGATGTTCTCAAAATCACAATTCTTTTTAAAAGAAAACCTCTCCGGAATTGAGGCCTATACCGAAACCACTAAATACATAGCGCAAAAAACCAGAAATCGACTCGAATTCGTCTTCCACATTTCATCTTCCAAAATCCAACCAATCAAATAACTAGTATCTACCGCCAGAACGGAAGAAAAAAGACAAAATAATAAAATTTAGTCAAATAACAAAACCAAACTTGGGCAAAAAAAATTAACCTCAAGACTTTTCAAAAAAAGTAAATTAATTTTTTCATATAATAGGAACACACATACAAGCGCAAAACTCTTATGCAACTCATATTATACAATTTGCTCGCACAAAATACGCAAGACATAATAAACTCTTGAACAACTCTGTCATTGAAGAAAAAAGAGTAAAAATTAGAAAAAGAGAAAACTGTAATGAACTTCTATTTTTGGTTTAATTTTATCGGAAAAAACAGCTTTGCACCAGAAAACTCATCCAATTCGTAATAGATAACGCCTAAGAGTGTCTGAATTCAATTCGGTCAACATTAATTTTGATATAATGCAGTGGCTAAAACGTCGTTAAAATTTCTCGAAGGCGGCAAAAAAGTTGAAAACGTTCCAGATCAGCGTAAAATCCTCTGTGATTACAGAAAAACCTTTGAAAGGCTGCGACAACGACCTGACGACTATTAACCTGGGCCCAAATTAACCTTCTAGACAGCATATGGAGATTGAAAACAAAAAAGGTTGACGAAGCTCAGTTTGCAAAAGAACGCATGTATAAAGTATTAGTATTTACTCTTTTTTCTCTTCTCTTCTACTTTGTTCACTAAAACAACTGATTTAAATTTTGTTCACTACCTGAATTTCCGATTTTTTTGGACGCTCACTTATCAAAAAAACAGAAAAATCGTAACGCTTCTTCAAGTCGTTACAACTTAGCCGGAACATTTCAGGAATATACTCCAAGAGTAAAAGTCGGCACTGAAGTTTTAATATATTAACAAATTTAGTCAATATACCGCAAATGAACGAACCAATGCTCGTCCTCGAAAAAAAAATGTTTGTTCGAAAACTGTTTTATCACTATTTAAATTTCTTTCATTAAACTTCAAAACAAGGTGTTAAAACATTTGCGAGAAAACTGCTGCGTTTTATTGCTTCAATTCTTGCTTAGACAAACAAAAAGTCCAAAAATTAATCAAAAAGTATAACAAAGCGGGAATGTATCAGTTGTTTAAACACAACTCCTTTTTCAATCACTGCGGCATAAATACTTGAAAATAATTCAAAAATCGTAGTAAAAATTTAATGAAGGGAACTACTCTTGATTTATGATCCAGCTGACATCAACAAAAACTCTCCCTCCTCTCAACTCCTCAATATTGCTCTTCGAAACTTTTTATTCACTTTTTCACACCCTGAAACAGCCAGGTTCTTAGCTTCATTGATCAAAAAAACCTCCGCAAAAGTTGGTTCGACCGCATATGCAACTATGGACCACTATAATTCAGAGGAGTCTTTACATCACATGAGTATGCGTAACATGGCAACACTCTTGTACCTGAATTATATTCAAAGCCGTTGGATGTTGAAAACAAATGTTGAAAACGACGATTTAAAAGAAATAAGAAAGTAAAGAAACCTATATTGAACGTCAAAAAAAAACACGTTAACTTTTTTCTCTAGTTCAACACTAAACACGCAAAAAGCGTTTGATAGGGAGGAGAGAAAACAAATCCATAGGTCAATTAAAAATAAAGATGGTGTTTGATGTTAATATTAAGTCTGTTGAAGACTATGAATATTCAAGCTTTCGCAAGAGTCTCAAAACGACTAAATTGTGTGCCAAATGTTAAGTTGGCAAACAACAAGAACAGCTCTTAACGTAAACTTAAATAATAGCTAATGATGTGTACTAAGTAATCCAATTGAACCTGTTATTTGATAAAGTATGTCATATACATAACTTTTTTCAACAAACTTGATTAAAGCAAAATTTGATCAACAAAATGAAATCAATCGAAAACGATAGCTTTCTTATTCACGAAATTAATTTAAACATTTTACACTGCTTTCGTAAAATCATGGCGGTATTAGATAGATCGCAACCAAGATTTTGTCAATTTAAGACGTGAAGGTACTTAATTTTCAGGCTAGCAAACAGAAAAAAAAACAGATCAAAAAAGACAACCGAACAGTTCATTTGCCTAACAAAGTTATTTAAGTAGCATCTAGAATCATTCGATTGCAGCGCTACGATCCAAAGATAAATCTAAAACGAATAATCCCCCTTTGAAGCCCGGTAAATTTAACGCAATGGAACAAATTTTCCTTTTCTTTAACAAATATTTGGAATTTTCCATGCATCAGCTCATTTCTTTGGCAATTCAACGGGTGAAGCCTCCCCCTCAGAAAATTGTTAAGTGTATGTATTACAACAAAATTGAGTAATACCAACTTGTAATACCAATTGAGTAATTAAAACTTAATGCCAAAAACACTCCGTCCTATAGATGATTCCCTACTTAGTAACATTAAAAGCGGCTCGAAAAATCTGACGCAATGTATCTATTCCTTTCAACCTTGTTTTTCTTTTGTAAAAATTTTGAATAGAATTAATTGGGCAACCATATATCTCTTGAAAAAGATTTTAAATTTCTTTTCCTTTAAAGCGAGCAATCCTTAAGATCCCATCATCGCCATCCCTGTGCTCAATTAGAATTACTAGAGAACAAATGAGCTGTGTTTGCGTTATGCGATACAAAGCTCATTGATAACAATCCTTTACAAATGTTCTCTATATTAGTGTAACGTCCATTGATATTGAAACTTACAAACGAAACAAGAAGGAGATGTGGGTTTTTTGTGAAGATTGTACAACTCAAACTGTTTTCTTGCTGAAGAAAAACGTAGATTATCTGCTTATAAAAGGAAAACGCGTAAAAAACGGACCAGCAAAAAATTAAATATCTCTTGTTCAATATAAAAGCAATGATAGACGAAACTGTCGTTTGTGGTATGCCATAAGCAGTGCAAAACACAAATAGTGCATTAAATTGCGCAATACAGAACTTTGAGTCCGCAAGAGTAACTCAATTGACAAGCAATTGTACTGCTCATTTCTAATCAAAACACTAAATGAGGCAGTAACTGTTATTTTCGCCATCATTTTGCCCTTATATTGGAAGCTTATTTCTCTGTTTTATCCTCTCGAACCGAAAAAATATCATTAAAGTATAAAAAAAGTTATCAATATTTCGACAGAGATCAAAAGTTATTAAATTCTTTCCTTAATCTTTTCCATAAATTAGGCAGGATGGACGAAAACGATCTTCAAAGCTCTTGGTGGGAAATCGGTTTAATCATTTCTAAAGTCTATTTTGATAAGTTTTCTGTTAAAAAAATTCCCAAAAGTACGATTGGTTGGCTACCCGTTTGAGAAATTTTTTAGCGGAAGAGATCGTGCTTACAGAACCCTCATATTTAGTTCCAATGAAGAATTCCAGTCAAATCCGTTTCAAACCACTCTGAAATTTTTCACATAACATTCTGGAAACTCTATTAGGTAAAATTATGAACGGAGGTCCAATAACTGGAGGTGCAATAAAAATTACAATAATTCAAAAAAATTTGGAACAGGGAGAAATCCACAAAATACATCAAAAATGAAACAATTGTTAGTTTTTGCTGGCTTTGGTCAAAAACTCTGTAATACAAGTCTTAAAGATGGAGACAGTGAGCAAAAAAAAACAAAGAAACCGTTCATTTTCCTAACAAAGAGATACATCTATTATGATTAACTTCGCTTTGGAACCCGGTAACTTTAAAGTAATCGAACAATTCTTTTTCTTTGATTTCCTCTAACAAATATTAGGAATATTCCATGCATCTACAAATTTATTCTGTAATTGAACGCAAGAATTCTCCCCCTGAGATATTTGCCAAACTTATGCATTATAGCAAATTGGAGTTATATAGGCGCTAACCAATGCTGGCCAATTTGAGAAAGCCCCCATAGGTAATCCTGTATATATTAAAAAGCGCATCTCACACCATGACTTAAAGATTCAGAAACGTGTACTAATGAATCGTGTTTGGAAAGGATAGGTTAAACGACAGGTTCCTAATAACCGTCAAGGGCCTCTGACACAACCAATTGACAGTTTTAACGCTGTTTCAAATACAAATATCATTCAAATATATCTCTCAGGCATCGCCAACTCAAAAACCCAAAAAACCAATTCTAATGCCAAACAGAAAGCAAAGCAATCGACATACAAACGTAACTGATTTCGCTAACTGATTTAATTTGTCATCTGGGAACAAAACTTGCTAGGAAACAAGTTAATGCCAACAACACTCCGTCCTATAGATGATTGATTCTCTATTCATTAACAACAGACTCGGCTCACACAATTTGACGCAATGTATATATTACTTTTGATCTTGTTTTTATCTTTTGTAAAATTATTAAATAGAATTAATTTGGCAACCATATATTACTTGAAAAGTATTTTAAATTTCTTTTCTTTAAAAGCAAGCAATTCGTAAGATCTCAACATCATCATCTCTGTGCTCAATTAGAATTACTAGGGACCAAATAAGCTGTATTTGCGTTATGCGATACATAGCTCAGTGACAACAATCATGTACAAATTTTCTCTATATCAAGTTATCGTCCACTGATATTGAAACTTACAAACAAAAAAATGAGAAGTAGGTTTTCTGTTTGGGAAGATCGTACAGCTCAAACTGTTTTCTTCTTCGAGGTAAACGTAGATTACCTGCTTATAAATTGAGAACGCGTAAAAGAACGGACCAGCAAAAATCTCCTGTTCAACATAAAGCAATAGCAGACAAAATTTTCAATAATGGCGATTAAAACAAAGATATCTCGCATATATACCATCAGTAGTACGAAAAACAAATAGGGCTTTCAATTTCGCAATACAGAACTTTGAGTCCGCAAGAGTAACTCAATTGAGAAGCTCATATCTAATCAAAACACAAGATTGAGGCAGTAACAGATATTTCAGCCACAATTTTGCCCTTATATTTGGAGTTTATTTCTCTGTTTTATCCTCTCAAACCTAAAAAGATCAGGTTTGCAATATTTCTAAAGAGATCTAAAGTACTTAAAGTTCCATATTCTTTTCCATATTTTATTATTCATATTATTATCCCGTTTTTCCGGTGCAAAGGCAATTTTATCAAGAGGTACCAATTTTAAAGTTTGAATTAATCTCTTCAGAGATTTGGAAAAAGATTGTAGATGGTGATTGGGAATAAGCTTGTAATCGTCAGTATTAATTTTAAAGCTATTGGCTTTGGCACAATTCTATGGAAGTTAAAAACTTCCGTGTTGGATGAATTGCGTGAAGTTGTTTTATTCAAATATCTGGTTTTTCATTGACAGGCGTGGTCTTGATTTCAATTTCCATAACAAACTCATTTGCAAAAAATTGAGCAAAACTCAAGGGAATACTTTTTTAATCCAACCACTACTATTGTATAGTTTAGTTTATAGTTCTCCATGAAAAACAAAACTATGTTTTATATATATAAATATATATATATATATATATATATATATATATATATATATATATATATATATATATATATATAGTCTACAAAATAACTTTTCCAGTTCCAATTTTTTTCAAGAAGAGAATAGATCACGTATGTTATCTTCTGAGGTTAAACAATTTGCTTGTAACTTTTGATTTATACGTTTACGCTATTGTATCATGTCTTGGATCGGATTGGAACAAATTTTTTATGTATTTTTTCTCCAAGTTGCCATTAACAGGCCGATCAGAAAGTCATCCGTTAGGTCACTCTTTCGAGTACCAAAAATCTAAACAGAGACTAAGAAAAGATCCTTGATTTTATAAAGTTGTTCAGTTACATTGCCCAAAATTTTTTTCAAAATCGGTAGCTGAAACACAAGCTCCTTCATTTCGATCTGTTCTCAAAACATATTTTTTTGAATAATAAAGACGTTTACGATAAGTTTTGTTGCGTATTGTAGGTAGTTCATGTTGGTTGTTTAAGCACCTCTTGAGGAGTCGTTTGACATGTATAGTGTCAAAGGTGATGAATTTAATTAATGGTTGGTAATATTCAATTGTATCTTCAGCCATCTGAATGAAAATCTCAAAAAGCGAGGTGGAAATTGAACTCCATGACCAACAACATGATATGAGGATCTTTCGCATTATTTCACTTGCTCACTCTATTTTCAAAATGCTAACCCCTAACATATATTTTTGTATTGATCAACAATCCGTACAATGTGAAAATTTTCCAACCTCCATGTGAAAATTTTGACTGCAATAACGAAACCCCTATAATGTATAGACACAATGGACACCTGAACAAAAGGAGAGTGTTGTCCACAAATATGCTATTGTGTTGATCGAACACAAGAGGTGGTAGATGATCGAACAGTCAGATTTATTATTGACTGAAATTAGAGAATTGTAGAAAAATTGTAAACAGAAAAATAATGCAAATGTTTTGAAATGTTTTATGTTGGATCAATCCGCTTCGCAAACCACGTGTAGATTCGAAAGGCCGATATAAATCATGCAGTCAATTTGTTTCACTTTCAGCAACTGCGCTTCAATTTAAAATTGGTGTCATAAATGGTTTAGCTCCTGTTACATATGGATTTGAAATAGATTTTTATGTATTTTTTTCCAAAAGTCCGCTGTATTATCCCAAAAAGCAAAAAGTTTTACGTAAATTAGTTTCAAAACCACTCTGTTTTTACAAATTGAAGTTAATGTCGCGGATTGGAATAAAAAAACTTATGTGAGAAGCTAGAGCCCGTTTTTATCCATTCTTAGTAATGACCCACGGTTACAGATTAATCTACTGATTTATGGTTTGTAAGAACCGACTTTAATTGTCTGATATAAACTCACTCAATCTGGTGTTTGCAAGAGGCCCGCCATATTCTCCTTAAAAAAGTGCCAAACTGTATTTTTTATATAACGGTCTTTTGCTGGAATGATTCATAATTTTAGGCAAAATTACTTCAACATTTGTACAATCTTAGACTTTTTCTTAAAATAGAGTACAAAATCTCTTTGACCTGATTATCAAAAAATAAGTTGGACACAATTAACAAAACATAGCAAGACAAGTCCTAAAATACAATCCAAAGGACTGAATTAACATGACAGAATTGACCTGACAAATAATTCCACCGCATTGGAGGCCAATAAGAACTGCTAGTTTTGATACTATTTGCGCTAAGAGACAAGTCCTCAAAAACAAACAAAAATAATCAAGATTAAAAATCAACTTTTCTATGCAAGGAGACGGGATGAAAATTACAAAACAAAATCTATGGACCTAAGTAAACAATTATTTTCCCTTATTTCTCATGATCAAACTGTTATTAAATGTCAGTGAAACCTGTCACTAATGATATTGAATGATGCTGCAACAAAAAATAACTAATTTTTGCAAATAAACTCCCTAAAACTTTTTAAAGGCAAACGGTGAAGAAATCCGAAAAAGCAATAGCTGAATTAGATTAGCTGAATCTTTATTGGCAATCGGTGAGACTTGTCATTAATAAGATTGAGAAATGAGACAGCAATAAACTTAAATACCAGATAAAACTAAAAAAAATCACTAATACTTTTCAAAAAACTAATAGCGTATAGGTAATAAAGAGCAATAGCTATGAACTGAAAAGACTATTTGCACTAATTACAGTTAGCAACCCAAGGGATTTGACAAAGTGATAAGACACCAAAGTTAACAAAAGAAGCAGAAATCAAAATGTCTAACCATTTCTCAGAAACAATTAGTATCAGTCTCATATGAGGCTTAAGTTTTGAAAAGAAACGATTAAACCAATTAAATTAACCTCCAGTACCAATCAATAAAATGAGTTTAAATGATAAGAGGAAGACATACAACAAGTACTAGAAAAACTGAAAAACTCCAACTAATTTTTGAAGAAATGTAGGGACAAAACTCATGAAAATTGCAAGCTATTAACTCAAACCAGCAATTAGGTTCATTTATGCCTCGTTAGTAACCAATCAGACAAGTCATGGATGGTACTAAGTGCTAAGACAGCAGAATTTTTTTAAAGGCACATTCATTAATTTTTTTTCACAACAAATAGTGTCAAAGTCAAAAGATATTTTATCTGCTCCTTGATGATTTGATGTAATTGCAAATAGTGTAATTAGAACACATATGTATCACATTAAAATACTCAAGGAGAAAAAACAATGAGAACAGGAGTCAAATTGAAGCACTTGAAAAATTTCCCATTCAAAAATCGAAAAACACCTGTCAGACTCCATTTTTCACTCCTGTGGAAAAGTAGTTGAGAAAAAATTTACATCTTAAACGCACTCGATTGTTCACCCCCTTTACAACTTCAGCGTGACTGAAATCGCTACTCCAAACGGACCTCTCACTGAAGTGAAAAAGCTGAAAGAAGCGTGAAAAGATCCTTAAAAAACATAGAAGGACAAGTTCTGAAATACACTCTAAAGAACTGATTGAAAAAATGGGAACTACTGTACCTGACCAGCAGGTCAATTGAAAAATCCCAGCCAAAAAACAAAAATCTTAAAAATTGAGAAACTAAAATAACCGAACAGAATAAACAGAAAAATAATTATGGCTTAACCTCTTGCAGCTTTTAGATACAATGCAATATAATTTTTATCTCATGCGAAAGAGCCTTGAAAGCGATTTAGTTGCCACTAATAGTAGATAAACTCGAAAAATATGACAAATGCTTCAAAAAAACTGAAAAGTGAAAAACTTAAAGAAACAAATCTAAATTACGCAGAAAAATTGCTTGAGACCGTTTTTTTTTGTCTCTGGAGTTCTGTCATATAACCCATCTGCAAGACTTTTTTTTGCCAGTAAAGATCGTTAAACTCAAAAAATGACAACAAAAATTCAAAAAGTTTAAAATGTTGGTAAAATTTGTGACACTAATATCCTTATAACCATCTCATTGTCTCCAGAGACTATCCAGTATCCCTATTTCAAACCTTAAATAGTTTCACTGGCTCATATATTTCGACAAACTAGGAACAAGACAGAGAATTTCAGATAATTTGAAAAATCGTGACATTAAAATATTGTTAACCATTTTTTTTACCTTTAGCAACTATGCAGTAACTTATTATCCTACAGGTTAAACCCTAGAGAGTTTCTTGAGCCCTGATACCGGAAATATTAAGAAATCTCTAAAAAATTCAAATAACTAGTAAAAATTGCAAGTTTTATAAAAAAAAAATAAGCTGCTTAAGTTCGTAATATTAAAAATTTTAAACCATTTCATTTTGACTAAAAACTATGCAGTAACATACTAGCAAACCTCTATAGGAGGTTCCCCGGCCATTGGGGAAAGAAATACAAAGTTTTTTTCAGAAATTAAATTAAATGAAAGTTTAAAAATCTTTAAAAACTTTCTATTACGACTAGAAACTATGTAGTAATTTATTATCAAACCTATAGGAGGTTTCTTGGCCCTTGAGGCTGGAGAAACTTAAATATGACGAAAAGTTTAAAAAGCCTATCATGAAAGACATTTTTATGAGAATTGTTAACTAATATTTTTAGATGCAAATATATTTAGAAGATTCTGCGACTATCAAAAGTTTATTGATAAAATTTTGCTGTTTTTTTCTTGTGATGCTGAAGATTAAAGCTTGTTGTTTAGCATTTGAAATTTATGAGAGTGCGTTTACAGTCAGATATGGAGTTATTTTTTGCCTTAAGATAATTCGTGCCTTATATATTAAGCAGTTTCGTTTAAAGATTTTGCATTAAATAATGAGAAAAGCTTTCATCAAGAAACTAAAATTGAGTAAAATGAAGATAAATGTTCATTCAAATTTACCTGACTTGATGGAATTAATCAAAAGATGAGCGATAAATTTCAATTAGTTGTATCATTTATATTTTATTAACTGAATTTTGAACAATTGATGTTTTGACTTCAGTTTTGCAGACACATTAGAACATTATAAACTCATCGCAAATGCGCCTTAGAGATTTTCCATATTAAGCGTTTCTCTTGTAATAGCTTTTTGCCATTATAACAGTTTCTTTGGGTTCGATAAGGAAGAAACAGGTTAAAAGAAATCCAATTATCTTTCAAGGATAAAGTCTTTCATCCAATACCTAAATTTGAGACACATCTTCAATTTCATTACTATTTTCATCCGTTCTACATATGGACATTTTCTCTTGTGGGCGATTTTTTATCATGTATATATTATTTGTGTGGAATCAAAACTGATGGCTACATCAAATGGCTGCTTCTGGCTTATTTTGTTGCCTTAAGAATTGAAAATTGGAATTTTAAACCAGCACAACACTCCTATTTCCAGTTTCTACAATGCTATCTATCTTTTCTTATCCTGCCACTTGTAACCATTTTACTCAGGCGCCTTTTTTATCCTCCTATCTGATTTTCTGACGCCTACCTATCGGGGGAATTTCCCCTTTTTACTTTCTTTTTAACATGCAAAAGATAAATTATGTTTCAGGTAAAAACAAAAATCGATATTCCCCATTTTATGGCCGTGTATGATTGTATAGCAAAACACATTCGCTTACTATATAAAAGCACATACGTCTCTCTCTCTCTCTCTTTTATTTCAGTTGAAGAAATTGTTGAGCTGTTATTGAATTTTAATCAATGTTGCTTTTATGTTGGCGTGCTTGAAATTGTGTTCACATGTTCACTGGAGAGATAAGATTTTTCCACTGGTGTGATATTGAATTTTTTCATATATATATTCGCACGCACTTCAGTTCATTTCCAGCCATATCAGCCTAACTTTCCTGGCCATTTCCAGTAATTTAGTTCACTTTCTATCCATCTATCCATTCTAACTGCATTTTGCCGACCGGTCACATTTTTTAATTTATTCCCAGTTTTTCCATCATGTTTAATTCCACTGTGTAGCCTTTTTACGGTTGAAATGAGCGTGCTTTTATTTAACGCTACACTCCTTTTGTTTATATACATTTCTTTTTAATTCACTTTTGTGTAACCTTTTACGCTCGCTCTAAAATGCAAAAAGAACTCAAGGCAACGTCACTGCTTAAACTAACTAGTATCTGTTTATATCCTTATTGCTCTATCAACCAAATTGAGAGAGAATTTTTAAATGCGTGATGTTCCGGTTTAGAGATTCGACTACCTTCAGTTTTTCCTTAGCTTTTATTTGCATAAAAGCATTTGAAATTCTTGTTTAGTTTATTGTTTAGTCAATTGTTTAATGAAACGTTGGCAACAATTTGCAAGTTAGCTAAATACTTTCTGTTCGCCCAAAATATTTTTTACATTGAGAACAATAAACTTTCTTCAATTTTGATCAGATTCGTTCTTTTTCCTTTTTTACAATTTCCGATCAATTCCCGGGAGTGCTATTCAGACCTATAAATTGCAATTACCTTTTCTATTCTCTTATTCTGAGTTGAACTCATTCCTTCATTTGTTCTCGATTAGTTTGGTTCTTTTTCAATACACTAATTGTCATTAAAAAGATTCTTTATGCTTTTGATTGTTGTTTAAAGCTTGTGGTTGCTGCGACACACAAAACGGCAACCCATAAAAAAAACAGTACAAAAGTAAGGTAAGCAAGTTATCCAATAATAATGATTTATGTTTTTTGAAAGAGCGATTTAATTTCTTCACTTCAGAAAGAAAACAATAATTTGAGTATGCAATTGAAAATGCGTATTGTAGAATATTAATTAAAAAAGATTTGAAGCACTAAAATTAAGTCTCATCAAAGAATGAGTTTATAAAGTAGGCAGAATGGAGACTTTACTTTTAATCTGCATTTTCTAACTGGCTCTTCAGATTCTTGATAGAATTTAGTTCAGCAAACATCTTCATCATTTTACCACCTGCTTATAGGAAAGAAGAAGTATTGTTTAAAAAGCTGCACCGAAGATTTACGCAGTTGGCAGTATCTAAGCAATATAATATTTGATTGTCATCAATCCCGATAAATTCCCTGAAGTGTTACTCAAATCTACAAATTACAATCACCTGTTCTTAATTGTTCCGACCACTCTTGAGGGGGGAGGAACTATATACTCAATTGGTTATTTTTTGTTCAGACTTTGGCCGATCGATATATTCATCGTAGAGAGTTGAGACTGGTATCATTAGAAAGCTCGTCCAGCGTAGAATATGGAATAAAAAAGATTTTTTAATTTTCGTTTTTTTTACAGTGAATTATCGAGGTTTAAACTTTTGAGAAAATAGAGAGAATTCCGTTGATTTTTTTCACTTTTTCCGGAATTTTATACTAAAATTTCGTCAATTTTGTTCAAATTTTTTGTAAGGAAGTGTTGTTTGTTTTGTTTTTAAAGACAAAAAATGTTGCCGACTATTTTTATTTAATTTTTTTGTCAAAAATTCGGCTAATTATTTCAAAAATCAGACTTTTTCATCTAAAACAGCACAAAATAAGTTTCTTTCGTCCACTTTGATTAAATTTGCAGGAAGTACATACCCAAACACGATCTTTGTAGTTTCAAAAGTGGGCTCCTTCTACTTCAACTTCCGTTGAGAGTGCTCTGTAGTTCAAACTTTGCCTTTTTTGCTAACTTTACTCGTTGATTATCAAAAACGCAGCATTTGTTTTTGATTTTTTAACTAAACAAATTATTTATATCTATAATATTGGAATAAATAAGTGTTCCTAATGAACGAGCAACATTAGCAGGGCTAGTTTTGAACCAATCGTGGACCGTTACAATCCAAAAATAATTCGGATTGTAATCAGTCGGCCTTTTTTTTAAATTAAATTAATCGATCTTTATATTAATTAAAGAACGGAGCGTTTCATATCAAAGCTCGTAGTGATTGGTCCAATTGACTTTCTAAGAAGCTCCAAATTAAAGCATCTAGGTTCTTACTTGAATGCTCATGGTCATTTTGACTTTTGAAAATAATTGGCTTTTATATAAATAATGGTACATTAAATTTTGCCTATTTTTTTTCTTAACTTTGTCAACTTGTAGCTTAGTGTCAGCACAGAAAAAATGCTCCATCTTTCAACCGATCATAGATTTTATCTCTATTGCGGTTTTACGCCCTAATTTATGGTTTTCTGGCTTTGATACTACTAGATTTCACTTTTTTTGTTTTTTAGGTAATTGTTCAATTTTCACGTTTTCTAATTTGTCACATTATCATGTTATTGACAGTTCATATATCACATTATTGGCGTTCCCAAATAAAACAAATAAAAAAATTAAAATCCTTAAAGATAAAGATTATGGTTTTAACAGCTTCGACACTACTTTCTCGAAAAAAAATAATTGAATTTTTCATTTTGTCTCTACCTGTAGTTTTTAATTATAGTTGTCTTTTTAGTCGTTTGAATTTTCCTGTAAAATGACCCGGCTTCATTGATTTTTAATGAAAAAATAGATGAGCCAATGTTCTGATATTAGTAGATGGCTGATGGCTTTCATGGCTTTGAAAAGAATTGTTTTCCAAAAAAGGACAATAATTTTTTCCTTTTAAGGTCTGTTTGTTACCTAGTCTCGATAATTACAAGCGAAATATGACAAATTATTTTGTCATATTTGACGTTCTTTTTCTAGACGTAGGAAATAATCTGGATAAAGATAAGTCTCAAGGGCTTCCTTTGGAAGAATAAGCGAACATATTTAATTACACTCTTTTGTAATTAATGGCTCTTCGGAAAAAAACAAGTATTACTTAATTTTGCCTTTTTTTTCCTTTTGTCTACTTGTTACCTAGTTTCATTAATGAGAGGTCTCATAATACATTATCGGTTCAAAGAAAGCGCAATCGAATATATTTTGAGGGCCAAATTATGGCTTTACGGCTTCGAAAGCGTTTTCTGGCAAGTTTTAATTGATTTTTGTTGGTGGTCTCTTTGTTGTTTTTTTGTAGCGTCAAGAAATTGATTACCGACAGTTCTTATTTCCGTTCTATATAAGCATTGTTAATTGTAAACCTATGGGATATTTTAGTTGATTTCTAATGTTTCTCATTACTTCGAAAGTATTTGTTTAAAAAAAAATAAGCAAATTTTTCAACTTTACTATTTTTGTTTTTTTATTGTCTAATGTTACCAAGCCTTATTATGGACTGGTCCCGTATCTTTTCTAGTGGATTACAAATCATTTATTTTACTTTCATTTTTATCTGACGCTATTTTGCCTTCGTTATTAAATTTTGTTTTTAAAACGGACATAAAGTTTTTGATGTAATTAATGTTTGTTGTTGTTGATTGATTTTGCTGTTCGCCTTGACTCGCTTTCTTAATATTGACATATCTCATCTATCTAATGCATCATTTTCTACGCCACTGAGTTGTTTGCTTTGGAGGCTATCTTTCCGTTCATACGCCAATTTTTTTTTTTGATAACTACTTGATTTTTTTTGTGTTTTTCTATCTGTTCTTGATTTGGTCGACAATTATGCCAAATTTGAGGCTGAGCGGGTTTGTAACCTTATGAACTCTTTTTATCATTGGAAAAACTTGAGACGCTGATTTTGAATTGCTTTGTATTTTTTTTTGGTACAAATTTTACATAAATTTACCAAAAAACAAAACCTTTGTTAAAAATGTCAAAACCTGTTTCTGAGACATTTTGAATACTTTTTTTAGTGCAAAACTTTCTACTATTTAATAATACACCGATACGTAAACAACTTACCATAATAATCAAAAAGTTCTATTTTATAAGTAATGTTCAAACCTTAAAATTACAAACTCAATTTCATCAAGATCACTGAAAAGGAAAATGAAAAAAAGAATATGCTCGTACTTGCTGAAATTTTTCAGAAACTAAAAAATTATTGCGAACAAAAATTATTGTTTATTAAATTGGTAAAACTTTTTATAGGTAAACCATTTCTTGAATTGAAACTGTATGCTTTTTTGAATTGGCTTCAGAATATTTGGATATTTTGAAAAAAAAAAGATCATGTATAACTTTTGTAGTCACCGTCGAAGAGACGGTTAGCAACGAGAGCTAATATTTTGTTTTATTTCCTTTTTAACAAAAATTATGTCTATGACAAAATTTTTCCTGTTAAATTTTGAAAAAATTTCAGAATGAAATTAAATCTAAACGAATATTTCATTGCTTAAGTTTCTGTTGAATATAAATATCGCATCATTTTTTAAAATGGATAATCTCAAAAAAATCTCCAAAATAAACGTTTGAAAGTACACGTTTCTGTCACACAAGTATCATTTTAAATTAAAATAAATTTATATATATATATATATATATATATATATATATATATATATATATATATATATATATATATATATATATATATATAATTATTTTTATTATAGCAAAGGCATCATTGAATTTTTTTCTTTTATTCGCAATTAGGTGATACTTCATTTTGCTTGATCAGGTTCTTGAGAAAAATGAAGCTCATAAATCTGATTGACAGTTACTAAAGGTTTTGTATGATACCATAATTTTGTTTTCCTTGGATTTTCTGTTGTTAGTGTTCACCAAACAGAACTCAGTTAAAATTTTCTACCGAATTTTTTGATGCATTTACTCCGTTGATTTTTCAATGCCTGGAAGATAAATTCTGCTTGAACTTCTAAGTTAGTGAGAAGAAATAAAAAGACGGCTATAGTTGTTTTGCGCATCTCTTCTATTTCCCGCTAGATTCATATAGCGTTTTCGTTTTTACTAAAACGATCATTTGAAAATTTTATTTCAAAAACTGTAAAAAGGTGTCACCGCATTCGTTTTGAGAAAAGTAGACAAAAACATTGTCCATTGTCACGCTCATATACTTTGCTTATCTGCTATTGACCACGAAAGGCCAAGTTCACCCAATTTTTTCAAAGAAAATAAAAAACCCGAAAGAAGCCAAGCGAAATTACGGAAATGCCATTTCCGCCCGAAAGAGCTCAAACCCTATTTTATGGAACCACGAGAAAGCATTTATTGAAAAAAAATGACCTGTTTATCATTTTTTCATGACATATGAATCGTCTCCAAACTTCAGTTTTTCTCTCATATCTGAAAAATTAACTACAAGGTGGAGGATAATTTTTTTCATGCCACACGAGAGAATAAAGACAACGTTTTCAAGCTTACAAATACACCATTGTGTAACATTTTCTATTCCATTAGCATGCAAACAATGTTAGCTGGTGCTATTGTTCGTAAATGTACGCTATCTGAACACAAGAATTTTTTCCCTATTCAACTCAATTTATGCTGTTAAAATGACTTTTAGATGGTTTCCTCTTATATTCATTCAAGTTAGCGATGCTTTTTTGTATTTTTTGGTGCATTTTGTGGATTCTGGAGTTCTTGATGGAAAAATATTGAAAAACTAAAATTTAAAATTTTAAAATCTTAGAAACAAATATGGAAAAACTTCAAGTTAATTTGAAGTTCCAAGTAAAGAATCGTGCACTCCTGTTATTTGTGTATCTCGATCTGTCAGAGACTCTTTAGAATGTTTTCATTGGCAGAAAGATTTTATATTCCATGCTGTACTCCAACATACGTATAATGTAGCGGAATAATATACACATGGTGGATAACTCTTTTTTCTGTTGTTGAAGTCATGAACCCCCACGCTTCGGTAGAGGTGTTTTTTATCAGACATAAATTTTACATCTGAATATAAGAAAAAATGTTCCAAATATTATATCCGTATGAGCTGGCATTTAAGGAAACATACCATATATTGTTCCTTTTGTCAAATCGAAGCGTGGGGGTTCATTTTCATGCTAACTATGAAAACTTAGCTGAAATATGCTGAAGTTGCATTTACAACAAGAACAATACTCCCCTCACGCCAAAATTCGATGTGAATTGTTTGCAAAATCCTTCAATCAATGCGAACAATTTTACTACATGAATTATTGAAAACCCTCCACTCCATTTCCTTTGTTCGCTTAATTTTTCAAAAGTAGCATATGGAAATAAAGATATGAAAATAAAGAACATACTTTTTCTAACACAGGAGCAGCAGAGGATAATTGGACGAACAAACAATGTAAACATTCTCTCCAATTCAACTTGAAAACGACCATCAGCATAAATTAGACTTGTGCGTGGGTGGATTTGTGGACAAAGAGGCTTAGATGGGAAGAGCGAACAATCACTAGTCAGTTTTCAGTCCTTAACAGAGGCCTGCTTTCCAATTAAGGAGAGAAACCTGCCAAGATTCAATTCATCGCAACACAAAGGTACATTT
The DNA here is from genome assembly GCF_964194025.1 of Convolutriloba macropyga. Classification (NCBI taxonomy): domain Eukaryota; kingdom Metazoa; phylum Xenacoelomorpha; order Acoela; family Convolutidae; genus Convolutriloba; species Convolutriloba macropyga. The sequence continues at coordinate 839,720 of NC_134468.1, forward strand.
TAATGCCTGTTCAAATTGTGGCGCAAAAGCTGGACCTCAAGAATAATAGTCTTTGTTGGAAATATTTTAATTTTTGATACCATAAAAAAAGTTGGCAGTTAGGCATTTGTTTAGTTGAAGATAACGAAAGCAGTATTGTGTTTTTTGGCGGTCGTTTTAAGCTCCGATATATTCTCGTTTCTAAATACAGAACCTCTTCAATATATCCATTTGGGAAATAGTTCGAGTTTATCCAACAGTAATCCTGTGATTTTTTATGTTTTTTGTGAAGTTCAGCTCTCCAATCTGAGAGTCGGCAATGGAGTATTTACAAGCACTTCTGTAGAGGGATGATATGTAGGGTTCAAGCAAGCGTAGGGTTCAAAGGGACTGCGGAAAAATTAGCCAAAAATAAATAAAACTCAAACTAATGGTCAATCAAAAAAAGTACTTGATCGTTTTTACGGTTTTGACACCATGAAGCTAGTCGAAGTAATCAGATATAACAACACTTCATTTGGACCTAATCAAACATTTATCCGGTTTCGCAGAACAATAGTTCTGAAATGCAAAAACTTTCTTGATTACAAATTGATAAGATCAAACAGAATTTTCACGATGTGACAAGATACGCTAACAATCGCTGTTCAATTAAAAAGTCGAGCAATTAATGCAGAATAAGTTTTAAGTAAAAAAATTTTAGCATCAGTAGCTATCGATCACCTGCAGCACAATGAGTGGGACATAGACGTCGCTAAAGCTATTTTCTTTGCAAACATTATTTTCATGAGCTCATTATAATAATTTGGGTCTAAATCTCAAGTGTGCTTCATCATGTGCCATGAAAAGATCAATATGATCAATATTCAGCTATTCAAAAGATATTACCTGTTTCTATCATTATTTTCAAATTAATAGCACCCAAGGGTTGGTGGCAGAGCAAATCAGCGCTGCATCAGTCTATAGACATTCTGTTTTTAGGAAGAGCAGTACTCTGTTCCTGTCTCAACTTAAACTGGCGGGTCTGATTTTTGAGTAGAATTTACTTCATGAAAAACAATATGTTCAACTTAACTACCGCCAACAAGGTTTGCTTTATATGCGATTCGAACTTCCGCGTGGTTACTAGTATATTTTAATTTGCGTAGCAAGTCGTAAACACTGAGCTAAATGGGCTTTGTTGTAATTGCGTACAAACCATCTTAAATATAAATAGTGTGTATACTACTATTGAAATTACCAGTTGCAAGCTACAAAAGTATGACGTTACTCTGCTCAGACTTAATTTTGAGGTATCAGTAATTTTCAGACTATACAGGATAAGTTTATTATGGGCGAACTCTATGACCACAATATAATCATAAAGAAGAAATACTGCAGATAAAGAAACTTAAAATATTCTTGAGATACAATTTTTCCGAACTGAGTTAAATTTTGCTCTTGAAATGTGCTGGTTCAGCGCTGAAAAACTCTGCGACTAAAGTCCGAGCAGCAAATTTTTCATCTCTTGAGTTTTATCTTTTAACTGTAGTAGATAGCCTCATTTCAGTTTTTGAATAATTGATTGATGAACAGAATGAAAATCAGATTTATATTGTTTAAGTTTTTGCACTTTTAATCAAAATTTCTCATTGTAAAATACACTATTGCTTGGGATTTTTTAACGAATAAATGGAACACAGTACGATAAAACATTTTAAAAAAAGGTTTAACCACGCGGGATATCATCTGCAAGATTTGTCATCAGTTGTCAAAATTATCTTTTAAAAAATCTATTACGTAATTCCACTGATATTTGTCACGACAGCAGAGAAGTATCGTGTTTGATTTTTGACGCAAAAGAACGAAATTTAAATCCCCTGCTTCCATCACGTTGTCTATGTGAGGATGAGCCCCCACTCAACCGTAAATTCAAGTTGGCCACAGCTTAGCTAATACTGGATTCACTGATGATACCCCATGACAAATTCAGACGCAAAAATTGTCACCATTGTTAAAGTAAAGGGTTAATCCTTCTCATGAAAAGAGCAGCCTGAAACGTGGAGAATAAAATGAAAAAAGGCAGCTGAGAAATAACAACTATTTATTATTTCACAACCACCAGGTTCATTTTTTGTTTATAAATTCTCAAAATGTTTTATGAGATGATTGGTGTTTCTTTTAGGTGACTGATTCAATGATATAACATATAACAACTAATAATCACCTTTCTACCTTTATAAATAGTTTGTTTACTAATAGTCTTTTTGTGTTTAATTATGTGTTAAAACTCTTAATAATTAGAACCGCAACTCCAGGTATATTACCTTAAAATATTGAGATTGTCTTTTTTGACAAAGCAGAAACAAATCAAATTTTTTCGGCAGCTTTGCGGGCCTCAAATTGTCTGCCCTGTCAATCATTTTCTACCTCTCAAAGCTTTCATAAAATAAATAGATGCTCTGAACCTTTGCTCAATCCTCAACTCCAGCTGTTGTCCCGATATCTTTTTACGCAGTAATCTGGAGCAATGTAATCTAGTGGTTGAAGCTAATTCCTTCTCAGATCACAAATTGTTCATAGCAGAAATGTCTGTCAGGCTCACAAGAAAAGAACAAAAGCCTCTCTTCCAAAAACTCAACATCAACAAGGCAGATTGGCACATATTCATCTCTCATTTTGAATTCCCCACTATGTCAAACAGATGTCCCAATGACTTGCTACATTGCTTTTATCAGAGTTTGTGAAAAGTCAATGCTTGTGAAAAATCAAAACCTCGTATAAAAAAACGCCGGCTTGACGCACCATCTTATATGTCTTCTCATAGTGTACACATAGAAAACAAGCTGAAGACGCTAAGGAAATCAAACAAAAGATCAGCGGAAATTAGAAATTTAGAGGTGGAGTTAAATTTATCCTTGCTTAAGGACAAACAAAATTTATCGAGGGTTTCTGTATTCCAACAAACAACGATGCATACAAATTTTTGCGAAGACTAAACCAAGAACAGACATTCCATGAGAAAATGAAATATAGAGGCCAAGATATAATGGGTTCTCAGAAAATCGCGGAACGTTTCAACGAGCATTTTTCTTCAGTATTCATCGAAGATAATTCTGAAATTATTGTGCCTGAAACAGCTCAGCCAGAGATTTTTCTAGACGATATCACATTCAACGCAAAAGATGTGCTAGACAAAATATCACAAAGTAAATCTGGTGCCAACTCTTATCATCAAATAACACCATCACTCCTTGAAGCCTCAGCGCCGTACGTTATAAATAGTATCTTGTATATATTTAGCTGCATTATTAATGTTTGCCAAATTCCCATAGTCTGGAAAAACATACACGTGCGTCCTCGTCACAAAAATGGTAGCAAAACGGAAATTAAAAACTACAGATCAATCGCAATGCTCTGTGCAATTTCTATAGTTTTTGGAAAAATAGTTTACAAACAAATTAAGAAGACATTCGAAAGGAAGCTTTGCACTGCTCAACATGGTTTTTGGGCAAAAACATTCAACAGTCACCCAATTGTTACTATATTGTGATAACTTATATCAAGCTTTAGACGAAAATTCATCCCGATAACAGTTTACCTGGACATTGAATTCAATATTATTATTATTATTTTTATTTTATTATTATTATTACTACTATTATTATTATTATTATTATTATTATTATTATTATTATTATTATTATTATTATTATTATTATTACTATTATTATTATTATTATTATTATTATTATTATTATTATTATTATTATTAATATTATTATTATTATTATTATTATTATTAGTATTATTATTATTATTATTATTATTATTATTATTATTATTATTATTATTATTATTATTGTTATTATTATTATTATTATTATTATTATTATTATTAGTATTATTATTATTATTATTATTATTATTATTATTATTATTATTATTATTATTATTATTATTATTATTATTATTATTATTATTATTATTCAACAGCTAGAGTGCTTAATAATTGATTAGCATGCGAGTGATTTAATTATTTTTGCTGAGGGTGTAACTTTAAAAAAACTCAAACTATTTTTAAAAACCATTTACCCTCAAAAACCAATGTGTTTTATCCATATTACGTTGAGATAATGTTATTTTCCCAAATAAAAAATAAATAACGTTAATATAAAGCTTCTTTTCCCAATAACGTGTTTGTATTTTAAATTAACTATCAGCTTCGAATAAATTAGAGATAGAATAAATATAAAATTAGAGGTCTTCTTAAAATGAGCAATGGAAGCTTTTCACTGACATTTAATAGCTCAATTGGTGTCAAATTTCAATACAAATATTTGCAAAACAGGAGACTTGACCTTCTGTATGTGTGATGTTGAAAGTTCAATAAAATGCTCTTCTTGACTCCTTTATAGCCTGAGGTACTATTATAGCTTGGGTTCATTATCACCTTGACCGCTACACATTATAAATTACAATACACCTTCAGTTCACAAAGACCTACCCTCATCAATGATGGCATTATGGAATCCCCTCCCCGAGTTAGGAATTAAATTATAATCAGCTTTCTTACCCTCATATTTCCGTTTGTTTACAATAGCGAAGAAGACTGAGCTAGTAAAATTCAGTGCTTTTTATGAGTTGGGCATTAGGTCTTGTCATTTTGTAAATTTGCTGTCATTCAATCGGGGGATTCTTACAGAGGAGAAATTATACCTCTTATCAACCCTTCAACTCTCAAGGGGGATAAATACACAGGTAAATTTACTCCAAAGCCAGGAAGGAACACCATCATTTGTTGTTTGTTCGTCCTTGTGACGTTTTGCATTTCTCTCTCCTTTATTCTGTCTGTGAACTTCGGTCGCCCCTTTCCGGTGTTGTTACCAGAAATTTTATCTTACTTTAGCTCACGCACGATGAAAGAAAGTTCACGAGATTACAGTATCAGCTATTATTCATCCACAGCTTAATATTATATTTCCCAAATTTTCATTGTAAGAGCAAAGCGTTGATATAGGATTGAGGTGTTGGTTTATCATTAATGGCATTGTAAATAATTAATGTTCTCCGTACATTCTTGAATTGATCCTGCCTTTACAAATTCAGGTGTTCGCACTTCCTACCAATTCTGCATCCTTGACGTTCCCCTACACTTTTATCCTTGAGAGATGACGTCACAGAAATTGTGCCCAGCCCACCAAACCAGTCAGGAGAATAACCCAACAGCGGTCGCCGAGCAAGTACAATCAAGCACAGGTATTCTAAGCATTATAAATGGAGTTCGTTCTTTTTGTAGAGCTGCTCAAAAATTGCATTGTTTTTGCAAAATGCATTTTTAATTTTTGCTAAATAATGATCTGCAGGTTAGAAAATTGGACCGATTTGAGCCTGTTTTTGTTTGGGCAACTTATATAATATGTAATTCGTTCTTGTAAAAATTGGAAGGATTCGTGTCTGAGCGGAAAATTTCCAGCACTCGAGCCAATAAATCCAAAAATAAATTAACTTTGCCATCCTTGCATTTGTTGGTGGTTATGTTCATCAAATCATTTTTAGCGTAAGAGCACTAAAGGGTCAACAACCGACTTTGAAATTAACGATTAGTTATCAGCGCATCTTTTTTTCTGCTTCGATTTTAAAAATCATTCTATAGGTTTCGTGCTTTCAGCAACCATAGCCTTTCAATTCTATTGCTACAATTAGGGTGAAAGGCTTCATCAGTTATGTTAAGAGCGATTCGCCCCCATTTTAATCTTCATACAACTATAGCATTCAAAATTATGGACGCAAAGGGTTTGGGATTGGGTTTTGGGGTAAAATGTTTGAGGGAAAGCTATGATATTAAATTATGGTGTTTTAATGAGTCGGCTTGAAAGGAATCATAGTGAAAACCTGGATGAAAATATGGGAAACGCAGAAATTCTATTTCTTTTCTTTTTTGGAGAAGTTCGTACTGAAATACAGAATCCGCTCTCATAATTGCCAACCAAATTACCTAGTTATCAAGCGTAAATCTAAAAGATTATGCGGTGAAGTAGATGAAAAAATCATGAGTGATAAATGATATTTAGGTGGTGTTATGGACGGATGCAAAGTGGAGGTAGTGTTGTTGCCCGCTGACGAGGTGTCTGCCCCTGCCCAATTTAGCCCCGGGGAACGAGTGATGGGCTATGTATTTTGCATTCTCAAACAGAACCTCGTCTGCACACGTGAGTTATGGTTGCTCTCGCGTAATATTCATTCCCTTAGCATTCGCTCAAATTACGAATATTTTCCCCTCGACTCCGGGTTGCTCCAAGTAAAATAGGTAGCATCAATTAAATTAGGATTAATGTTTTCTAGAACTCGAACTGTATTCTCGGTAGTCTTCAGCAATATTTTGTAGTCTTCAGCAAACATCTTCAGAAATATTTTGAATCATGCAAGTACTCGAACTGGTCTTTTGTCGCATGTCACCTTGACTAGATAAAATAGCGTATTTTTTCAATATTTTTCATAATTGAGAGAAATAGTCGGTGGTATTTGTACATTTTTAATGATTAAATTAAAAGATAGTATACATAGGAACAGTTTTCACTATTTTTACAATGGGAACGAGAACAAAATCAAAAAGAACAATAATGACAATAAAAAGATGACACAATTTTACAGGTTTTTCACCTGTCATTACTCCGTTTTTGCAATCAACACGATTCATTGCTGTTTTCATTCGTTATATGGGCGATCGGCGTGGATCATTTTTAATAAACTAGCACTGCTATAAATTGATGGACATGATAGAGGCTAGGACATCTCTGAAACAATTGCTTTACTCCTAAAAATTGATTTTCTTTCTATCTACAGTTTCAGCTACTCTTTCCAAATCCACCTCCAATTTGGAATTGATTGTGAGACCTGCTTAAGCTTTCCATCAAATTCGACTGCTCCACTTTCCCAATTAGATATTTTTTCATTATATTCTTCGCCAGTCTCGAGTGTCCATATCTGACGAAGGCTTCCGTCCCATCATTTCCCCCAAATTGCTCTAATATCGAAGCACCTCCCGGATGTTGTGTTCGAAACTTTGTGAAGTCATAGACTAAATTGTCAATGATGATCCAAAGTGAATCTGACGTGCAGTGTGTCAAAATTTCGTCCCGCGAGAAAGCTTCTAAACAAGGAGTTAATTTTTTGCCCACTCTGGGTAATGTAGCATAATTGTGGGTGATTTCCGTTGAGGAGTTGGCGCCCATATTGTCTAGCTGGTTTGCACTTTTGCTCAAGCAGATTTAGTATTGCTATTCAAGTAATTTTCAAAATGAATCGTTTATAGTTGACGTTTCATTATAAAATTTGTGGTTTCAAAGTGGTTGGAAGATTTTTCAGACAATTTTCGCTTTCATCAATTCTGATATCTCAAGCTTAGTTGTGACAGTATGAAAGTCACGCTCTAATCGAGGTTAAACACTCATGATTTTATTATTTGCTCGCCTTATTAGTAAACTTTGTACTTGGTTTGAAATCTTTGAACTTGAAATGAGCCACAAGTCTAACATTCCTCAGATTTCTGGTGAACTGGTTGCAAGTTTCCATTTGCAAATATGGTCGGAGTCATATGTATTCTTTGCAGACTAAATATTGACCACTATGTCCGCACAATTCAATAAGGATGGAAAATGTAACGTGACGTCATCAAGTTTCCATCAGCGTAGAACTAGTTTTTGATTCAATTTCAGAACCAGTTTTTTATTTGCCTTTTGATGCTAAGCTGATTTCATCAAGGATCAGAAGCTTTGTCAAATCAAAATTAAAAAATTAATATAAGTCACGGAATAAATTTCTTTGCATTATTGCTTGGTTGTTTTTCTTTGATTGCGCTCAGTTGAATGTTTTTTTATTTTTGCTCTGTATACATGAATAGCTGCTGCAACCCAACTCGCTAGATAAATGGAACATAAGGTTTAGTTGAAGCTTTTAGAAGGATCTCAGACACTTAAGTTAAGAAAGCTGCGCTGTTATTTTGGTCAAAACTTTTGTTTTTGGTTAGGTTTGCTTACATTTAGCCATGGCCATTGACAATCATACCTTGAGCGACCAAGGCCAATTTTATAAAACTTCTGAATTCGAGATGTACGGGTTCCAAAATTTTCATTCAAAATTTTTTGACCAAAAATTTTTAAAAGTAGAAAACAAAAAGAAAAACTTACCCGGCTCAGCGGCTCAGTTTTTGTCTAGGTAAACAAAACTTATTATATATATATATATATATATATATATATATATATATATATATATATATATATATATGTAAGTGTATATATATATAAATATATATATATATATATATATATATATATATATATATATATATATATATATATATAAATATTTAGATGAAAAAGTTAGATGAAAAAAAACATTAAACTAAAATCCCCTTTTCACTTTTTTCGATTTCGAGGGTTATCTATTAACTTTTTAGGTAAAAATTATGGTTTATTGGTTTTTCAGTTTGTTCTTTTCTCTTAATGAATGAATAGGGCTACATTCTTGTTCATTTATTTTCTGACCCTCATTTTGCCTTCCTGGTGTAATTTTTGTCTCATGATAATTTAACAAAAACACAGTTAACGAGTTTTGATTTTTTTCCTTTCGAAAGTTTTTGGAAATAATTTCTCTGTGTTTTTTTCTGTTTGCTTAACTTTCGTTTTCAATTGTTTCATTGTCAATCATTTATTCTTGATCAACAACTTCACTACAGTATTTTTGTTTCAAAGGCCAGTAAATTGATATCACATTCGTTTCACTACTTTTTTTGTGCTAAAGACGATTAGTTCAAAAATTTCAACCCTGTTTCCTTTTTTCAACACCTGTTCTTTTGAAGTTAACTATTGCGGTGTTATTGAAACCGGCAGTCTTGCAATTGTTTTCTAGTGCTAGCAAAAGTTAATTGGAAAATTGTCTGTAGCTTTCGTTGACCGTTAAGTATTTCTAGGGCTAACCAAATTTTATCAAGTTTTAAAGCAGCTTAGTTTGTTTACATATCACCATTTTAATGATTTGTTTCATTTTTTCTATTTTTGTGTACAATTTTATCAGTTCATTTGATCTCTGATTTTTCAGTTTTTTAAAATTTTTTCTTGTTCATTTGTCTCCAATTTTTTAATGTGAATTGGAACTTGAAATTAAACGATGTCTTGGTTTTGCGCAAAAGTATTTATTTTATTGAAAAGATGTTTCAAAATGTTCTTTTTTAAAAATTGAGCCTGTCTGTGATTGATTTTCGCTAAATCTGTAGCATATATGCAAGTGTTTTTTAAAGTGATTTTTTAAGCCAGTTGATAACTTTGGACAATCGATGTTTTCATTGGAAAAATCGGAGTGAGCTCTGAAAGAGCTCACCCAATTGCTCAAAAAGTCTTTTGAAATTTTGTTCCAAGTAGGAAATGGATATAATAATAATATAAATGGATATAAGAAGTTGCAGTTTTATACCATTTTGTACCATCACCGCTTGTATAGATGTATTTAAAATACATGAGCCAAAAATGTTTCCAGAAATCGACTTCCTCTTAAAGCTGAAATGGAATATTCTAATTTTAAAGTTCACATTTAATTTAAGAATGAACGTTTTGTGGTAACTGCCTATAAACCTACGATAGTAAAAATTATTTGAGCTGCAAAATCATAATTGATTACCTTCCTACTCGATTAAGTGTTGTGTTTAGAGTTCAAACTTCGTCTGAAGGGTGAAGCCAGCTGTCGTTTCGAGATGTTTGCCAACTGTTCTGACTTGGACGATGATCTGGACTCCACGACTAAGGCTTCCTGGACATCCTGGAGGTCAATGACGAACTGTTCCAAGTCATTCAACTACGATTCCAGACAAATGACAACACATAGCAATAGAGAAATCTATCTCAACTCTATTTACGACATACTCAAAGAAGGTCAGCTAATACAAAAAAGAACAATACTTGGATAGGATGAGAAGTCAAACATGTACTTCACGGAGTTTAGTCAAATAACACTTGAGAGCTGTGCAATTAGAAAGATAAAACAAAACTGGATAACTTTATTGGAAGCTTATTTTATCATTTTAGACTGCCTAGATGAAGAATTTCTGTCCTCTAAGTGAACATTATAGATTACCCAGTGTCCTTATTGCTCGAATGAACTGAAATCCATAATGAGATCTTGTATGATTAAGCGCTTAGAAGTTATATTTGGTAGCAATTGGTTGATAAATAAATCTAAGCAGATAAAACCCCTGTTACAATGTACCAAAACTGGAATTACAACTTGTTTTAAAAATCAGCCGACCAGCAGTTAACTTCGTATTTGCTTAAGTTAACCTCTAATTTTGCGCTTACTACGTGATCAATACCTGTACTCTTCAAAGTTTAAATAACAAATTGCTGATTAGCCCGCGCTAATATCTCGGCCTGTGAGAAAACTTGGCATTTAAAACATATCTTAATTATATTTAATAACGAATTCATCAGAAGCAAGTTTTAGGCTAAATGTACTTTTCTATGCTGAAAACAGTGACAAAATATTGATTTTTCTTTTACTTATTTTAATATAAGTTAATTAAAAAATTTGAAAATATTTAATATATTTAATATTTAATACATTTTAATTATTTAGTATTTAAAGATATTTAAATATTGACTTTTACTTATTTCAATCGAAAAGTGCTATTTCGTAAATAATGAATTTCATAGACCTTCCAAAATCCGCACAACCAAAAATGAAGAATCCTCGAATGAGTTCCTCGTCAACTGGAGATGATCAGAAGGTGTACACATTGGAGGCAGGGGAGTACAGATTCCCATTCACCTTCCAGCTCCCTGTCAAAATTCCACCCTCCTTCAACTCAAACGAGGGCAAAATCATCTATAACCTGTCTGTACTCTTGTCAGTGTAAGTGGCACATAAAAAAATATAAGAGATAAAAGAAGTATGCTATGTTGAGAACCCTCTCTGTGAACCGAAACTTGATACATCTGGATAAGAAACATATTCTAAGAGACCTCACTAAGATCTTCTTGGTAAACCATTCTTGATAATCCTTGCAAACATCACGACATATTACAAGGCGGGAAAACATCAAAAATCATGTACTACGAACTTGCAAGATCTTTGAACGAGTATCAAAAATTGATTCAGTAAGCCGGCCCGCTTAAAATTTTCTTTATATTTTTTTCGAATACGATTATTCAATTTTGCAATCTGATTTCAATGATAGCGGAATTATGTCTTCTTTCAAAGCTTGTAATCTAGGATAACGCCCATCTAACGAGAAGAACAGGATAACGCCCATATATTATCGAACAACATCCTAATACAAATATAATCTTAATTGATACAAAAGAGAACGAATTCAAATATATGTTTTGCTGGATCGTACGGCGAGAAAAAATACTTCCAAAAGTTTTTTACTGGGTTACATAATAGAACTGTCAAAACTGATGTTTGAATTGCATTCACTCATACATACATACATACTTAGATACATGCATACAGCTTATTTTATGTTGTTGTAGGCCTCAGTTGAAGAGTCAGTACAAGATCTGCAGCAGGACAGTGCAAGTTGTGGAGAAGCAATATGTAACACCTCTTTCCACTGCCTTAACCCAAACACCACAATCGGTACTATAAAAAACATAAATAACAAAAGTATGGATCTTTCCCATTATAGCCCCCCAGATTAGGGGTCAGATAACCTATAGCCCCCCAATCATGGTAAATTTACCATAATGCGGGTATATTTTCATGGGGGGGTATAATGAGAAAGACCCAAAAGTCTTCCCGGGTTTAGGTGCGCGACCCTAGACCGCTCTGATCAGACCATTTCCCAGACTTTGCCCTCTGATCAGACCATCGTGCGACCCAAGGCCCTCTGATCAGACCGTAGTGCGACCCAAGAAATCGTGCGATCATAGTGCGACCCAAAGGCCTTCCGATCAGATCATCGTGCGACCCAAAGCCCTCTGATCAGACCATAGTGCGACGATCAGACCATAGTGCGACTCAAGAATTGGTGCGACCATAGTGCGACCCAAGAAACTTGTGCAACTTTAGTGCGACCGATGCTCCCTCTGATCAGACCATTCTTGAATACATGTCATAATCTGTTGTTATCTGTTTAAATTATTCAATTCAAACTTATATACTACTCGACTTAAAATCTAATATATTAGTATATCTTGTTAAGGTTAGGACAAAGCTGATTGATAAAAATTCATTCAGTCATTTTGAAGTCATTTTGAAGTGCCTGTAACTTTTTTGGGGATATGAAAAACAGTGATAAAAAACTGCAGTCAAATAAATATGGTCAGTTAATAATCTGTGGTCAGATTTTGGGGCAACTTATGTCCAGACTTTGGTCTCTGATCAGACCGTAGTGCGACCATTGTCCAGACTTTCGTGCGACCTATGATCAGACTAGTGTGCGACTTTGCCCTCTGATCAGTCCGTAGTGCGACCATTGTCCAGATTTCGTGCAACCTATGATCAGACTATAGTGCGACTCTGCCCTCTGATCAGTCCGTAGTGTGACCATTGTCTAGACCATCGTGCGACTCAAGCGTTTCCCAGACCATGTATTTTGGATCGCATCACGCCACCAGTGTGCGACCCAAAAGGTCTGATAAGAGCAGTCTATGGTCGTGCACCTAAACCTGGGTTATTTTGTACTCCTCAGGTCTAATTCGTCTTTTTTTCAACCAGCTTTCCTGTGCTTGCCTCTTATATTCTTCATCCCGAACTATCAAATACGGCTCGCAAGCCCGAGATATAAAATCAAACTATATTAATATAGCCATCATTATAGCTGAATAATACAAAATATGCCGAATTATATTGCATAACTGCCAAATATAGCACATGCTGTCAATTTTCAGCGCTCAGATTTGTGTTCTGCTTCTTCACTACTCCAGCCGGACTTGATGACGTCAGGCGGAGGGGAGGTGGTTGAGGAGGCAGTGATTGGGTGCTGTATGCCTGACCATCTGGACTTGAGTGTCAGTTGGGATAGGGACACGTATTCACCTGGTGACGTCATGCTTGTGACGTCAGTACTGAACACAACTGCGCCCAAGGAGGTTTCAGTGCACGGAGGATACATTAACTTGATACAGGTGAGATATGATATTAACTTGCCTGGTGAAATTAAAACTGTACTTTTTCGATAATGTGTGTCTTGATGAGACTCTCGACAACACGCTTTAATTTATTGACGTTAATTATTTTCATAAATATTTATCCCTTACTAATAGTTGTCCATTATCAATGTCCTTTATGCAAAATTTTGTTTGAAATTGTTCATTGATAGATCGGAAACTAACGCGCGTACAGTTTTAATTTGCACATAAGATCACAGCTTTTCAGCTCCAGATTTTAATGACTCGGCTATGTCGCCTTCCTTCCCTAAGCGGTCGTGAATGACTCAGGGTTTTGTACTTAAATCTTCATTGCCAAAATTTAACAAACAACCTAACTTATCAATACTTTACCATAAATTTTCTGGTAAAGTTGTCTTATCCACATCTTGATAGGATGATGCAACATTTGTTTGAAAGTCAGCAAGATCTTGCATGTCCTTGTGTTGTCTTGAAGGATCAGGTTTCGTCCCTTTTGGCGTGTTATGATGCCTTTTCAAATACTGTAAATGGAAATTGTTATTGTTGCAAACCTTCAAATATAGTTGAATGTTAGGGATTTTATGAAAGCCCGATTTGTTTTTTATTTAAATTTTAGGCTGCCAAAAGCTTTTCGAGAAAGATGCAAAAGCCATATCATTGAAAAAGCTGACAATTGAACGAATACTTGACAAAATCTCATTAGTTTTTGTTTTCCGAAGATTAAATTATGCTTGATGTTCCCCACAAATTTTCATTTTTAAAAAAATTCTAGTGCTCTTTATAACTTTCAGCTTGGAAAAATACAGAAAAAATATACCAATATGGATCAGTCTAGCTATTCAATGCAGGCTGCAAAATAGCATCAAAATTGTATCAGAAAATTACTCTTTTTTCCATATTTCATAAGAAAATGACCTTATCAAAAAATGAGCTTGTGTTTTTAGGGTTGCGTATATTTGTTCGTTGTAAATCGCTTCGATCAATGAGTTATAATACATATAAAACAATATAGGTACAATTTCGATTTAAAGTTCATTTGGAAAATATTCCAGAAGAAAGTTTTAAACTCAACAGATTTTTGCAGCATATTCAAACACTTAACACAGTCAAAGTTTTGAAAAACTTTGTATTTTGGAGCGGAGAAAAAAAACGTCACTGTTTTTGAACGATTCAATTTCCTCGAGAACTTGAACCAAGCTAAAGTTCCTCGAGCACACATGTTTAGTAGAATCTCGTTGTTTTGTTCAGTTCCAACATTGGACAGGCTGGTATATGAGCATATGAACACTGGCTGGTTGGTTAAACACAAATTTTGCATCGAAAGTTTTGCTTCTAAATAACCATTTCTCAAATAAAATCTCAATTTTTCAAGTTTTCCGAAATTGTTTTTGACTTTTTGCTGTGATTCTGATCCAAATTTAATTTTGTCGCAAATGTTTGGTTGCCAAACTGATTGAATTCAAAATATTGTGTGATATCAAACGTGAAATCTTGAAAGAAAGTGGGACACATGATGACACAATAATGACTTGCTTAATCAACTTTCAATTACTGATCAAGACTTACTTTATTTTTGTTTTTTATCAACAAAATTGAGGTCTCAGTATGCGATTCACCGAAACTGCTTTGAGGAGATAATTTCATGGTGTGAATGGCAGTTTTTATTCTCAAAAATCTGACCCTCTTCAGTTAGCCGCACCTCCAACACTCCCCAACACCCCCATGCTAGCGTACATACCTTAGCCCCAGTTGGCTACTGCCAAAGGTAACCACTCGCCGGTCGATTGAGAGCAATTCACCCGACCCCGACGTTATGGGATAATGTTTTCATAGTGATAAACTTTGAACGAAATTTCAACAGCAGTTTTTGCATCAGACAATTGAGTTTATATACAAAAAAAAAATATTTAAAATCCTGAATTTTTTAAAAAAGAATTTTCCAATCTTCAGAAAATTTTTAAAATTTAAACTTAAGTACTGGAAATTAAATAATTGGAAAAAAATTGAATAAAAAGAGGTAAAGTTAAAATTAATTGTTGATTTTTTTGAACACTTGTCCCTTTGTTGAACAAACGCGGGAGTCAGACCTTTAAATCAATATACAGTTACTTGTCAACAAGCTCTTGGAGCACGATGAGGACTTTATTCAAAAACTTTACTGAAGGTGCGCACCCAGGATTTTTTT
Source organism: Convolutriloba macropyga (assembly GCF_964194025.1). NCBI lineage: Eukaryota > Metazoa > Xenacoelomorpha > Acoela > Convolutidae > Convolutriloba > Convolutriloba macropyga. The sequence goes on from NC_134468.1 coordinate 854,990, forward strand.
TATTTATTCTTTATTCTCCTACAAAATTTAAGCAATGGTTTAGCGTTGCCACCACCCAAGCCAACTGTTGACATGCCGATAATTCTCTAGCAATCAAAATTCAAGTTTTAAAGGACCTCATGCAAGATAATTACGCCCTGATTACTTTTATATTTCTCTTATAATCTATTGATTGATATGCTCACTCACTTTTATGCTAACTCTCTCTAGTTTGTTCTTGACGTCACAATTTCCTCATTTTTTTTTCACTTTAAATGTTTTCTGAACGGAGAATTAGCCTAAAACTGGCGTAATACACTTACAAACATTCTATAGAACATTTCCCATTATCTTTACAAGCAGAATAGCTTTTATACTTAGCATTTTGCAACATTTCGTCTTCAGCTTGCTGAATCTATTCGATCTATTCGATGAGCCTTGATCTAATTAATCTAATGGATTTGTGATGATTACCCTTCATAAACTAGAGAGATACCTTGACACTGTGTCCTTGTGTTCTAACCATTTCCTCCTCCTCCTCCTCCCTTAGTTGCGAACTGAATTATTTGAAGCAAACACGTGAACACTAATTTTTAAGATTACCCCCATAGTATAAAGATTTACAACTTCTTTTGTTCCATCTTAATGCCATCTTTTTTTGATGGCATCTCTTTCGCTGTTCTGATTAGAAAGCTAAACTCGAACGAGATTTGACAAATTCTTAATAAATACTGATTTAAGCATAAATTAAAGTTTATGTTCTATTTGTGAACTGCTAACTAGTATGTCAAGGGTAAATTGCCATAATCAACAATCAGTACAATTTTGGGCTTAGAAAAGCTTTTATTTAAACTGTGAAGTTAAAATTTAAAAAAATACTAGTGATTACTAAAATACTCAGTTTGTAGTAATAAACCCGTGCATCCGTTTATATGTATCTTCTAACTAAGGAAAAAAATCGAGAGCTCTTCCTCACAGCTTCGCTCAAAATGATAAAAGATGGTTTTAAAAACGTCATTTAGCTGCGCTATAATCCATTAATGAAATAATATTGTGCAAATTGGGTAGTACTTGATCAATTAATGATTTTATATGAAACACTCAAATGGATCATTTCGTTTGATCAAAAATTGCTGACGTCATTTCAAAATGCTCATAAGGAAAAAGAGTATTGTTTGCAGCTGAACTCGATTTGCGTCAATCGAAGCTTCTCAAGTGAAACGCTATAAAGCTTTCCAAACAATATTTATGGTTGTATGTTTGTATAATTAATACTTCCCTCCTGAACAAACTGAGCCTAATAAAAAATCCAAGCCTGTTTCGTTATTTTTGGCGCATCTTCTATCGCCACACTAAAGTTCAACGTCTATGACGTTGCATTTCTTTTATTTGCTTTCCTGGTTCAAGTTTCATCAGTTGAAGAAAAATGGTGCTTTCTAAGCAAATACAACAATCGATGCAAAGCTTATGACAGAAAACAATTTCAATTTGGTATGTACGACGAACGCCCACCTCAATTTTTGCGAACTTAATTGGCAACTTAATAAGCAAAAAACCTTAACTTCGAAGAGTAACATATTCTCCTCTAGTTACTCTAGACTGCGCTAGTGAAAACGGCAGAAGTATCAGAATACAAAAATTTGATTGCTGACCAATCAGAATTCGTGAAACCTAAATGTTCTTTTATGATTGGTTTTTTGCTTCGCAAAGCACTCATCGAAGTTTTGATGTTATGAAATAGGAGGTAAACATTAACATACTTATGCTCGAAAATGGTTTTAAGCCCGAAAGAGGAAAAAACTAATTGCTGGGTACATCAATATCAGTTTATCATTGATTGCGATAGATTCATGTGAAGTCCCACGAGTTATTGCCAAACGAAAAAAAAAATTAGCATCTAGATTCAGGCTATGACTCATTTAGGTCAATTGAACGCATAAAGTTGCGGTGAAAATCTCGACCATTTTTTGAGCAATCAGAATCGATGAAATTTCTACATTTTGCGGTCGGGTGACGCTCCACTTGGCCTCTCCGTGGCCGCAACCCCCCCCCCCCCTTGACGGGAGGAGGGGGGAAGGTTGAGACCAAGGATAGACCTTCGTTACGTTAGTTGACGGTATATTTGTCTGCTTACGAAATAATGATTCAAATTGGTCAATCAGAGCTTCAGAATTAATTTTATCGCTCATTTTACTTCAATTGTCGACTAAATTTCTCATTTTTGGTTGTCGGCTAAACCTTCTGTCGGCCAATACGGCGGCCACCGTAAAAAGCGTATCCATTCCAGTGGTAAATTTTCATAAATTTCAGAACCTTTCAGTAAAAAGTAAGAGACTGTGAAGGCAATAGTGAATACGGCAGAGGTATTAAAATATAGATTTTTCAGATTAATCAATCAGAAATTAGGAAAGTATTTTCTTGTTTCTGAATGGCTAAGAATTGAACAATTTGCCCACAAAAGTTGCCATCTTTTAAGATACGATTTGCACGTTACCTCAAATAGGCTTGGAAATCATGCCAAGCCGAAGGAAACATCAATCTATCTTGCATGAGTGCTAATCAATCTGGCGTTTGGTCAATGACAAATGGTGACCGGACAGTAGATCGAAAGGACAACAGATCGAAAACAGAAAAATTGGGACAATAGATCGAAAATTAATCTCTATTCTTATTGGTTGAAATTAAGCATTATTTGCGAGCTGCAATATATTTACCACATTATGGCCATGCCTCGCGAGCCATGGCCATGCCTTAGTGGCCCGTGGGACTTGATATGAATCTATCACAACCGAACAAAATATCACAACAGATTATGTTATATGCGATATAATAAATGAGCGCTCAAATCTGATTGGCCTATACTCAAATTGAATAATTTAATTTTCGATCTGTTGTCCCAATTTTGGCTTTCGATCTGTTATCTTTCAATCTATTGTCCTAGCACCCTGCTGATCGACACGAAGCAATATTTTAATTATAATTAATTGAATTCATAATGCATGAATTACATGAAATACTTTAGTTATGTTGAAATCAATGAAAATTGCCTTGGAAGAAACAATTATTTTTTACTAATCATACTATTGGATGCCATGAAGATTGAAACAATTTGATATCGGCAGCCAAAAAACTTTTTTTATTAAAATTTTTTAATTAAAAAATGAAAAAAACTGCTAGCGTTAAAACAGCGGAAACTGTTGAGAATTTACATCAATCTAAATTTTCATTAATTTTTCAAAAAGATTTGTATTGAAAAGCAAAGCACTTTTTTCCAACTTATTCAATTCAAAAGAATTGAAATTTGGCTGGCATGTGAAGTTAAATCAATATAGAATAATATCAAAAATTTGTAATCTATATATTAACGGACACAAAAGTCACCTGAGAAATTTACAAAATTTAAGAGATTACACGAGAGAGAGAGAGAGAGAGAGAGAGAGAGAGAGAGAGAGAGAGAGAGAGAGAGAGAGAGAGAGAGAGAGAGAGAGAGAGAGAGAGAGAGAGAGAGAGAGGAGTTTTCGCCCTAATACTTGCTGAATATCAATATACTACTTCTGGTGGTGAAAGTATAATTCAAAAATCCAATTCTGGCCTTGTTATTCGGCATCAAGTTGTTCTATTGTTATCTCTCAACTAATTTCAGATCTATTCTGTTCCAGACCCCAAGCCCGTTTATGACCACCGGTTACAAACTATGAGTTGCAATATAGGCACATGGTTCGCATTACTGGTTAATACAGACCCCTTAATCTAGTTTAAATTCGCCCTGATTTTAGGGCTGAAGATTTCACTCACGAAAACTTGAACTGCACCTACACTAATGGCGCAGTAAAAAGGATTTAGAAACTTGGCATTGAACACAGAATTTTAGTAGAAGGTGTTGTAATTAAATGTAATAATTCATTGTGGAGGTTGTGTTGTGTTTGGCAGGTGGTGAGCTACACTGGTAAGGACGGGGAGGTGAAAGTGAAGGAGAACAGCATCAGTCGGAGGGACTTCATCTGCCACCCCCTCGCAAAGTTCCCCCTCCCCATCCCACCCAACATACCACCATCCAATATGCAGTACTGCTCATTCATATCCCTCAGATACATCGTCAGGGTTAGCACTCCAAATCAAGTTACTAACTCCTCTGAATCAGTCTTTGAGACGAGTTTCTTTCTTCTGCATGGTTACAAGTTACCATTTATTTATCGTGAATCCAAGTTTGAAATATTTTCAGATGATGATGAAAAACTCAAGACATAAATAAATTTCCCAGATATTTGCATTTACATGCACAAAAACAAGATTGGGCAAGGAGGTCTTAATTTTGGTTCTCATTGACTAATTTAATTTAATAGATATTCCTAAATTATTATTTGTATTAGGCTCTTGCGTGTCTTAGCAGCTTGTATCAAGTGTTTCATTGCGACTAGGTTTAACGACACTGAAAACGTCTTTTTCATGTTTTTTTTTCGTATCCAAAGTAGTTTCCGGTTTTGTTCATTTATTAAGAGGTTTTCACCTATTTTCTGGTTAAGTTATAAGTTAGTGGATATCATTGGTAGAAGTTTTTAAACATTTTTTCTGCATTTTTAGAAAAAATTTTGCGAAATCGGGTTAACATAAATGTCTTGAAACTCAAGAGTGGTGAATAATTATTTTCTAATTGATTGCTTCAATAACTGTGCTTCAATAAAAAACACTCATTTTTTGTAATTTGGCCCAACATAATTATGTAAAGCTATTTTTTAAATAAAAAGAGTGTTATAATTGCAAAAACAATTCATCTGTGCATATAAACGTCTTCAGTAATGACAAAACTTTTCAATTTTTAAACAAAACTCTCAGCAATATAAATTAATTGATGCTAATCATCAGTTTTAGGCAGAGGTACTGTTCAACAGTGCTACTGCTTATTAATCCACGCTAATCAGAAGTTAGTCAGAGTCAAAAGTTGAAAAGCAACTTCTCGAGAATTTTTTTAGGAAACTTCTTTTAACTATGATGTATATCATTTCTAAGAAAACGAGAGGAAACCTTTTACAAATTTAATTAATTACTGTTTCAATAAAAACATCAGTCTATGTTCAGAGGAAAATGTTCCTTCTGTTTTAAAAAATCTATTTTCCGGCTCATCAGCTTAATTCGAAAGATTTCTAATTTGTCATTCGATTGACTGCCAAAGTTGTTTAAAACATTTGTAGTATTAGCGTAACCTGTGAAAAAGGTTACAAAAAAATCTATGACTCTTTTCTTTCAAAAAAATTTAAACAAAAAACTTTGGTAAGAGGTGGTCGTACATAATGCTCCAACTCCACTCGAGCAAATTCTTAGCCTCAATATCTACCAAATAGAGTGGATGTGAGAAAAAGTCAAAAGAATAAAGGATAGATCATGCTCAGTAAATTAAAAATTGATTTATTTTCAATTAGGATAGACATATAAGCCCGTGAGAAGGATGCCAGCTTGGTTTTTCTTCTGGTAGACTGAACAAAAATTGTAGTAAGTAGCACTTTTTACATTCGGTTGAAACGAAAAGTTAACATTAATACAATTTCTTGTACATAAAAAATAACTATTAGGTGAGGTAATCAAGAAAACCATCATATAACAAAACTGAGTTTTCGATTTCAACTTTCTGTTCAATTTTTGAAAATAGCGGCACGAACAAGGGTCTTACAAGAAACAAAAACCTTAATATTTTAACACCTTTTCAACATTTTTTGATTCTGGACTCTCGAATCAAATTTATTCAGTGCACTCGATCCATGAACGCATAAAGTATTCTGCAACAAATGGCGTTATGTTTGCAACTGCAGCTGTTAAAAGCTACAAATTTTGATCTTGACGCGTGATCCGAGGATCAAATTGAAAATGAGAAAACAACTAATTGGAAAAAAAAACATGAGAAAAGATTACAAACTTAAATACAAAGAAAAATAGAATTCGATTCCGATTTCCTCGAGTTCAATATTTTTGGCGATGAAAGCAGTCTTTGATAGTGAGAAAAACACATTTTGTGACAATAAACATGAAAACAAACAGACAAATGTGCGAAGATAGAGTCCTTTAACTGAAAATTATTTAAATTTATTCAAACAACTCATTATATTCTGACAAAATTCAAAATGTTTAAAACCAAAAAGTTTATAGCGGAAAGTCAAGGGAAAAAATTATTGAAAATAACAAAATCTTCGCAAATCTCATTTTTTAAAAAAATAAGTTGCCTCAAAATTGAAAACTGATAGCCCCATTTGACAACAGAAAATTCAGTTGAAGTTCAGCAATAATTTCAAACTGTTCGTTATGGAGAACGGTGAAATTTTTTTTAGTTGCAGTGAGCGACAAATTGTCAATAGTAACAACAAAGTGAGGAAAAAAAATTGAAGGCAAGAGTAAAAAAATCACTAAAAGATTTTAGAAGTAATTGACGTCATCTTTACTTTTTTCAGCTACGAAAAGAAACCTTTAGGCCACTAGAACTGCGTTGAAAATCTGATGAAACCTGATAATATTGAGAAAAGGTGTTGGAGCTGATTTCGCTAAGCTTGCGTAGGCGGGAAAATAGAAACAAAACACTTTCTGTTGTCCTAGTCATTTAGTAGTTATTGTTATAGTTCTAGTTCTAGTTACAGTTTGTCACGTGAGAAAAAAGAGAAAAGGGGAAAATAACAAAAAGCAACACACAGAACTCAACGTAGCAGCCGCAGAAAACGGCTTAAAGTATAACTCAGCAAAGTATTGCAAAAACAAACTGTCTTGAGCAGTAAATAACGTGTTACTGTGTCTTGAACTAGAAATATTCCTGAGCAGTAAATTGTTACTGTGTCTTGTATTCAAAATATTATTCTTGAGCAGTAAATTCTGTTACTGTGTCTTGTATCTACGAATTATTGGAGCTGAAATTCAACTGTTACAACCGCAACTTCTGGTATTCTCAACTTGTGAGTACAAACAGCAAAAGCCAACTTAGGTTTAAATATAAATAATTTTGCACAAACAGGTATTAGACATATATCTTTGTCTTCGATTTGTTTTTTCTATCGGACTGAACTGATATACATAAAGAGATCCCGAATTGTGTGATCTGTAGCAATCCAGTTCAAATTGATAGTTGAAAAAACTAAGATTAGCCAATAATTACGAACAGAGTAGTTAATGCAATGGTAAGTACAGCAGAGCGGATATACAGTGACAAAAGCAAACTGCATCAACGAAGTATCCGGACAGATTTTGTAACCACTCAGAACGAACTGGGCGGTGTAAAACTTTCTTTGTGAAACACAAGGAGAGCAGCCATTACATTTGGTCCGCCGACCCGGACAGTGGAATAAACTGCTGTCCAACCCCACAGTCGAAGTGACAAAGTCATCTACGAACGAGAACAAAACCCAACGATTAATTCAACAACGCCAAGCCTATTAGGCAAAGCAAATAGGAACGTCGAAATGCAAAACTCAATTGAAACAAACAAACAAGGGAGCTGTAGAGTTTCAAGCTGCAGTCCCGAAGTACACAAGAAGTGACTCCGTCACAGAGTCAAAGCGTTTTGGATCGTCAGATCAACAACTTGCGAAACAACTGGATTGAGAAACAGTAAGAAGGTTTTGAGCTCATTAGGAATCAAGATTGACCAAGCAAGCTCAAGACTCTTTATCAGCAGATACTGCAATTGGACGACAGCGTTCAAAAACTCGTGAATAAGAAATCTGAGACTCTCCGAGACCCAGATATTTCTTTAAAACGCAAACTTGAGACAGAAAAATGCTTTCAATATTTGAACGCAGAGTGGTTACCGTATATCCACGGAGAGACAAACATGTCAAGCCAGCAAAGCCAGCCAACTCTTCATGCCAATGAAGAGCAACCGCCTGCGAATAATGTGCATCAGTTAGAACAAAACGTTGGAATTCCAGAGTTTAACCAAAACCATGATAGCACAAGCTATGCAACGACGAATACGGTTACACGAATCGTGCAGACAATCAACCAGGATACAGAAAACGTTTCGGAAACATCTTCAGTGAAACGTCGGGTTGAAGAACGAATAAAGGAATTTGAAATTGATTTTGAAAGAAAGTTGCAAACCGAACGAGCCCAATTTGATCGAGAGATGTTGGAGCTAGAAATGCAAATGAAAGAACTAGAGATGCAACATCAGCTTCGGCAAAAGGAGCGAGACCTAGAGCTCCAATTGCAAAGAACAGCATTGGAGAAAGATGACTTACGTTCTCAATCGACTAAGGCGCGTGACAAGTCACCTTTCAATTGGACCCCAAAAGGGAGAGATGTCCGGAGTGGGCGAATTCGATGAACGACACGCAAACACCAATTCGACCAAGAGCTCGCTGCAACGTCAGCCCTGTGCGGAATAAGCAGAGGCATTACCCATGGTACCCAAACTCTCGGGAACGCTCAGTAAGTGTTGAAGGGCGGGATATATCGCCGATAGCTGGAAAGCACTACAACACTGGACATTCAAGCAGTAGTTTACCAAAATTGAGGTTGAAAAATTTTGACGGAAACCCGCTGGAGTGGCCTTAGTGGTCTAGCATGTTCATAGCAACAGTAGATAAACGCACGATTCCCGACTCAGAAAAAATGAGCCATTTGAAGACTCTGCTAACAGGCAGAGCAAAATCTGCAATCTCGGGAATGGGCTATTCTGGACAGTTTTATAGTGCTGCCTGGAACATTTTAGAAAGAAATTTTGGAAGACCGCATGTAATTATAGATGCGCAGCTCACGAGCCTACGAAAAGCTAATCAAGTGAAACCTCATGATTCAACCAGCCTGATTAATTTTTCTGCTATTGTATCTAACTTCGTTAACGTGCTCAAAGAGTACAAACATATTGGTGATTTGCAATCAAGTTCGACATTGTACATGGCAGTTCATAAGCTACCTCAAGTTCTTAAAGAAAAATGGTGGTTCTACGTCGATGACAAAGACGAGGACTGGCCTGATCTAATCATGTTTGAAAAATGGCTATCACGAATGGCATTCGTGCATGAAGGGTTCTCATCGTTTAAAGGGGAACAGAAAGAAGACCGACGCAACACAAAAAGAGAAAAACGATTCTCGAAGACATCGAACTTCACTGCAAGTTCAAACCTGCAAGAAACCAAGCCAGACGCAAAACAACTACTGTCCACTAGCGGATGGCACTCATTAAATATGGAACTGTCCAATATTTAAGAATATGAATGTTACCGATCGCTATGCAGCGGTGAGAAAAGAACGCTTATGTTATGGATGTCTGGGGAAAGGGCATGCAATCAAAGATTGTAAAGTCAACCCGTGCGATATAAATGGATGTACCAAAAGGCACAACAGACTGCTACACTCAGAAAACCAAATGGACGAGGGTGGTCACGCAGTTAACGTGAGCGCAGCAACAATCAACCAGAGTAACCAAGTTACTAAATTTCTTCAAATAGTTCCGGTATCGGTTCAGAGTGGTGGTAACAGGTTGACTACCTACGCTTTCCTCGATAGTGGTTCAACAGTATCATTCATCGATCAAAGTGTTAACGATCAACTACAAGCCAAAGGCACGGACGTTACCTTGAACATAGCTGGCATACATGGGACGCAAGATTTGAGGACAGAGAAGGTTCCTATCACAATAAAGGGACTACATTCAAAGGTGCATTCGATTGAAGCGTTTGCACACCCATCAATCTCGTTGGGAAACACAACATATGATTACAAGGAACTAAAGAACAAATTCAGACACCTGAATGTTCTCACTAACAGAATGTTCAACCTGATTGAAGTAGGCATCATACTTGGACAAGATGCCTAAGAAATTCAACGTTCATTGGACTATAAGATTGGAACACGAAGTGAGCCTTTCGCCGTCTTAACAGAATTAGGATGGGTAGTCAGTGGTCCCATGACAGGCAAGAAAAGTCAAAATGTTTGTCATTTTGCCTTCACAGAAGATGTGAAAGTGGCAGAAAATATCCAATCATGGTGGGACATAGAAAACCTAGGCTTCCAAAATAAATGTTGTAAGTCAATCAAAGAAAGAGCAGCAAGCTCAAAAATTTCTAGAGAGCACGACAAAGTTTACAGGCGAGTGGTACGAAGTGGGCATGCTCTGGAATGAACCACAACCCAGTCTTCCAAACAACTACGGCTCAGCCCTTGGTCAAATCTACTCACTGGAACGAAGGTTCCAACGAGACCCAAATTTAAAAGAAGTGTATCAACAGTCAATTGATAAAGATGTTCAAAAGGGATTTGTGAAGATCCTTGGTAAATCGGAAGTCAAAGGCACTTTCGGAAAGGAGTGGTATTTGCCACACCATCCAGTACTAAACCCCAACAAACCGGGTAAAGTTCGCCGTGTTTGCAACGCTGCAGCAAAATACAAGGATGTATGCCTAAATGACAAGTTGTTAGCAGGTCCCGATCTGCTACACGGGTTGATCGGAACAACATTCAGATTTCGAGAAGCACCAATTGCCTTAACCGCAGATATTGAATCAATGTTTCTTCAAGTGCAAGTTCCTGATCGGGATAAAAGCTGCTTGCGATTCCTGTGGCGACCCACAATGAACGAACCTGTGCAAATTTACGAGTATCAGCGTCATTTTTTCGGAGCAAAGAGTTCACCAACATGTGCCAACTACGCTCTGAAGTGAGTAGCGATCGATAACGAAGACGAGCTCCCAATTGCAGCAAAAACAATCCAAAACAACTTCTACATGGACGATTTCATCAAGTCAGTCGAAACACCTGAAGAAGCAATCAAGGTTTTCAAACAACTGCAACCTCTTCTCTCAAAACATGGATTTGAACTTAAGAAGTGGATCACCAACAGTGACGTGGTAACCAACGCAATCCCAGAGGACTTAAGATCAGTCAACAAAACCAAGCAGGTTGAAGTAGAACCCAGCAAGGAAGGTTCATCCGTGCTTGGGCTTCAGTGGACGATTACCGATGATAGTCTACAGGTTTGTAGAGGTACAAGCAAAGAAGTTGAGACCCCAATCACCCAAAGGAAGATCTTATCTCTAGTTTCCTCAGTGTTTGATCCTCTTGGACTGTTTGCACCATTCAGTGTCCATATTAGACGACTCCTGAAGAGCATTTGGACAAAAATTGGACAACATTGGGACAACTCAGTGGAACCTAACGAAGAAGAAGAGTTTCTGAAATGGAAAGACCAGCTTCCAGAAATAGCAAAAACCAGCATTGATAGAAGATACTTCAGCACAGCCAAGGACAATTGGGAACTTCATGTGTTTGCCGACGCATCTGAAGACGCAATGTGCGCTGTGGCATACCTACGTTCAATGCCCAAAGAATACTCAGCAGACTTAGCATTTGTAATCGGAAAGTGCCAAGTTGCACCGATGCGACACCTTTCCATACCACGCTTGGAACCACAAGCAGCAGTGATGGCGGTGAGACTTAAAGAACAGATAGTGAAGGAACACGAATCGAAGATTCACAGTTGTAACTTTTGGACAGACTCCACTACTGTTCTGCAATGGATTCATAGCTCCCACCGTAAGCAACAGGTGTTTGTTGCAAACAGAGTGGCTGAGATTTTGGATACAACTAATGTTTCACAGTGGAATCATGTGAGTGGTATTAACAATCCAGCCGACATCGGAACACGAGCGATCAATGTTGACGAACTTAAGAGAAGCGAATGGCTCACTGGGCCGGCCTGGTTGAAGCAACGAGAGAACGAATGGCCTGAACAGTTGAATTTAACAATTGCTTCAGACGAACAAAACGACGAAATGGTCTTCTCAGCAAAGGTTGACGAGAAGAAGCCGATGATTCAGTGGGAACGATTTAGCAGTTTCAATCGACTAGTAAATACAATGGCATACGTACAGCGCGTATTTATAAAACACAAACCGGCAACAAAAACACTAAGTGTTGAAGAAAGAGAGGGTGCACAAGCAAGCATCTTCAGACTACTGCAGCGAGAACCGTTTGCTGAAGAGATGAAATCTCTCAAGGCTTAAAAGGAAATTTCAAAAAACAGCAAAATCCTCCAGTTTACACCATTCCTTGACCAGCCAGGACTTATTTGTGCCCAGGGCAGAATAGGTAAAAGTCAATTGAACTTCGAAACCAAGCATCCAATACTATTACACTGGAAGCACCATGTAGTTGAATTATTCTTGCAAAATGAACATAAGAATAATCATCACGAAGGTACTGAACATGTCAGAAACATAGTTCAGCAGAAATTCTGGATCCTAGGCATACGAAATGCTTTGAGATCGATCAAAAACAAATGCATTAGATGTCGAAAGGGAAGAGCCCAAACAAAGGCACCCGTAATGGCAGATCTACCTGAAGAACGATTAGTCGCATCAACAGTATTTTCGAATGTGGGCGTAGACTATTTCAGACCATTCACAGTAAAGATTGGTCGAAGAAACGAAAAGCGTTGGTGCTGTCTATTCACATGCCTTACTGTACGTGCGGTACATATAGAGATTGTACCAAAACTAGACACTGATTGTTGTCTGAACGCAATTATGTGATTCATTGCACGAAGAGGCAAACCGGTTAAAATGATTAGCGATAACGGGACAAACTTCGTTGGAGCTGAAGAAGAACTGGCAGAGTATATAGCAGCATGGAACAAGATGCGAATTGAAGAACATCTGATTCAACAAGGTATCAGATGGAAGTTCAACCCACCTGCAGCACCACACTTTGGAGGAGTGTGGGAAAGACTGGTTAGGAGTTGCAAGAAGGCAATGTACGCAGTGCTGGGCAATTGATCAGTCACGGAAGATGTTCTGTCAACCACGATTTGTCTTGTTGAACAGACGTTGAATGCTAGACCGCTGACGCCGGTCAGTTCTGATGCTACCGATTTAGAAGCTATTACTTCAAACCATTTCCTACTTGGCAACAAGAACCTTTGTTTACCGTATCTATCAGGTACAGAGCAATTTGTTGATCATAGAAAGCTCTTCCGACAAACACAAGCTTACGCAGACCTCATCTGGGACAGATTCCCTAAAGAGTACTTGCCAACGTTGAACAGTCGTAAGAAATGGCAGACCACAACGGACAGAAGTCTTCAGCAGGGTGATCTTGTGTGGTTAGTGGAAGACAGTGACAAACGTGGATATTACGATCTGGGTGGAATAACCGAAACATTTGAAGGTTCCGACGGAGTGATTCGATCAGCGACAATCCGAACGAAAGATGGATACTACAAGAGACCGGTAGTGAAGCTCGCTCTAGTGCTATCAATGGACGGAGATGTTTTCACGAAGAAAAACAGGGCCGGCGATGTTGGAGCTGAGCTCGCTAAGCTTGCGTAGGCGGGAAAATAGAAACAAAACACTTTCTGTTGTCCTAGTCATTTAATAGTTATAGTTATAGTTCTAGTTCTAGTTACAGTTTGTCACGTGAGAAAAAAGAGAAAAGGGGAAAATAACAAAAAGCAACACACAGAACTCAACGTAGCAGCCGCAGAAAACGGCTTAAAGTATAACTCAGCAAAATATTGCAAAAACTAAATATTCAAAATATTATTCTTGAGCAGTAAATTCTGTTACTGTGTCTTGTATCTACGAATTATTGGAGCTGAAATTCAACTGTTACAACCCCAACTTCTGGTATTCTCAACTTGTGAGTACAAACAGCAAAAGCCAACTTAGGTTTAAATATAAATAATTTTGCACAAACAGGTATTAGACATATATCTTTGTCTTCGATTTGTTTTTTCTATCGGACTGAACTGATATACATAAAGAGATCCCGAATTGTGTGATCTGTAGCAATCCAGTTCAAATTGATAGTTGAAAAAACTAAGATTAGCCAATAATTACGAACAGAGTAGTTAATGCAATGGTAAGTACAGCAGAGCGGATATACAGTGACAAAAGCAAACTGCATCAACGAAGTATCCGGACAGATTTTGTAACCACTCAGAACGAACTGGGCGGTGTAAAACTTTCTTTGTGAAACACAAGGAGAGCAGCCGTTACCATAGGAATAAGTCATCAAAAATACAAAAACTGAAAAAATTAATTCGAATGTTCAGTTTTTTCTCAAAAAAGAAGTGTATCGAAATGAAAATGTGTCCATTAAGACTAAAACTTCGAAACAGATTCAGTTTTGGTTAGCTAGCAGGTTGTCATTAAGAATACTCATCTCATATACAAGACAAATGGAAAAAAAGAAACAGAATTAGGCAAAATTCCACAATCCGTTTTTGAGGACAAAATGACGCCAATCGAAAATGAAATTGTTGCTAATTTTAACTCAATTGGGCAAAAAAAAATCTTCATGTCTGGAAGTGGTTGGAGTATCTGTAAAATCCCGAATGTTTACAGAAACCTTAAACCTGGGTATGTTTTCAAAAACAACAATTGAAAAAAAATTATTTACAGTTACGGTGTGCTCATATTGATAATAAAATGGAGCTAGTCCCGTAGGAAAAAAAGCAAAGGCTATATTTTGTGCTTTTTCTGTCGACAGATTTTTTAATTTTGAACAAAATAAACGGTTACTTCTAGTGAGTATTATAACTACTAGTAGCATACCGATGAAGCGACAAAAATTCTCTTTCTTCTTTCTTCTTTATCTAAAAATTTACTTCACACTTTCCTTCATCAAAAAAATCAACAAAAATTTTGAATTGTACGTTAAATTTGATTCATCTTTTATTTTTTGCAGACATTTTAACGACCACTTCTGGGTCGTACAGCTATGGTTTTTTCGGATTTCAATGAAATCAATGAAATCAATCTTATTAACCAATTCAGTCTGTAAAAAATGTTTTTAAAAACGTTGACACAGAGCACAGGAAATGTGAAAACTGTACATGTGATATAAATTTTCTCGATTTTCCACCTGACAATTTTGTATCCCTCTCGCATCAAAGGCCATAAAGTGTCTATATACTTTGCAATCCTAACAGAACTATTTTTATTTTTCAGACAGAATTGGAAATTTCCCACTAACTACTAAAGAACTTAAGTGCCAGTGAGAGTCAGCAGTTGTTATTCAACTGTTCTTTATGGAAGTATTTTTTATGCCACAAAAACTACTTCAAGGCTTTCATCTAAATCTTTATGCTATAAAATAGACGAATATAAATGCCATCCCAATTTGATGATTGCTTTTTTGGCTATAATTCTTCCCATCAAGATTGTCTCCTTTTTGCGTTTAGTATATTTCTAAAAATAGCTTTTGTTTGCCTTGAAGATGCCATCTTGTTATTTGGTTCTGAATGATAAGCTATTTTTGAACATCTGGACAAACAAGCAGTGAATCCGATTTCACATTCTAATCCAAAACAAATCCGATTGGTTTTGATTTGCATGGGAAAAGAAAGCTAACAAACGCCAATGACGGAAATAATGTCTACCCAATGACAGATAAAATGTAGTTGTAGATTAAATATTTATGCCATAATCTTTTCTCAGAGAGCACGCTGAAGACATACAAAAGTCTGTTTATTACAATGTAACAAAAGTTTTCACTCCACCTAAAGGAACATCATTTTGCTGCACAACAATGTGCACTATGATACCAAAAAGCTACGTACACCTGAAAAACTTCTTTAAAAATCGCCACAAGCATCAAATAAAACAACTTATTGAGTTCAAACCAGTTCTCTGGAAACAACTCACAACTCATTACGCCTATAACTTTTAAAAAAAATTAAGTAGACAGTTTGTATACAAGGTACCAACGACATCTGCGTCGATTTCGTTCTAAATTTCCGACACTTTTAGCTCTAAATTTTCCAAAAAAACTGTTTTCGCAATTGCTACTTCAAAATCACCAAAAAATTTTCAATTAAAATCAGATCCAGACTAAATTCCGGCAGTTTCAGTACCTTCCGATCTTTCTCTCTTGTAAAAAATCGCTGACAATCTTTGATTTAGGCTCGAAAGCATTATCTTAAAAACATAGCTGGCAGATTGCCAGAAAATAGCCGCAATAGATTCGTAGATCGGCAGTCTAAAAAAAACAGTAAAAAAGGCAGACCAAGAAAATTCGTCTTTTCATTGAAGGCTGATCTGTTATATTTTGATTGAAAATCTGTATAAGTTATTGCTGCCTCTATTAGCTGATCTCAAATAACCTTCATTTAGAGTGACACACACCCATTTGACCTTATCTCTTTGAATTAAAGTAAATAAAAGTCAATTTCAAAGTGAGGAAGTCATTTTTGAGAGTGAGGTAAGTCAAGTGTGACCAAAAATTTAATCACGCACATGAACAAAAAACTCGCTCCACTAAGAGCGAAAAATGACGTCACACATGCAATTCAGTTGAAATTGCATGAACGAAGGAACAAAAAGTGGCTGTGACGTCATATGGTCGTAACAAAAATCATGACGACGAAATAAAAAACATAGCAGGACAAGTCCTAACGTACAATTCAAAGAATTTTCATTGACTAAACAGAAAACTAGACCTAGAACGGACTATGAATGGTTTGGAAAAACCATTTAAAAAAAATCCGATCCAAAAAATCGAAAAAACAGTAAAAATCAAAGTGAAATTGCCGCATGTGAACAAAAAACCACCACCGATAAAGCGAATTTTTGTTCAAACACCGTATTCTCACTCTACTTTAAAATTAGAGCGAAAAAATTTCACGCCGCAAACCCACTCGCTTTTTCGCTCCATTTCCTGTTTCGGCGTGACCAAAATCACTACTCCAATTTGACTTCAAAAATCAAGAAAAAGTGTGAACAGACCTTAAAAAAAAGACAGCGCCCCAATACAATTCAAATTCTTTGAATTGTAAAAAACCAAGAGAAGGCCAATAATAGCCCCAGCTATCGCTGTGCGGCTATTAAACAGAGTTTTCAGAAAACAACTTTTGTTGTTCCCACATATTTTCTCGACATTCCCAAGTAATATAGAACGTTTATCTTGTTTGCACATATAATAAGCATTTTCCATCCATCTGGATGTATGGAATATTGTACACTATATAATTCATCGCTTTCCGAACTGAAATTGTTTAAATTTTGTCAAGAAATCTTGTTCAATTTCTTCTCTAAACATGCACAATTCTTGCGGTTGAGACAGCTTGAACCTGTTTTGGTTGTTTGTTTGGGAGCTCTGCATTAGATCTTGATTTGAAGCTGAGTTGCTCTCCTATTTTATCCCTGAAAGTTAAACATTTTGAAGCGTAACAGCTTGGCAAACAGTAAAAGAACAAAATTGTTCAGGCATTTTTTCTCGGAGAAAACTGGAATTCAGCTATGCTTAAAGCATCAAAAATGCGCGCCTTTTTTACGCCTCGAGGCAATTCAAACGTAGTGAGCAAAGTTAGGCTGAAAAAAATCTGTGCTGTACGTAGTAGTCTTTTGGTACCATAGTGTATAACTTCAAAAACTCGCACGAAAAAAAATGTGAAAGCATGTTGTGAGTTTTACCCAGGTTGAGGTGCCATCCGGAAGTGACCCCTGATCAGACCGCGCCAGACGAAAGTTACCTCTGATCAGACCCTCCCAGACCAAAGTATCCTTTGATCAGACTAAAGTGCGCTCGAAACACCGTGTGCGATCTAAGTGCGCTCGAAACTGTCTCTGATCAGACCTTCCCAGACGGAAAGGACCTCTGATCAGACCATAATCAGACCATTGTCCAGACGATTGTGCGACCATGGCCCAGTTCAAACCCAGACCATTGTTCAGACGATTGTGCGCTCAAAATCACTTCTGATCAGACTATTGTGCGCTCAAAAGTTACTCCTTATCAGACTATTGTGCGCTCGAAATCACCTCACCGCACGAATTTTGTTATAATATATTCATTTCATACAAAATGATGTTTGCATTATTATATTCATCTAAAGAAAAGACCATTCTAAAAGTATTATTGCTAAAGAAAAGATAACCCAACTGCTGAGTAAAAAATTATTTAGTATACATTAGTGCATATTTCCAACTCAATGGATAAATTTAGACAGCTTTCCATATAAAACATCGTATTCTACAGTTAAATAAAATCTCCCTGTAAGGGGACTGACATGTTCAATCAGTTAGACCCCTTTGGTTCTGATCAAAGACATCAGACTCTAGATCTGTCTGTGATCAGAATGCTGATTTTTGTTGCCTCTTGACAGAGCCGACATCTCTATGTAAAAAAACAAAAAAATCAAAAAAAAATGCGCGCTCGAAATGGTCTCTGATCAGACT
The DNA here is from genome assembly GCF_964194025.1 of Convolutriloba macropyga. NCBI lineage: Eukaryota > Metazoa > Xenacoelomorpha > Acoela > Convolutidae > Convolutriloba > Convolutriloba macropyga. The sequence continues at coordinate 873,121 of NC_134468.1, forward strand.
AATGTGCTCTTGAATCCAGCTCTGATCAGACCATTCCCATCCTGAAGTGACTTCTGATCATACCATCCCCAGACCGAAGTGACCTCTGATCATACCATCCCCAGACTGAAGTGACCTCTGATCATACCATTCCCAGACCGAAGTGACCTCTGATCATACTATTGTGCGCTGGAACCAAATCCCAGACCCTGTAATTTTGGTCTGGGAACACACCGTGTGCGTTGGACTTGGTCTGATCAGATGCCACTTCCGGATGGCACCTCAACCTGGGTATTACCTACTAAATATTGTACTATTCGCGTGGAATTATTTAACGCAAATTTGATCAGTTTGAATGTATTTTTTAAATTTGATCTGTTAGAAATACTTTATCCCAAATAGGAGAACCAGCGTCACTTTGTTTCGTGCGAATGCAAGAATTGGAAGAGTGCAAGAATTGATTGGACGTTAATTTAAATACGTTTTCGAGGCAGTAAACGAATCTGTTCTATTTTTAAAGTCCAGTATGATCAAACAATGCAATTTGACAAAATTGAGCGAACATATTGAAAAATTCGCCTCAAGATGAAAACATAATTTAAATCGCAATTGACTCAATTCATAGACTTTAAGATATGGTTCAAAAACCCAACTTAAAACATAACTAAAAAACACAATTTGTCTGCCATTAAAACTTTTTCTTTTCGAAAAGGTTGTTTGAATTCTCCGTTGTTTTTTTTTGTATACAGTTGAAGAAAGAAGTTTAGATGATATGGATTGTATCATTAAATTTTGCCTTCTCTCATTGAAAAGACACAAATCAATGAAAATGTTGTTTTGTGAGCAAACAGTTAAACCATAACGTATCAAAATTTCCCCCCACTTTTTTTTGTTATGACATATTATTGAGCGCAATTTTTTGGACAAATTGAGTGTCTCAAGTTAACAACTCTCCTTAATGTTGATGCTGCGTGAAAACTCCAATTTCTAACTGTCTAACAGAGGAACAAAATACATAACGCGGTAAAGTTTACAAACAAAGCTAAAAAGAGACAGAGAAATGTTCAAGTATCTCTTCCACATTTCAAAAACACATCACTGAATAATCGTCTGAGGTGGACGTATCTGAGTAACATTGTTCCATGAAATTTGACGCGACCATTTCATCGACATTTTTGTAATCGTCGCCTTCTGTTCCTTCGTTAACGTTTTGCATCTGCCGTTCACTTTGTCCTGGTATAGTTTTATCTGCAGAAATTCACTTTTTCAAAATGTTTTTTGATATTCAATTTTGGGCATTTTGGACCCTCTGTGGGACAGTGTGACTTGTGGGTCTCTATTTAAGACAAAACGGCACTTTCTACAGTTATTTTGATGAACTGTGATGAGAGTTTCTGTGTTGTACAGTTTGTTCTGTAAGTCGAGCTGAAACGGTGTCAAATGCAACTCCTTCGGATCTGAACAAATTGCAAGGGTTACTTACTATCAAACTCTGTTTTTAAATTGCTCCATTGCTCATGCTAAAATTTAAAGTACCCCTTTTAACTTGCGTTCAAGTTTTTCAAATTTGCAATTTTTCGTGAATTCTTTTTATTGCTTTTATTTTTATTTAATTACTTTTATTTCCCCTTTTAAAAAGTGTTCCATACTTTTGTCCTGTCTTTGTTTTCCTAATTATAATTCCCTCGAAGCCTAAGTTTCTCAGTGTAATGAATGTCTACTAAAGGAGGTTCCATAGATTCTTAATTCGATTGATTCGCGAGATTCATTGTAAACTTTCCCCTTTTCCAAGCTTTCGGAGCTTGTGGCTCTTTTCCTAAACAACTTTATCCCTAGAAGTCGTCTAGAGGATTCTATACCATTAGACTGCCCCATGTCATGTCGAGCTATTCGTATGCTAGTTGAACGGGATGGTTCCAAAATGTCCTCTATCGGAATAATCTGATTAGAATAGAAGGATGTAAAATAGACAGTTTGAAATTACTGCCCCATTGTTAGCATATTGTACAAAAGTTTGACACCCGAAAGACCATCTCAACGAAGTGCAAAAGTTTCAGACGCAAAGTCTATATTAGATGAGATGGTTACATAACAAATGCTGCGGTCACTTACACAACATTTGAGGTTAACATAACACTAACATATTTGATCATCCGGAACGTTGGCCCCTCCACCACAGAGTTATTACTTTAAAATTTTTGAAGAAAGGGATTGGGTGAGGTGAAACAGTTTTTTTCATCTTATTTTTATAGTTTCATAAAACCTCTAAGGTACCAGATTACTAGTGAAGAAATATTAATGAAAAAATACTTCAGGTTCGAGAACCTTTTGAACTATTTGTCCGAGGTTGCTATGTCTTCGCATTGTTGTTCCGACCCCTCTTGGGGGGGGGGGGGGGGGGGGGGGACTATATACTCAAATGGGTTTTTTTGTTCAGTCAATTTTGGCTGATCGATATATTCATCGCAGGGAAATGAAACTAGTATCATTAGAAAGCTTGTCCAGCGTAGAATATGGAATTAAAAAGATTTTTTCAATTTTCGTTTTTTACAGGGAGTTATCGAGGTTTAAACTTATGAGAAAATAGAACAAATTCCGTTGATTTTATTCACATTTTCTTTCGCTAATTTTGCTGAAGTTTGTTAAATTTTTTAAGGAATTGTTTGTTAATTGTATTGTTAAAGACTAAAAAAGTTTGTCGGCTACTTTTTTAAATTTTTTTTGTCAAAAATTCTGGCTAAATATTTCAAAAATCAGACTTTTTCATCAAAAACAGCACGAAATAAGTTTCTTTTGTCCACTTTGATTAAATTTGCAGGAAGTACACACCAAAACACCATCTTTGTAGACTCAAAAAGGGGCTCTTTCTACTTCAACTTCCTTTGAGAGTGCTCTGTAATTAAAACTTTGCCATTTTTTGCTAACTTTACTCGTTGATTATCAAAAACTCAGCATTTATTTTTTGATTTTCTAACTAGCAAGATATCTATGTCTATGACAGTCGGAAAAAGTGTCCTTAATGGACAAACAGCATTAGCAGGGCTAGTTGTTGACCAATCCTGGACTGTTACAATTAAAAGATAAATCAGATTGTAATCAGTCGGTCTTTGTTATTAAAGGAATTCGATCCTTTTTATATTAATTAAATAACAGAACCTTTCAAATCAAAACTCGCTAGTGATAGGTCAAATTGGCTTCCTAATTACAATATATCTGGTTTACTACTTGAAAGCGTTTGGTCGTTTTGAATTTTAAAAATAATTGATTTTTTAAAAAAAAAGGCTTTTTGAAATTTGCCTCCAACTTTCTATTATTTTGGTCAACTTGTAGCTTAGTGTCAGCATTGAAAGAATGCTTTTTCTTTCTACTGACTTCAAATTCATTCTTTATTGCTGTTTTACGCCTTAACTTTTGGTTTTCTGGCTTTGATATTACTAGATTTCACATTCTTTTTAAATTTTAGGTTTTTGCCCAGTTTCCATGTTTTCTAGTTTTGTCACATAATCACGTTATTGACAGTTCATATATTACATTATTGGCGTCCAAAGAAAACACAATTGGTAATTTCAAATTTCATTAAGATATAGATTATGGTTTTAATGGCTTCGACGCCACTTTCTCGAAGAATTTAGTTGAATTTTTAATTTTATCTCTAACTGTCGTTTTTACTCTGTCTTTTTAGTCGTTTGAAAATTCATATGCAGTGACCCAGTTTAATTGGCTTTTCATTGAAGAATAGATGAGCCAATATGCTGATATTTGTAGATAGCTGATGACTTTCATGACTTTGAAAACAATTGTTTTCCAAAAAAAAAGAGAAACACTTTGCGATTTTATTCCTTTTTTTCTATTTCTTTCCTAGTCTAGTTAATTACAGGTCAATTATGACATTTTTTGTCAGGCAACGGTGCCAAAAGGGATTGTTGTCACAAACTCTAATGGTTTTTAAGATTTCGTTATGAATTTACTGGCTTCGACACGTGTTTTTCACAAAAAAAGTAATTTAATTTTTGAGTTTGTCATATCTGACGTTCTTTTTGTAGGCGTAGGATATATTCTGGTTAATTGCAGTTCTCAAAAACTTTTTTTGGAAAAATAAACAAACCCATTCAATCATTTCATTTCGTAATTAATGGCTTTCATGTGTTTGAAAACAATTTTTTTTGAAAAGTATTACCTAATTTTGCCTTTTCTTTTCTTTTTTGTCTACTTGTTACCTACTTTCATTAATGAGAGGTCATATAATACAATATTGGTGTTCGGAGAAGGTGCAATCGAACATATTTTGGTGGCCAAAGTATGGCTTTAGGGTTTCGAAAGTGTATTCGGGCAAGTTTTAATTGATTTTTTGTTTGTCGTCTATATTTTGTTCTTTTTGTAACCGCATGAAAAATGGACTAGCGACAGTTACTAATTCCCATCCCTAGGAGCATTGGCAATTGTAAACCTATGGGATTTGTTAGTTGATTTCTAATGGTTTTTGTTACTTTGGAGTTAACTGTTTATAAAAAGAATAATCGAATTTTTAACTTTACTGTTTTTGTTCTTTTTTGTCTAATTGTTATCAAGCCTTATTATGGACTGGTGAATTACAAGTTATTTTAATTTGTTTCAGTTTTATCTGTCGCTATTTTGACTTTGTCATTAAGTTTTGTTTTTTAAAACGGACATAAATTTTTTGATGTAATTATTCTTCGTTGTTGTTGTTTGATTTTGCGGTTCGTCTTGACTCGCTTTCTTAATATTGGAATATCTCGTCAATCTAATACATCATAATTTACTCCACTGAGTTATTTGCTTTGGAGGCTATCTTTTCGTTCATACACTAATTTTTTGAGAATTACTTGAATTTTTGTGTTTTTCTATCTGTTCTTCATTTGGTAGACAATTATGCCAAAATTGTGGATGAGCGGGGTCGGAACCCTATGTGCGATCGCACATTATCGAGCCTCCTTGTTTTCTTTCACTTGGAATATAACTATTTTTGTGCAGTTTTAGAACAAACAAATGACATCAAAACAAACAAAACTGAAATATGTAGACAATTGAGACAAGAAAATTCTTATCACGTTGCCAAAAAGATCAAGCAAAAAAATAAAAACAACAATTGCGCAGATTTTTTATAACTGTAACTTTCAGGTAAGCTGCAAAAACAAAAAACCTTCATCAAGCTCTTAATATTATATAAATTTTTAAATAATTTACAGCATTTGATGGCGATGGCAGAAATGACAAATCAAACTCTGAAAAGAGGTTCTTAAAAATTAAGGTATTTTTTCTGTCATGATATCAAGTCTTGCATAGATATCTTCGTAGAAGTCAACATTGGCAACGTTTATAAGATGGGTTTGAACAATTGTTAATATAAGATGCGCAAAACAACAGAAATATGAAAATATTTCTTTTGAAGCATTTTCCCACAACTATATTCAGCTATATCCCAGCAGCTGACAAGTCTTACAGAAACATAGAACAAAACTTAATGCGCTCAAAACAACCATTTATATTGAAATGCAAAACTTTCTGCAGTGAGCCTTGCTTACCATTCTTTTGAAAATTTGCGCCAAAAGCAATTTGACATGACTTGATGTCACAATACGGAGAGTTCATCCCAAAATCAGGATAATTTGATGATACGATTGTATAATCGTCAAAGTGAGAGTTGGAAGCAACAGTTGCTGGATGAAAACCACTTCAAAATTGGCCCTCAGTTTTTTGAAACCAAGGACAGCTAGTTTAGCGATAATTTAATGAATGAATTTGGAGGTCAATAGTTTCGTGCACTGTTTACTTTAAGCAAATTACGCTCATATCTGCTTTTGGCTTTGAGATGAAAATTTACTTCGTGTAGCTAATGCATTTTGTAATTATGAGGATTTTTCTGGCCTTTTGCGGACAAAGAGGCATACGTTTTCTACATATTGGTACTATACGTCAGTTTTATCCGCAATGAAAAATCAGAACAGTACGTTGACTGATTAGAACAATTATAAAACGCACAAATTTCATCACTTGTATTCAAAGACCCGTCTAAAATTATATCTGAGCTTTTAAAGAATTAATTAAGATCCAATTCATAGATTTAATTGTTCTTGTGAGCCATGATATGGTGGTTTCAAAACTAACCGTCTTCTTAATCTGCAAGTAGATTGCTAGAAACATTTCTGCAATTAATCAACAATACGTTTTTTTTCATTGCAGTCTAATTGACACATTGCTAATTATAGTTGAAACTAGATAATGTAATTAGATACTGGATAGTTCCAATTTGAAGTAAATCTGAACTAGCGTTGCCTTCAGTCAATTTTGTCTGTGCACGCTCACATCTCTAACCATAAAAGATGATAGTGAATAGCACTGATATTTTCGAGCAAACTTTGTGAATAAAATGTATTAATTGCGGTGACTTGTAAGAGAGCCGAAGTGAAAAAAGCCGATTGAAAGAGAGCCGAAAATTTATTTAAATTATTAGTCGATTAATTTTGCAGCCAATTAAACTGCCGTCTGAAATGAGACAACCAAAATTCTCAGCCAATCATAACGGAGTATATGAGAAATGAAATTTTATTTTTTTTAGTAAAAGAAACTGAAAGCGAAGTAATAAATAATTATCTTCAAATTATAGCGGGCGATTACGTACAACTATGCCGACGTAATACTATGCCGAGGTTTAAGAGTGCCGAAAGTAAAACTAATTTCAAGAGTGCCGAAATCATGAAAAGAGTCTTTATGTCAATTCAAGAGCATCTAAAGTAAATTTTAAAAAAACTTTCAGGGTACGCTGATCACATGTTCGGTTGTGATAGATTCTGTGCTGATCACATGTTCAATGTTTGTTTTTTTTTGCAGTTTTCTTTTTCTAATAAACAATAAGTTTTATAAGAATGCCGAAATTGGTTCTCGATTGTGATTGGCCGATAATTTTTGCGTCATCTCCGTAAAATGACGTGATTGGTCAAGATATTTATCAAGATAAAAATTGAATAAAGTTTCGACACTCTTATAATCGGCAGAGTATTACGTCGACATAGTTGTACGTCACCATAGCGGGCCATGGCCATGCCTTAGTGGCTTATGGGACTTGATATGAAACTATCCCAACCGAACATAAAACCAATTAACCCACCTATGTACTTTTCTTGGTAATCAACTAACAATTTAGGGTATGTAAAGGCAACTTTATGCTTTCGGCTCTTTTTTAGATAAAGTCAGGTTTCGGCGCCTTCTAACGTCGGTTCTTTATAACGTCGGCTCTCTTGCACGTATCCATTAATTGCACCTTAATGTTGTTATTTTCTTGGGTATTTCTGCGGTCATTTTTGGGTCGTGAAATTTGAGACTTAGGTGTGTGATGCTAAATATTCTAAAAGCAAACCTACGCACCCTAATTTGGGCTAAAAATAAACAAACATTTTTTAGTTTAATTGTTTTTGTTCGATTAATTCTCATAGTTTGCTATACTGATCCAAGATCAAGGGGATTCACATAAGAAAGCTGAGACTAGTATTAAGATACATATTCTTGAAATCCAATTACGAATTATGATTTACATCATTTTCAGTTCGCTGGAGTGAAAATTTCAGTGAAACAATTAATTCTCAAACTTTAATGTTTTACTCAATTGCGTTTGTTTTGATTTAGTTCAAACTCTACACGGAATTCACAACAATGGAGACGAAATGGACCCTGAAAATTGGGTGGCCTCTCGCCACATACCCTGCAGACATTTCACCCCTCCTCCAATCGAGCCACCACTCTCAACCCCACACCCACACCTACTGCAATCACACCCCTCAACAGCCCCACCCCTATCATCACATGCAGTCTTCTTCCTCCTCATACCGGTCAAGGTCAACCGACTCCAGTTCTGTCTCTCATTCGAATGAAGAACATGAGAGGCATCACGTCAGGTCTTCGCGACGAAATGACAGGTTTGTTTGATTGATTAAAATTTTAATAGGCGGTCTTTGCCTACCGCGTTCGAGACCAAAGGGATCTCTTGCTAAAAATTATTTCGTATTACGGCAGAAACTCTTGCAAAATGATGCATTGTACCAGCTAAACTTTTCCCTGAACTGGGTAATGCCCTCAGTCTAGAAGCTTTGCTCTTATGGAGCTGTTTTTAGGGTGGAATCGTTGTCTGAATATTATTTCAGAATCAAATTTAAAGCTGCCAGTATGTAAAAAACTTGACCCCTCCGTGAAAGAACTCTTAAATGTGAAAAATCTGATTAATATTCTATAACATGAGACAATTTACGTAACAATTTATGTGATGACAATAATGAGTTATTTTTCTCTTCACTCAAAGAAGTGGTATGGGCTAGACAGATTGATAAAGTTTGAAGAAACGAAATTCAGTTAATTGAGTTCTTATCGGCTGTTTCCAGATACTTGGATGCTTCCGATCTGGTGACGTCACAGCAGCAACAGTTGTTGGGTAGTGAGAAAGAGAGAGACAGAGACAACATGCGAGAAGAGTATTCAAATGTCTCCACCACCAGATACTCCCGGAGTGTGTCCACTCCACATGGATACGAGAGACTGCACAGTTGTCGTAGTGGGATACCACCTCTCTCCTCCACCAATCGCACAAGACTGAGTGAGTTGAATGCGACACTGCAGTGCGTTTCGATAGCATTATTAGTTTTTTTCAAATCTCAAACATGTAAATTCGAATAACCACAAGGTTAAAGTTACATGTTGTAATATTATAAATCAAACATACTACATCTTTACTTTGAATAACTAAATATAATATTAAACAAAACAGGTTCAGTTTCCAGTTTTCGTCAATTATTTTATAAAAATAAACTTTTAAAGCCTTCAATTTTTTTGCCCATTCGAACTCGTTCGTGTCTTTTTTGCATCTCTTCTTTTATTTTTTAAAATTTTTTTAGCCACTTTGAAAAATTTCCGCCTTTTGTGGACATATGTTACGCTCCAATGTATATGGAAAACTTGAAATGTGGACAAGAGTTACAAAAGATGAACAAAGATTGGATAATAATGACAAAATTCCGTTACATTTATTCACAATTGCCAAGTTTAATAATTGTGAACAAACGTGACAAATATTTCCAATTTTGAGCAAATTTGAACTAGTTGTTCCGACCCCTCTTGAGGGGGGACTATATACTCAAATGGGTTTTTTTGTTCAGTCAATTTTGGCCGATCGATATATTCATCGTAGAGAGTTAAGACTGGTATCATTAGAAAGCTTGTCCAGCGTCGAATATGAAAAAAAAGATTATTTTGATTTTCGTTTTTTACAGGGAGTTATCGAGGTTTAAACTTTTGAGAAAATAGAGTGAATTCCGTTGATTTTATTCACATTTTCCGGAATTTTTGACTTAATTTTCGCTAATTTTGCTAAAGTTTGTTTAAGTTTTTAAAGAAATTGTTGTTAATTTTATTGTTAAAGACTAAAAAATTTTGTCGGCTATTTTTAAAAATTTTTTTTGGCAAAAATTCTGGCTAAATATTTCAAAATTCAGACTTTTTCATCAAAAACAGAACGAAATAATTTTCTTTAGTCCACTTTGATTAAATTTGCAAAAGTACCCACCCAAAAACCATTAAAACAATATTTGTAGACTCAAAAGGGGGCCATTCCTACTTCAACGTCCATTGCGAGTGCTCCGTAATTAAAACTTTGCCGTTTTTTGCTAAACTTATTCGTTGATTATCAAAAACGCAGCATTCATTTTTAAATTTTTAACTACAAAAACATCTATATCTATAATATTCGCGAACAAAAGTGTTCTTAATAGACGAATAGCAGTAGCAGAACTAGTTTTGGACCAATCTTGGACTGTGACAATCAAAAACAATTCGGATTGTAATGAGTCGGTCCTTTTTATAAAAAAAAGTTTGGTCATTTTTTATATGTTAATTAAATAAGAGAACATTTCAAATCAAAGCTCCTTAGTGATAGTTTCAATTCGCTTCCTAAATAGTTCCAAATTATTGTATTCGTTTATTCCAAATTATTCGTTTATTACTTGAAAGCTTATGGTCGTTTTGACTTAAAAAATGTTTGATTTTTAAATAAATAATAGTTTATTGAAATTTGCCTCCATTTTTCCCTTAACTTGGTCAACTTGTAGCTTAGTGTCAGCAATGAAAGAATGGTTCTTCTTTCTACTGCATTGTTAATGTTTATTGCGGTTTTACACCTTAAGTTTTGGTTTTCTGGCTTTGATACTACTAGATTTCACATCTATTTTCATTTTCAGGTATTCGCCCATTCTTCACGTTTTCTAGTTTTATCACGTCATCACGTTATTTACAGTTCATATATCACATTATTGGCGTTAAAAAAGGCACAATTGATAATTTTAAAATACTTGAAGATATATACTCTGGTTTTAACGCCTTCGACAATATATTCTCGAAGAGTTTAATTGATTTTATTTTATTTTGTCTTTAATTCTCGTTTTTACTTCGTCTTTTTAGTCGTATGAAATTTTCTGTACATTGAACCATTTTCATTGGTTTTTCATGCAACAATAGATAGGTCGATATTCTGATATAAGTAGATAGCTGATGGCTTTCAAGACTTTGAAAACAATTGTTTTCCAAAATAAAAAAAAACTTTTGAGTTTCGCATTTTTGTCCCTTTTATTGTCTCTTTGTTACGTAGTCCCGTTAATTGAGGCCAAATATGACCAAATTTTTGTCATGGGAAAGTGTCAAAGGGATTGGTGTCACAAAATCTTATGTTTTCAAAGAATTCATTATGACTTTACTGGCTTCGACACGGGTTTTTTCGCAAAAGAAACTAAATTAATTTTTGATTGTTGTCATATTTTACGGTCTTTTGTAGACCTATGGTATATTCTGGATAGTTGCAGGTCTCAAGGGTTTCATCTCGAAGAATAAACGAATCTGTTTAATTTTTCCACATTGTAATTAATGGCTTTCATGTCTTTAGAAATAGCTTTTTTGAAAAAAAACAAGTTCTTCTTAATTTTGCCTTTTTTTCTTTTTTTGTCCACTTGTTACCTAGTTTCATTAATGAGAGGTCAGATAATGAACTATTGGTGTTCGAAAAAGGTGCAATCGAACATATTTTGAGAGCCAAAGTATGGTTTTACGGCTGCGAAATCGTCGTTTTCTGGCAAAAGTTAGCTGATTTTTTGTTTGTTTTCTTTTTATTGTTCTTTTTGTAACTGCACAAAAATTTAATACCGACAGTTCCTAATGTGTTTAAAAAAAATAGGCGAACTTTTCAAATTTACTGTTTCTGTTCTTTATTTTCTAACTGTTACCAAGCTTTATTATGGACTGGTCCCATATCTTTTCTGGTGAATTACAAGTTATTTTGTTTAGTTTCAGGTTTATCTGACGCTATTTTGACTTTGTTATTAGGTTTTGTTTTTAAAACGGACGTATTTTTTGATGTAATTAATGTTTTGTGTTGTTGTTTGAATTTGCTGTTCGTCTTGACTCGGAGGCTATCTTTTCGTTCACACCATTTTTTTGTGAAAAATACTTGATTTTTTGGGGTTTTCTATCTGTTCCTCATTTGGTAGACAATTATACCAAAATTGTGGATGAGCGGGGTCGGAACCTTATGTGCGATCGCACATTACCGAGCCTCCTTGTTTTTCCTACTGTCACTCTTTTTCACAGACGCTTATAAACGTAATCTTAAAACATTGTTGCGGATAATGCTTACATTTTTGAGTAAAGTTACTCGATCAAATTGTACGTTTGGCAACGTAATGAGGTGTAAAGGCGGACTTTAGCACTGTCGAGTAATCTTACTCGGACTAGTGAGCTAAATTCATTTTGCTCTTATACACTGGGAAGCGGGCAGCATGTCAACACTGATTTTACTTATGTTTGTCTTTTACCACTTGTGAGCAAATATTTCCATATAAGAAGGTTGACAACAATCATCTTACGTATTATGCACGAAAAATTCGCTGGATATAGGTTAAAGCCAGTTAAAAGGTATTTAAAACCATTTTCGCCTCAAAAGATAATTAAAATCAGATATATCCCGATCAAAAGTAAGTATATATGCAAATTAATTCTCTTCCCTTTTGAAACAAATACCGGGTCTTTCCCATTATAGACCCCCCAGCTTAGTGGTCAGATAACCTATAGCCACCCTCAAACATGGTAAATATACCATAATGGGGGGCTATAATTTCATGGGGGGCTATAATGGGAAAGACCCAAAATATCTTATAAGCTTTATGCATTTGTTCATCATTTGCGTGGATTAGATGTTTGAGTTTTTTAAAAATTAAATTAGATGTTTGGGTTTTTGATTAAACGAACATCTCAGTGAAATTTTTATTGCTAACTTTGCGCTTGTTATTTCTTCTGTTTCGAAGCCCCTTTTCATTCATTATCACCAACTTCAATCAAGTTCTAACCTTCATCTTTGTAGACCCAAATAAAACCTTTCTCTATTTCAGGCGTCTCAACAATACAGCCCCCACCCTATGAGGAAGTGATCATGGAAACCCTCTCCAGTCAACCCACCACTCCCATCCTGGAGTTACCCCCGCCCACACCAACCTCATATTACTTGGCAACCACACAAACCACTAACGTCTCTACGCACAATCCCAATTCAGCCCCTTCCCCACAGTACTCTGACGGTATGCGCAGTTTGCATCCAACTGCGGGATCCAACAGTGGCAATAACTACCATCAAATGGAAACCATGTTGCGTCGTTAAAAACAATGCCAATAATTAGAATAATTGCAAATAATTGCCAAAACTTGGATTTTTTTTCAAAATAAAGCTGTAAATTTTTTGTTCATTATTGACCTCATTTAGTTGTTCCAATCAGTGCTACTTTAAACATCAATACTTGCATTAATTTCTAAAAATTATTCAATGTTTTAGAGGGAGTATATATGTTTCTACTTGACTTTTTTCAAATGAGACACACATAAATCAAAGAAAATGGATCTAATTGATAACAAAGAATTCGTGTACATTTACTTTGCAATGGTTAAACAATTTGGGAACTCAACTATTTTGCAGCATATGCGAGTAGTTAATACGTCAACTTTGAGAGTCTGGCCGATAATAGTAATATTTGTTTGAACTTGAAATTCCAGGCAAACCAAAATTAAAAAATTACTTGAAGAAAAAAATTACGTTATCAACATCCATTAGATCTTAAAACTTATTAGCAGACAGGAGGACTTGTGACAAGATTTTTTACGTCTGCTATGGAGCCACCATTATCAACGCCTAAGCCAGATGCTTCCATGTCTTTATTACAGTAAAATATAATGAGACAGTTTCAACTAATTAATTGTTATTCCGACCCCAGTTTGTGTGTGTGTGTGTGTGTGTGTGTGTGTGGGGGGGGGGGGGGGGGGGGGGGGAGGAAATATATGCTTTACTGTTTTTTGTTCAACAAATTTTGGCCGATTGTCATATTTATTGTTGTAGAAAATTATGGGTGGTGTCATTAGAAACCCGTTAAGCGTAAATTATGACGGAACCAAAAACAATTTTGGGAAATTTTTGTCTGAGGAGTTACCGAGTTTTTTTTTCCAAAATTCTTTATGTATGTCCGACTAATTATGTTACTAATTTCAATATTTACGGGTTACAGTTGACCTGAATCAATATCCAGGCTACTTTTTGCCTCATAGTGGTCTTTTAGATCTAGATTTCAGTGCCGTTTATATTTGCTCTTGAACGCAGTTTATAGCAATTATTGTAAACGTGTGTGTCTTTTTTATGCAAAATTTTCGCTTGAAAATTTTGCGCTTTTCTTCTAGAACATTCTTTGACTTCTCAAATGCCTTTTTCACACTATCGTTCATCATTTTTTAGTGATCTCTAGTGCGCTGAAGTAAAGCTTGTTGCTAATATAAAATCGGTTGCAGCATAGTAAAAGTAAGTGACTTGTAGCGCAGTGGTTAGTGAGGGTGGACGTGGATCGGGAGGTCAGTTGTTTGAATCCCGGTGGATTCGCCGTTTTTGGCAGCCATAAAGAAAAATAGATCTATACTAAAGACCATGAATTGAATTGCCTCGCCTGTCGCAATTAAGAGCAATTCTTCCGACATTTAACGGTTTATTTTTTGTTTTTATTTTGCGGCCATATGAGTTCTCGTTTGACTTTTTCCTCACGGTTTCTTGCAAAACATGATAATTGCAACAAATTTGTTTTAATGGTAAAAAGATGCTGATGCCTGAATTGCTCTTTGGGTAACTAATGTTTCTGCGATATTGACAGCAAAATGTTTATAAAAGTTTCATAATTTTGTTACCGAGTCTCATTAATGACGGGGGGAGGGGGGGGGGGTATCATTGAAATTCTAACGATTTCTAAGCTTTAATTTCTATAGTCTTCACCACCTCGAAACTACTTGTTGTAGTAAAAGTTCAGTAAATTGTTTGCTTTTGACTAAAGAATTTTTGTCTGTAATTTTGTCACAGTCTGTGTAACCAAAAGTTCTCAATCAATTCTGTACAAAATAATGATGTGCTCCTCAAAATTTTTCAATTTGAATTTTATTCTCATTAACAATTGGTGCTTCCTATTCCATATTCCGAAATTTACTTGTTCTCGATATTTTCCTGTTTATATATGTTGCTGTTATTTGTCACTCAATTTTTTCAAAATTAACTTGAAGAAATTTTTAGTATCCAGGTTTACTTTTATTTCCGGATATTGATGTTTATATAATTGGACAAGTAAATTGTTAAAACATACCCGGCAGATTGCCGGAAAATAGCCGCCGTTGATTCCAATAAGCATGATTGGGATTGAAATAACAGAAGATATTGAAAAAAAGATTTTTGTACAAAAACATTTTTTTAAGTCCGATTTGTTTTGATAGCATTTCGTAGTTGAACATAATTGTTTCTTAGAGAGAGGCTACAGGGGCTACTATCAATAACAATAAGCATTAGAGATGGTAAATAAGACTTATAGGAACGACGTTCAAATAGCGGGCATCTAAAATTGGGCTTTATGGGTTTATCCAGTTTCTATTTCTGACATCCATTTTTGTACTAACTCTGTTCATTTTGAATTGCTTTGCTGAGCAACTGATGTTCAAAATCACTTTTAGCAGAATGAGAGAAGAGTGAAACTAGCCTAGAGAAGTCAAAAAGATTTCACGCAAAATGTTGAAAAGGAGGCAAAATGAGGTAAAGCGAAACATTTTTTTATTCGACGAAGTAAAAAAACATAGCAGGGCAAGTCCTGACGTACAATTTAAAGAATTTTCATTGACTAAACAGAAAACTAGACCTAGAACGGACTATGAATGGATTGGAAAAACCATTTAGAAAAAAATCCGATCCAAAAAATCGAATAAACAATAAAAATCAAAGTGAAATTGCCGCATGTGAACAAAAAACCACTACCGATAAAGCGAATTTTTGTTCAAACACCGTATTCTCACTCTACTTTAAAATTAGAGCGAAAAAATTTCACGCCGCAAAACCACTCGCTTTTTCGCTCCATTTCCTGTTTCGGCGTGACCAAAATCACTACTCCAATTTGACTTCAAAAATCATGAAAATGTGTGAACAGATCTTAAAGAAAAAAGACAGCGCCCCAATACAATTCAAATTCTTTGAATTGTAAAAAAAATAGGAGCGCTATAATAGCCGGCTGAGAAGATGAGGGCGGCTATTAAACAGGAGTTTGGTGAGTTCCAAGGGCGATTACCTCAACCATGCTTTAGCTTGTGGTCATCTATCTTGGATGATCACTATTTGAATTTTCATTCTCAATGTAGCTTCAAATTGAATGTAGAGGTAGTTTCTTAGACTTCTGCACTCGAATCTAAATTGAGCTTTCAGAGTATATTTCAAGTTATATACAGCACAAGCAAGCTGAATAATAGTGAAGTTTTTTCTTGAGAGAGGCACGATGCCGTCTGAAAATTAGCCTGTAGATGTTGATTTCTGAATGCCATTTTTCGTAAAATTGGTCGTTTGTTTGACAAAAAACGTTTTCTTATAAGTTGCAAATTGGTCGTAGGTTTGATTAAATATTTATCGTCTCTTTTGTTCCAGTAATAAAGAGATAGATTATCTCACTAGCATTAATCCTCTTTCATATACCTGTCTTTTTATAAAACTAGCAAAGTTCAATTTACGTAGACAACAGCGGTCACCCGATTCCCCTTTCACCAATAATTTATAAAAATTTCTCCATAAGTGTTTCGGCGAATCGCATACTTATGAGTCTACTAAGGAGAAAAGCTCTAGAAGAACTTAATGCCCTCCAGGAGTTACCAATTTATCCCGTTTTTGATGACAGAAGAAAGGTCAGACGAAAAAACCAAGCAAACAATTGCATTAACGACCCCAGGACTAAAAAATGTTACAAATTTTGTTTGTAAGCAATTAAGCATTACACTTAAGTGAACAACATTTGAAAGGTTACAGAGGAGGGGGTCAAACTTTGAAGATTTGACCCCCTCTTTTCACGACTCACGCTTTGCGAAGCCCGCTCTAACCACTGACGAGCAGTTGGATTCACGAGTAGTTAGCTGCTTCTTAGCGAAGCTAGCTGGAACTTAACTGAGAGGGCGGAAAGGTGAATAAAAAGGCGATTTGGGGGCGCATTAGGTGAGGGAGTGACGTCGGTGGAGTGAGGGTTCTGAAAAGCCAAAACCTGCCCATCACAATTTATGTCTTCCCGCAAGATTCCGTGATTTGTAGATATAGGGACTAGTAGAGCTCTAAGAAAACTGCTCAGCGACTTAATTCCCTCTGTGCTTTATCTGTTTATCCCGCACGGAGGACGAAATGTCAATGATCAGAGACAAAATATATCAGATCAAATTTCGGTAGATCAACAAATTGCACAAAACAGAACAGAAGGCCTAATATTCGTTTGAGAGCGATTAATAACGAGTCCGGTAAAAGCCAGAATAGATTCACCTGTGTCTAAGTGTCAGCTTTTCTTACTCAAATTGCAAAACAGCAAACGGAATAGTATCATATAATTGTATAGCGATTAAAAATGATAAAATCAGTATTTTCCAGATTTAACTAAATATACATACAATTCAATTCATGAGCATCCATAGAAAATGATTATCTATTAACTCATAAAGCGAGTTAAGATGATGTTAATATTTAACAAGAATCAATATTCGCTTGACTACTCGTGCAATTTATATACAACTAAATTTTGCTCCACGAAACTGGCTATAACTCATGCAGGAAATTAGTGATCACGTACATTTGTATGTCTATAAATACAGGGATTAGTCGGAGTCTAAAAGCATATGTTTGAAATATTAGGAATTTCAGGCATCGTTTTACCTCAATTTCACATTGTAAATTCATTTATAGTAGCCGATTATCATGACCCAATATCTCAAAAGAGCTTTTGCGATTATCAAACAATGTTATATCTGATAGTCCTGATCAGTCAAAATCTCAAAACAGTTTTAATCCGAGAAACAGCTTGCAGTGAAGTCAGAAGAATAAATGTTGCTTATCTGCGTAAATACAATACAGGCGTGGTGAGAATGTTCTTGTTAGTCGCAAATAGCAATTTCACTGTATCGGCTGTAAACATGACAGCAGGCGAGATCCTTATGATGTTACTATTCTTGTGCCACCACAATCTGTTTGTCCCCAAAGACTGGATTCTGGGCAGTAGACAGGAGTGTGACCAGGTACAGTCCAATCAGGAGGGTGAGGAAGATGAAGGCCAGCCCAACTACTCCCCCCTTGCCCAGTCTGTCATCACAGTCCACTCCGTCTGAGAATCCGGTTCGCGTCACCACTGTCGACCCGTTGAAGATGAAGTTCACATCGAACTAAATTACATTCAGGGAGATTTATAAATGGTGTCTGCCACGATTGCAACTTGAGTGCACTGGTGCAAAGAAAGACAAAATGAAGACACTCTCATCTTGATAATTCCTGCGGCTATCCAATCTTATCAAAGCCTAGACCGACTACTACTGGAAAAGTGAAAAGCTAGATTTAGAATTGTAACATGTAGTATCGAAGAATTAAAAGAAAATTAGGACATTTGAGGTCTTTAAAAATCGTCAATGCCTTGGTCCATTATCAAAATCATATTTAACTTGTGATCACGCACCTTTCACAACAGAAATAATCTACTCATTGAATTCGTCTACTTTAACTTGGATCATAATTTCACAAAACAAACTTTGGCTCTAGCAATGACAGATTAAAACGTATTTTCTTCTGTGTATGCATTGTAAAGCTCACATGAGAAGCAGTTTTGACAAAATTAAAATCGATAAACAAACTTGGAGCTCCGAAAATCGGAGAGAAGCAGCAAAGTTCTTTTCAACATCTTTAGGTGGCTCCATCGGCCAGATGTCCGGCTCCTGACAG
Organism: Convolutriloba macropyga; assembly: GCF_964194025.1. Lineage (NCBI taxonomy): Eukaryota > Metazoa > Xenacoelomorpha > Acoela > Convolutidae > Convolutriloba > Convolutriloba macropyga. The sequence goes on from NC_134468.1 coordinate 891,434, forward strand.
GCGTAGGACTTGTCCTGTGGCGCGGCAATGTATCCATTGGTGATTGGGTATGTGTACGATTCTCCGTCAACACTGAAGCTTAGTTTCAGTTTGTCAGCGTACCAGTACTTGTAGTAATTGGGTGATTGATCATACCGCAGGTATGCCGTCATCGTCATGCTGAAATTGTACATTCGTGATCACATCACTTCGGTTAAGCCCCACCCCCTTCCTGTGGGAGCGCATATTATTTGCTACCACTAATCCCTGAGAGCAAGTGCTATATTAACAATAATTAAGGGATAGTAACGGAAAAGATCCAGCTGATCTACGAATAACATGCGTAAAGACATAGCTGAAACTTTACTTATAATTAGAAACGCCCAAAGAGCAGAAAGAACGGCTTCATTTATTGGCAAAAATGAAAGTTTCCATTAAAAGCAATCTTTTGCAGAATATTCCGATGGTAGTTACTGTGAGATAACTTACGACAGTGAAATATCGGATACCACGAGGGGGGCGGTGTTGTCCGGTGAGAACCCAGGAGTATACAGTGTAATGCTAAACAAATAAGAAAGCGCTAATTAACATAAATGCACTATTCTTTTTCAAGTAAACTTTCAACTTTCAAGTAAAAAGTTGTCTTCAAGACATAAGACAGGGATTCCAAAAAATTCATTTTTGTTCCACGTTTAAAAAATATTTGAGTTAAGAAATGTATGCGGAAAAATACCACAGTGCTGTTAATAGAAAATCAATGAAAGCATGAGTCAATAATGAAGAGACTTACGTTTCCCTGAACAGATTTTTTGTTTCCTTCAGATAATTGGAGGCCCGCATTTTCTAATCGATGTCATGCAAATTTTTATAAAAAGCTATCAATGTATCAATTTTTTTCATCCCAAAACTGATATTATCGTTATAACTAATATTGTTCTACAAAACTCGCATCTGCTTTAGCAAATGCCTTCTTTTGTGCAGCTCAAGATGAGTTCTACTTAAATCAAATATTTTCAGGGACCATTAAGAGAGTTTCAGTGTAATTGAAAAATAGCTCAATTACTCAGTAGCTCAGTTTACTTCAATTATTTCTAATTCAAAACAAATTTCCTTCACGTCCTTAATTCAAAACGTCCTTCGAAAAATCTATTGCCACTAATTTTCCATCGATCAGAACCTCATTTATAAATGGGACTAAAGCGAGACACTTCTCAAACATTCATTGAGAAATGAAAAACAGCTTTCCTTTGCTCTATCATAAATCTAACAACTTCCCTGCACATCAGAAGAGTGGTATGAAATTTATTCTCAGGTTAATTAATATACCCGCTGGCGACTGAACAATTAATCGAAAAGTTAGTTGATCAGAGAAACCTGAATACTACCACAATTTCGTCATTTAGTGTAATTTTTTGTCATGAAACTGATGTTATACGTGCTTTCTTTCGACGATGATTGATCGCTATCAATTAAACAGCACAAATATTATCAACTTGAATATAGTTTGAAGGATAATGAAACTCACTGGAAATAGACATAGAAAATATAGCTATCGCAGCAATAGCTTCGTACACCCGTATTCCGCAAATATTTAAAACATAACTGGCAGATTGCCAGAAAATATCCGCAATAGCTTCGTAGATCTGCAGTCTAAAAAAACAGTAAAAAAGACAGACCAAAAAATAGTCTTGTCATGGAAGGCTGAGATGATATATTCTGATTGAGAATCTGTATAAGTTTTTGCTGCCTCTATTAGTTGCTCTCAAATAACCTTCATTTAGAGTGACACACACCCATTTGACCTTATCTCTTTGAATTAAAGTAAATAACAGTCAATTTCAAAATGAGGAAGTCATTTTTGAGAGTGAGGTAAGTCAAGTGTGACCAAAAATTTAATCACACGAATGAGCAAAAAACTCGCTCCATTAAGAGCGAAAAATGACGTCACACACGCTTTTCAGTTGAAATTGCAAGAATGAGTGAAAAAAAAGTGGTTGTGATGTCATATGGTCGTAACAAAAATCTTGACGACGAATTAAAAAAATAGCTGAAGAACCGGAAGCGAATCGAAGCATCAAAACTTCACAAACAACGTAACTACAACTGAAGCCATTACCTTTTGTATTAAACCATTTACTCATTACCTCTCCAGGTCTGATCTAAATATTGGTGGAATTTAAACCACTCAGCAAGAGAAACAAAATACAGCAAAATTTTATATTAACGAAAGCGTTTAGTAACGTTGAAAAAGTCCGAAATAATAAGGATGGTAAAAAAACTGATAGGCTGAAAAACTTGACAGGACTATCGATTAACCTCAAATAAATCATGATTCTACTCTCAAAAAGGCCGCGAAAGCAAACGGCCGATAATAATCTTACAAATTAAGTTAAATTTTTCAAAAAAGAATGCTCAAATTTCAGAATCAGAAAACCCTTCCAGTTAGATTTCTTATCCCTACAATTAACACAAAAACAAAACATACTTGTTGCTTGATGTATATTTCAAGACAAGATGATTTCTTACTAATTCAAAAATTAAAATAATCAAAGAAAAGACATAAGCAACAGAATAATAATCAAAGGCAAAAAAATCGTTTACAAACAATACCAAGGCCTGCAAAAAATGCAATATTAAAAAAGTGAAAATTTTGGAAAAAGTTTTCCAGCAAACTCTCAGGATTGCCTAATGTTGAATGAAATCAATTGCAAACCAAAGAAATGACGAAAATCTATGAAAAAACTGAAATCATTCAATTTTCTAACAATTGAAAAAAAATCGATATAACGTGCCTCATATGTAGGTGCAGGAAAAAGCTAGAATTATACAATCTAGAATGTGAAGAATATGGACACAATGTAAGGAGCACCGTAAAAGAAGGACTAATTCTTGATTTTTGAAAGTTAAAATCAATTTTAAATCAAGAAAAACGAATACATTTCATTGTTCAGCATTTGAGACCTAGAAAAGACAACGAGTCATACGAGACGAAGATTCACCTTCCTGAACAGAACAAAAAAAGAGCAGAATTCAAACTCACGAAACATTTTGCAAAAAAAAGTTCAATTGATTTTTGAGACTGCATTTAAGAAAAAAAACTTTTTCAAAATCTTAACGCCAAAAAAATCGAATTTTTATTGAAACGAACTTAAAGTCCCTCATGTTGCACAAAAAGACTTTCTAGAAACTAAAATCAAAATACAAAAACTGAGAAAAATTGGAAAAAACTACCAAAATCGGATTACCATATGTACAATTTTATAAAAAACAAAATTACATCGAGGTAGGAGGGGTTGAGTTTATGAATTATCAAAAGGAGGTTGTTATATTAACTGATTTTTGATAAAAAGACGGCTGAAAGATCCAAAAAAGAAGAATTTACTTGAAAAAAAATTCAAAAATTAACTAAAAAATCAGGAAATATGTGCCACTTTTGAACTTCAAACGAATTTTCAGGCTCTGCAAAACGCTGTGGTAGATTTCCAAGGATTACATTTCAATATAGCATCGAAAAAAAAATTTTTTCTACAAAAAACCAAATTACAAGCAAAAAACTGGGCCACTTAGACCAAAAACGGTTATCTATATGTGCTATTCAGTCAAAAACTACTTTTCAAAGTCAAAAAGTCATTCATTAAACGCAGTGCATGATCAAAAAGCTTCTCTCGCTCAGAAAAATTAGTTCAAACGGCAATTTTCCTCACTTTTATTTTTGGGTCAAAACATCGTCTGAACTAATAGTACTTCCGGTAAAAAAAAACCTTGAGAAAACCAATACTACTCTTCGAGTCGTAAAAAAAACCAAGAGAAGGCCAATAATAGCCTCAGCGATAGGCTGGGCGGCTATTAAAAATGTGCTACAAAAATAAACATAACCGACTAACGCCGGGTGAATTGCTCTCAAACGACCGGCGCGCGGTTGGCTTTGTCAGTAGCTAGCCAAGGTTTAGCGAGGCTAGCTTTAGATTAATTGAAGGGGCGTAAGATGAGCGCAGCGGGGGTGCAAACGTAGATTGGAGGGACTGGATTGGGCTGAACGGCTCTAAGATAACTTCATGCAAACTGGGCGCTACCTCTTTCTCGTTTTTGAAGACGAAAGCCAAAGGGGTCAGACAAAAAATCGGCCAAGCGAAAAATTGCATAGAAGAGACAAACAGGATTAACATATTTGCTACAAAATGCTTTTAATTAACAATAATTTCCTAAAAAGTGCCTGTTAAAACATTTCTGATAAAAAACATTTCTACTTTAACTCAGTGTTAATGAGGATCAGAGATGATGACATTAAGCCACTTAACAGCAGCTGAAATGCGGCATCAACAAAAGACAGAAAGAAAGATAGAATGAGAGAGAGAGAGAGAGAGACAAAATGTAAACGAGAAAGAGAAGGGAAGAAACCCTAACCGAAAGAGAAAGAGAGATAAAAAGATAGGAATATTCTCCATGAAGGGATTCGACTCTGCAACTTCTAGTTTTCTAGCCTTGTTAGTAAATAAAACAAATAAAAGAAAAAAGCAAAATTAAAAAACAAAAATTTTCAACTTCGCAGTAGAAAAAGTTCCAAACCATTTTTTGTCTTGAAAGTTCTGTCAAGTAACCCATTTCCAAGCCTTAAAAATTTTCGTTGCCCAGTAAAGGTCGTTAAACTCAGAAAAGGAGAAAAAATATTGAAAAATTTTGGAAACAATCGCAAATTTTAACAAAATCTTGCTAAAATGCATAAACATCCATACACTTGGAACATGAAAATTTTTCAGAAATTCGAAAAAAAATTTTAAATTTTATCCAAAAATACTAAAAAAGAAGTTTTAAGAAATATTATCAGCAATCCAATAACTCTAGAAACTATGCAGCAGCAAACCTTGGAGGAGGTCCCAGGTCCCGGAAAAAAATCAAAACATAAAAAAAATTGCAAATAAACTAAAAAATTGATTAAATTCTTGATATAAAATCTTGAAAATCATTCCATTACATCCATAAACTATGCAGAAACATAGTATCGAAGCCTAGATGAAAATCTGGGGCACTTGAGGCTAGAGAAACCTAAAAAACGACAAAAAATTTCAAAAAACTTAAAAAAAACTTGCTATAACTTGTGATATTAAAACTTGTGATATTATAAGACCAACAGGACTAATATAATTGCTACAAACTTCATTTGAGAGCAATTAAAAATTTTTATTTACAACAGCCGATGTGTTGTCTTACGTTGATTTTCATTTCAAACTAAGAACTGTTTCCAAAATCTGCCTTAGAATAACTATCAAAGAGTCATACCCTCATAATAGCTGCGAAATAGACTTAACTGCCGTATAAAACAAATAAAAGCAGATAGAGGTATAAATTGAAAAATTTATCGATGCCACTCGAAAATCTATGTAAAAAAAGATTTAGTGATAAATCAAAAGAGCTTGTTAAAATTCATTCAGCAGAGGCCTTTTTCTAAGGGACCTTTGCTACACACATATGAGTTCCTTTGACCCTGTACTAATTTAAATTAACGAAGTTTGTTAAGTGAAGTCTTTTTATTGAAAGAGGTAATTCACGTATGATAAAAATCTAATCCCGCAAATGACCTAAACTTTGCCTTAAGAAATTGAAAAAAGGGCAGACGCCGTTAGTGAAAGGAAAATGTCATTCAGGCTAAGTACGGATTAGGAAAACCATGAGGAAAAAATCAGATCCAAAATTTAAAAAAAACCGATAAAAATCAATGTTAAAATGCCGCAAGTGAACAAAAAACCACTAGCGAATTTTTGTTCAAACCCAGTTTTCTCACTCTGCTTTGACATTAGAGCAGAAAAATTTTGCGCTGAAGCCCACTTGCTTTATCGCCCCTGTTTTGGCTTGACATAAATCACCACATCAATTTGATTTCAAAAACGAAAATGTGTGAACAGATCTTTAAAACATGGCTGAAGAATTCCGGAAACGACTCGAAATTGAAAGGAAAACTAGTAATCTGATCACAAAAAATAAGCCAAGCCTTAGCTCACACAAACTTCTATTTTTGAAGAACAGAAAAAATGAGGAAAAACCGAAAATTGTGTAAAATTCAATTTTTCAAATTTCATTGAAAGAGACGACCAACTATGTGGAGTGAGAACCAAAAGTGTATCCTTTGTAGCAAACAGTCACGAGGCTTTAATTCATTTACCAATAAATTCAACAAAACAATACAAAATTCCAAAAATCGCAAAATAGACAAAATTGGCAAATAATTGAAAAAACTTCAAATTGGCGTTAAATTCCTGTTATTTACAAAAACTGCAAAAAGGTATCAAAACAGGCTAAACAATTTTTAATTTTATCTGAAATAACCTGTTAGCCAACATAGAAAAACAAACAAAAAAAATAGCTTCAAAAAGAAGCACGTGAATAAAAAAATTTACTCCCTTAGCGAAAACTTTTCACACCTACAGTTTTTGCTCTTTCAAAAGAAGGTATAACCACTCTTTTCTCTGTTCTTCAAATTTGGCCACTCAAATAACTTTAATCCTTATTCACTTCCTGAACTTCCGGTTTCTTTGCTCGCTTCTCAAACCACGAACAACGTAAAATAGCTCCACTCTGCTTACAGCGTCGCAGCTATAGTGCGTTGTTCGTGGTTTGCTCAGCAATAGCCTTTGAAGCTATAAAAAATTGACCGGCGGTTTTCAAAAAAAAAATATTTCAGTAGCGAGAAAACTCTGTTCTTAATCGCTCTAATTCCTATTTGTGCTTCATTGGAATTATACAGCTTTCATTAAAAAAACCATAGCTGGCAGACTACCAGAAAATAGCCGCAATAGCTTTGTATATCTGCAGTCTAAAAAAAAACAGAAAAAAGACAGGTAAAAAATTAGTATTTTCATTGAAGGCTGAGATGTTAAATTTTGATTAAGAATCTGTATTAGTTTTTGCTGCCTCTATTAGCTGCTATCAAATAACCTTCATTTAGAGTGACGCACCTTCACTTGACCTTATCTCTTCGAATTCAAGTAAATAAAATTCAAATTCAAAGTGAGGAAGTCATTTTTGAGAGTGAGGTAAGTCAAGTGTGACCAAAAACTTAATCACGCGCATGAACAAAAAAACTCGCTCCACTAAGAGCGAAAAAAATGACGTCACGCACGCACTTCAGTTGAAATTGCGTGAACGAATGAACAAAAAGTGGTTGTGACGTCATATGGTCGTAACAAAAATCTTGACGAAATAAAAACATTAACCGGCAAATGTCGGAAGAATTGCTCTTGAACGACAGGCGAGGCAAGTTAATTTAGGGGCTGTAGCCTAGATAAATTTTTCTTTATGGGCGCAAAAACAGTTACCAACACCGGGATTCGAACCATGGACTCCCGATCCCTGACCAGAACCACTGCCCACTCGGCAATCAGTCCCTGCTTGTTGCTTTGCTGCAATCAATTTTATTTTAGCAACAAGCTTTACTTCGGAGTGATAACAATAGAGATAACTCAAAAATCTTATATATTAAACGCGTGAGCTCTAAAACGGACAAATTTTTGCATGTTTAAGAAGCCTCTCGGAGCGCATGTTTAAGAGCTGCGTTGAGCAGCATGGTTAAGCAGTCACATCGAGAGAGGTCAATGACCTAAAAGGCTCAAAAGAAAAATCGAGGGGTGGGAATCGAACCCAGGCCAAAAGGTTATTAGTCATGATCAGTTACCACTGGGCTATATGAGCCTAATAGTGTCCTAACCTAGAGAAGTGCTGAAGTGCTGGGTATAGCTGCGAAGCTGTATGCTGAACGTGGCTATATTGTTGTGCTATATTTTTGTTTCATCGTCTGATGCGCCAATTCGTTTACTCTTTCTTCAGTAATTTTTTCACGCTTGATTTCTTGGTTTTTGCATGAGCTAAATTTGTTTTCAGTTATTTGAAATCATGTCTTCTGCTAAAACAAAATTGATTGTAAGGTTAACGACTAAAAGGACCTGATAGCCGAGTGGTGAATGCTTGCGATTCTTACGCCGGTGGTTCGGGATTCGAACCTCTCCGTTGTCAAATCTTTCTACACCGAAGAATGTTCCTAATGAAAAACCCCCTTTGGTATATATCTTCCCTGTCTTTTTGTCTATTTTTGCCGTCCTTTCTTTCCGCTCTATCTCTCCCTCTCTCTCTCTCTCTCTCTCTCTCTCTCTCTCTCTCTCTCTCTCTCTCTCTCTCTCTCTCTCTCTCGCTCGCTCGCTCGTTCGCTCGCTCGCTCGCTCTCTCTGTATCCCCTCCATAGCTCTCTTTCTCTCTCGACTTCAATCTCGGTCTGTAATTTTTGCGGCATCTGAATTTTATATTTGCGGTATCTATCTATCTATACCTTCCTCCCTCTCTCTCTCTCCCTCTCCCTCTCCCTCTCTCTCTCTCTCTATCTCTCTCTATCTCTCTCTCTCTCGCTCT